>NC_140994.1:164480913-164852000 GCF_052327205.1 Somniosus microcephalus
TTTTCTTTCTTCTTTTCTCTTCCCTCTTTTCTTTTCTTTCTCTTCCCTTTCCCCTTTTTCTTTCACACACAAAACCACACCTATAATAATAATCTCTCTCACCCACCCCCAAACCCAAACCACCCACACCCCACCCCAAACACACCCACCCACCCAACCACACCACACAACCCACCCCACCCAACCACACCCCACCCCACCCCACCAACCCACCCCACCACCCCAAACCACACCCACCCCACCCCAAACCACACCCACCCCCACCCCAAACCACACCCCACCCCCACCCCCAAACCACACCCCACCCCCACCCCCAAACACACCCACCACCCACCCCCTACCAACCACCCCCCACCCCCCCCTCCCACAACCACCCACCCCACCACCCTCCCCTCCCCACCCCCCAACCTCCACTCCCCTCCCACCCCTCCCCCCTCCACCTCCCACACCCTCCCTCCCCCTCCCTCCCCCTCCCCCTCCACCCCTCCTCCCCTCCCCCTCCCCTCCCCCTCTCCCCCTCCCACCCCCTTCTCCTCCCCCTCCCCTCCCCTTCTCCTCCCCACCCTCCTCCCTCCCCCTTTCTCCTCCCCTCTCCCTTTTTCCTCCCCCTTCCCCCTCCCCTTCACCCTTCCCCCTCCCCTTCACCCTTCTCCTTACCCTCTCCCCTCCTCTTCACCTTCCCCCGCTCCCCTGCCCTTCCCCTTCCTCCTATCCTCTTCCCCTTGCACTACACCTCCCCCCTTCCCTTTCCTCTCCCCTCCCCTCCCCCTTTCCTCTCCCCTCCCCCTCCCCCTCCCCCCTTTCCTCTCCCCTCCCCCTCCCCCCTTTCCTCTCCCCTCCCCTTCCCCCTCCCCTTCCCTTCTCCTTCTGTTGCTAGTTTGTATATATCAAAGTATTGTTAAATATTCAAGAAGATTCATGCTGCTCTGTTTACCTGACTGTAACTGTCCCATACAGTATGTCATTTTGGCTGTTTATTTAATCACTTAGAATTAATATGTTACATTGTACTCTGTTTTATATCAATTCATTGCAACATGGCCATAAGGCAATAACTGAGAAATATACTTAAACATGTTGATGATGTTAGCCTCACCAGGGTAACAATTAAATTGCACAATGTACTGTGAATTCCAATTGTTTTTCTTGAAAGGTCGCACTGAGGTTTGTTAAAACATGTACTTTCCGTTGCAGTTAATTTGTCACCTGCATCCTGCAAATGATCAGTTTGTCAGGATAATGAGAATGCTTTCACCCATTTCAAAGGGGGCAAGTTTGACTGAATATTCTGGTTTGCAAAAATGCTGCCCCTACAACAATAAGTGTATTTGATTAGAGTTATAATAGTTTGTAACCAGACATGGGCCCGCTATTCTTCTGACCATTACGATTGCTACACTTGTGTGCAGCAGAAACCAATTCAAGTGGGTAGAATTTCAAAAGAGGTCCACTTATATTGTCAAAAAATTGCCAATGGTTGTTTGATTCAAGCTGGAATTAGCCAGCCATGTTTTAAGCTATTTCAAAAGTTTTAACCCAGTGCTATTATAGTGATAAAGGACAGTGATTATCATACACAATGTCAGCAATACATAATGGGATTTTAACAAGTGGCCTTCGTAAATGGAGGATTAGATGATCTATTGTATATGACTGCAAAGGCTAGCCGATCATAACAGCTCTATTATTGATGGGATTAAAGTGTATGCAAACAGTTGTAGACCAGCCTTAAAACTGCCACAGGCCCTTCCAGACGCAGTTGTGAAAATTTGTCTCCTTTAATAAGACACAAAGCATACAATAAAAGGCAGACTGAATGCGGACTACATTATCTCTTTCCCCGCTCCAACTGTTTAACGTTAGCCTCACAGCATCTGTTGCCAAATAAGAGCATTATGCTTTGTTTTCCAGCTGAGTTGAAATTCAGCCTGTTATTTAAGGTGTAGTGGGCTGAATTCCAGTGCAACTGCTTTCTGTGTCTTAAAATAATTATATTTTGAGAACTGAAAGTTTAATTAATGAATTACCGTTTGTCATTTAAAACAATCCAATACTTGTAGGAACGACTAGCTTAGAATTTTTGAAGAACTGGGTTTGAATGCCTAAAATGTGCAATTGTTAACATCAATTTAAACCTTTTCAAATCACTATCAGTTTTAATTCTTCACGTATATCATAAATTGAATTGAAATAATAATTAAAAAACAATGATTAGTTTCTTAAATGGTGGTGCTCCCTACCACTTAAAAAGGGGTTCTTAACATTTGCAGGCCCACACACAGGCCGGAATTTTGCCGTGCTCAGAATGCGGGTTTGGAGGCGAGTTGGCTGTTAAAATCACAAAGATTGACAGCGGGCCGGTATCCCGTTGTAAACCCGCCTCCTTGTCAATTTCTCCAGTGTCGGGTCTGTCATCCCTGAACAGACCCGACAATTTAGATACTTAAAAGCTTTTTAAAAGATAGTTACGCACCATTTTTCCATGTACTTACCTTTTTACCAGGTTTTAACGAAGTTCCCGGAGAGTGGGTATCACGTCAGGTAAGTATGCCGTGTTCTCAATGACTCTCCATTGCTGTGAATAGGTGACAGCTGCAAAAATGGTATAAAACCTACCATTTTCACAGCTATACACTTCCCAATCTTAGAAACTGGAGCCTTCATGATTTCAAACTCACTTTTGGGCTTTATGCAGTTTGGAAGTGTTTGTAGTAAACTCTCTATCCACTGTCACCTCCTTGGAGCAAGCTCTCTCACCATTGACAGATTGCTTCTGTCATCTCAACTTCAGCTGCCATCTATTCCAGCAACATTGGCAAAATCTCACCTTGGACCTCAGAATCCCACCACGATCAGCCCCAACACCTACATCACCAGACACACCAACATCCACACCAACCTTCTCTGCAATCACCTGATGCTGCACTGGACACAGGGCTTCAGCACCCAAGGACGTTAACGCCCGGGGCGCCAGCAATGGCCTCACCATGGCCAGATTTACTTCATTTGATGCTGTACACCCTGGCTGCCAGGTTGGCACCACCCCGCACCAGCACCATAAAACATCCCTACAGAGTCCAAGCCATTCCTTTCACACTCATCACCATGCAGGGGGATGGGGGGGATACCCTTATGTCTCACCATTCACTGCAACTCACTAAGCCACTTCCAGAATGCAAAGTGTTGAAAATAAAGATTTTAATGTTTGACTCCACATTACCAGAAACTTCACATGAACATTGGCTAAAACACCCAAGTGCCTACCCTTGTGTGTTGTTAGTTGGTATGATTGCACTAGGATGAGGGTGGCTAGTGAGATGGGGAAGTGATAATGTAGATAGAGAGGATGGGTGGAGGTGCAAGGTAAGTTGGTGCGAGTAAGGATGTGCAGGAGTAGGGTAAGGAAAGCAGAGTGATGGGGATGTGATGAGTGGCACAGCAGGATGGGGTTGAGTGTGACTTGGCATTAACGTTTCATGATCTACTGAGGATCATTGAAAGCTTTGCACCACTGCAGCCTGGTCCTCCTGACGACATCCCTGCTTGTGCCCTCCTGTGCAATGTGCAACCAGGCTGCGTTGGTCTCCTGGGGAGGTCTCTTCCGCCTATTGGAAGGGAAGAGAACCTCCCTGCGTGCTGTGACTCCCTTGAGCCTGGGTGCAGTTTTGTGCAGTGCTTGTCAGTGTTTGCAGCAACTCAATGCTGCAGAACACTGACAGCACAACTGTCAAAATGATTGTGGACATGGCCCCTTTAAGGAAACCGGCTGATGACACATCCTTTTAATTGGCCGGGAACCTTGCAGGGCGGGATTAACAAGCCCCATCAACGGAAAATTCTTCTCACTGAGCGGGATGGAGCAGAGTCGGGACCCGCCACCTGCCTCGACCGCACTGAGCCCGCCTCGGTAGGCTAAATCACAGCCACAATATCTCATTATACTAGAACAGCTGTCAACTTTGATGCAACTTGTATGAC
The DNA here is from genome assembly GCF_052327205.1 of Somniosus microcephalus. Taxonomy (NCBI): domain Eukaryota; kingdom Metazoa; phylum Chordata; class Chondrichthyes; order Squaliformes; family Somniosidae; genus Somniosus; species Somniosus microcephalus. The sequence continues at coordinate 164,484,892 of NC_140994.1, forward strand.
GCAATCAATATTGCAGAAGCCTAGCAGCTCATTTTACTCTTTATATATTGGCAGAAGTTCCCTGGAGCACATGCTAATGTTTGCTCTGGAGATAAACTGCCCAAAGTATAAATTGATATCTTGACACATGTTATATCAACTAAAATTTAATTAAAAAGTTTCAAACTTACAAAGACTTGTGAAAGAGACAAAGACATGTATTGTGTGTAAAAACTGTAAGTGTCTCAATTCATTGTGCAATACAGAACTTCCCCATAGCTTGATATGGGCGCTAGCACAAATAGTACAGTGCTGTCGAAAACACCTCACGGTGTAATTATGATGGAATTTAAGATGTTTGCTTCTCTTGCTTCACACATTTTCAGATTTTGGTGATCCCCATAATTTTTTTTACTACACATTTTATTTACATGTAATAAAATAATGTGTCTTAAATCAATGTAATTAATCGGTACATTGATATAATTGAATATTTTTCATATAATCTAAAGTTTCCATTGCCATGAAAATAACTACCATCTGGTTTCTTATTAGATATCGAAAACTTTTGTCAGAAACCAGTTTGATTCAACCCAAGCTTTGGAGCTGTTATCTTTGCAAATAACCATTCTGCTTTACAGTTGTATTTTTATTTTACGTCAGTTTATCTGTGTTTCTGTTGTTCCTTTTTTGTGTTTGCTGTGACTCAGATTGCAGACCATGTTGCCTGATGCTTTTGTGTGAGAAAGTAGTGATACTTTGAAGCAGAAAAAATGGGATGTATTACATCCCTATTGGTGCTTAAGGTGTTTGCTTCATATCATTGTTAATGGTTCAAGCATTCAAATTTTCCAGCACCATTCACCAGAATAATACCAGATCTTAAAGGTTTACATTATGAGGACATGTCGCATAAACTTGATTTGTTGTCCCTTGAGTTTAGACGATTGAAGGGTGATCTGATCACGGTATTTATTTATAAAATGATAAAGGGATTCGAAGTCGTTTTTCACACAAAGGGTAGTGAAATCTGGAACTCTCCCCCAAAAGCTGTGGATATTGGTTCAAGTGAAAATTTCAAGACTGAGATCGATAGATTTTTGTTAGGTTAGAGTATCAGGGAAATGAAGCAACGGTGGGTAAATGGAGTTGAGGTGCAGATTAGCCATGATCTAATTGAATGATGGAACAGGCTCGAGGGGCTGAATGGCCCTGTTTCTATATTCCTATGTTTCTATTTGTGGCTATACTATCTCTCACTGCATATACTGCTGGTACATTATAAGCATATGCAAAAGTGGGATAACTTATGGAATGAGTACAAGAGATTGTATAGCACGTCTGCCAGATCTTCAGTTAAGTTCAAGGAGGATCTTCTGCAGTATTGCCAAATGTCATGCTAATCTATGGCTAGGATTCTTCTCTTCAGGATGCAGTTCTGATGGGGCAGGACTACCACCCACCCCTCTGAATCCATCCCAACCCTGAACCAATTCCCTGGATTGGGGATCATTGGAGATGCATGGCAGATTCTTAACAGAATTCTCACTGCCAAGAGGGAGCCCACCAGTGCGAAGAGGACAATTCCAAAGGTGCTGCTGTGGGGATGCTCCTGCATCGCAAGAGCCAGCGAGGGACCTTAAAGAGGCAGAAGTTCCCCAAAGATTGACCTCTGAAGAGCTCAGCTGAGACCAGGGCCTCTAGGAGGCAAGCGTTGAGGGTGGAATGGAGGGAGAGGAGGCCACCAGAAGGTCATCTCCTTCCATGGGGTTACCTCAGGGCTGTTGTTTCCTATGGCCTACCACCACCTTCCCCATTGGCAGCCTGAGAAATACCGGTAGCACACACAGAAGGGAAATCTGTCAGAATCTGGTTCCCATCACCATTTACAATGGTAGGTGGGGAAGGTCAGACCATTAACAGCTGCAACAGGAGGAGGGAGATACAGGTCGGGCCATAAGGCAATGGTTGGCCTCCCCAATTGTATTTTCCTTAATTCGCTATCGCTATCTCACCTGATATTGGGAGAGTCCTGGCCTATCTCTATCTAATAAAAGTCACACCAGCATTCACTTACTTTGTCACCAATGGATAATTTAGCTAGGGACATCCAGGCATCCTAAACTTGTATGTCTCAAGCGAGCATTGTTTGATATCTACTTTCCATGACCACCAAACCAACAACAACAGGTCAAAGCAAGATTTCTCCCTATTAGAAGCCTTTTATGCCTCATCTTACCTCAGTTGTAGCGCTCCAACCACTATATTAAAGAATGTGGATTTAAGCCTCACATAGCAGAACTTGAGTGTACAATCTAGGATAATCCTCAAATGCATTGCTGAGTGAGCAATGAGATGTTAAACTGAGGCCCTTTCTGACAGTTTGGAGAGCCTTTTAAGATCAAATGGCACTAATTTGAAAAAGAACAGGGATTTCTATAGTATCTTGGTTAACATTCTCCCTCAGTTAGTACTACCAAAAGAATAGATGAATGGCTGTTTCAGACATTGCTGCTGGATAATAACTAGCATATTTGTGTACATAACAACAGTCAATGTACTCCAAATGTAATTAATTCTGAAGTTCTTTGAGCTGCTTTGATGTGGAAAGTGCTAATACACAGAATCAGAAGATCGTGGGTTCCAGCCTCACTCCAGGATTGAACATACAATCTAGGCTAACATTTTATTTCCTTATCGGAGATGTCATCTTTCATATGAGACATTAAACCAATAATCCGTCTACCTGTTCAGATGGACATAAAAGATCCCATGACATTTGCTTGAAGAAGAGCAAGGGAGTTATTTTGCTGTCATGGTCAATATTCATTCCTCAACCAACACTACCAAAACAAAATATCTGGTCATTTATCTCATTTGCTATTTGTGGGATCTTGGTATGCAAAAATTGGCTGCTCTGTTTACTTGCATAACAACAGTAACTATACTTCCAAGTTTATAATCACAGAATCACAGAATCACAACAGTGCAGATAGAGGCCATTTCGGCCCATCGAGCCTGCACCGACACATATCCCACCCGATCCCCGTAACCCCTACACCAACACATATCCCACTCTATCCCCGTAACCCCACGTATTTAATCCCCCCTAACACTAAGGGTCAATTTATCATAGCCAATCAACCTAACCCGCACATCTTTGGACTGTGGGAGGAAACCGGAGCACCCGGAGGAAACCCACGCAAACACGGGGCGAATGTGCAAACTCCACACAGACAGTCGCCCGAGGCCGGATTCGAACCCGGGTCCCTGGCGCTGTGAGGCAACAGTGCTAACCACTATGCCACCGTGCTGCCCTGGGAATTTATAATGGGGAACAAAGAAATGGCAATCCAATTAAATACATCCTTTGTTCTGTCTTCACAAAGGAGGACACAAATAACCTCCCAGAGATGTCGGGGAACATAGGGTCTAATGAGAGGGAGGAACTGAATGAAATCAGTATTTGTAGGGAAATGGTGTTAGGGAAATTGACGCGACTGAAGGCCGATAAATCCCCAGGGCCTGATAATCTACATCCTAGGGTACTTAAGGAAGTGGCCCTAGAAATAGTAGATGCATTGCTGGTCATCTTCCAAAATTCTATAGACTCTGGAACAGTTCCCATGGATTGGAGGGTAGCTAATGTTACCCCACTGTTCAAAAAGGTGGTAGAGAGAAAACGGGGAATTATAGACCAGTAAGCCTGACATCGGTAGTGGGAAAATGCTAGAGTCCATTATTATCTATATATATAAAGGAATCGATCTGTCTGTCTGTCTCTCTGTCTGTCCTTCTGTCTGCCTGTCCTCACGTGTGCGTCTGTCCAGCTATGCGCTCGAAAGTTATAGAGCATACCTACGCGCGCGTTACCTCCAAAGAAAGCTTATGCTTCCGGGACGGTCGTAAGCGTATTTACTTTTCGGTCGGACGAAAATTGTTCGCGCCTTATGCAAAAAACCTTCAAAATTAAACTCATTATCTGCTACTTAGCATTGATTCACTGACGTCAAGGTTCCACCAATCCTGTGCCATCACGATTGACCAATCCTACAGTACAGTCCCCTGATGGTTGGCCAATCGGTGTGTGTGTGTGGGCGGGACTAATCATTTTCATCTCAGGGATGTGCCAGCCATTGTTTCACTGCTTCCAGCTCAAACTACTCTCCTTATCCAGCTTTGCTAAAGTTAGTATCTCTTATAAAACGTTTTTGGTAAATGTTATGTTATTTTTTAAAGTACTTTCACTTTCATCTTTCAAGGTATTAAAAGGTAGAAATGTTGCCCGGCAGCAGATTGAGAGGGGGACACAGACAGGGCCCCAAAGCCTGGCACTCGATTTAAACCGCCCGGCCCAAAACAGCCCTGGCAAAGCCGGGCTCCCCCAGCTATAAAAGATGTAATAGAGCACTTGGAAAACAGTGACGGGATCGGACAAAGTCAACAGGGATTTACAAAAGGTAAATCGTGCTTGACTAATCTACTGGAATTTTTTGAGGATGTAACTGGTAGAATAGATAAGGGAGAACCAGTGGATGTGGTGTATTTGGACTTTCAGAAGGCTTTCGATAAGGTCCCGCATAAGAGATTAGCGTGTAAAGTTAAAGCACATGGGATTGGGGGTAAGGTACTGACTTGGATAGAGAACTGGTTGGCAGACAGGAAGCAAAGAGTTGGAATAAACGGGTCTTTTTCCAAGTGGCAGGCAGTGACTAGTGGGGTACCGCAGGGATCGGTCCTAGGACCCCAGCTATTCACAATATATATTAATGATCTAGACGAGGGAACTAGATGTAATATCGCCAAGTTTGCAGATGACACAAAGCTGGATGCCGAGAAACTCCAGTATGATTTGGACAGGTTGGGTGATATGGCAGATGCAGTATAATGTGGATAAATGTGAGGTTATCCACTTTGGTGGCAAAAACAGGAAGGCAGATTATTATCTGAACGGCAATAGATTGGGAGAAGGGGAAGTGCAATGAGACCTGGGTGTCCTTGTGCACCAGTCGCTGAAGGTAAGCATGCAGGTGCAGCAGGCCGTTAAGAAAGCAAATGGCATGTTGGCCTCCGTAGCGAGAGGGTTTGAGTACAGGAACAAGGATGTCTTGCTGCAGTTGTACAAGGCCTTGGTGAGACCACACCTTGAGTATTGTGTGCCGTTTTGGTCGCCTTATCTGAGGAAGGATGTTCTTGCCATGGAGGGAGTGCAGCGAAGATTCACCAGACTGATACCTGGGATGGCAGGAATGACGTATGAGGAGAGATTGGGTCGATTGGGCTTATACTCGCTGGAGTTTAGAAGAATGAGAGGGGATCTCATTGAAACTTATAAAATTCTAACAGGACTAGCCAGACTAGATGCAGGAAGGATGTTCCCGATGGCGGGGGAGTCCAGAACCAGGGGTCACAGTCTAAAGATAAGGGGTAAGCCATTTAGGACAGAAATGAGGAGGAATTTCTTCACCCAGAGAGTGGTGAACCTGTGAAATTCTCAACCCAGAAGGCAGTTGAGGCCAAGTCATTAAATATATTCAAGAAGGAGTTAGATATATTTCTTAAGGCTAAAGGGATCAAGGGATATGGGGAGAAGGCAGGGACAGGGTACTGAATTTGAATGATCAGCCATGATCTCATTGAATGGCGGAGCAGGCTCAAGGGGCCGAATGGCCTACTCCTGCTCCTATCTTCTATGTTTCTAAGTTAGCTCATTGGCTGTGAAGTACTTTGGGCCACCTTGAGGATTGAAAGGCATTACGTAAATGGAAAAGCACTAAACTAGTGCAAGTATTAAGTGTCCTAAATGCAATCAATTACACAGCCAGCCTGTCCACAACATTGGACATCTTTAAGAAAACAGTAGTACTTCCTGAATATGCATATAATCTGTATGATGCCATAATTCCTCTAACATTTACTTTCATTTGAGGGAGCAGATGCTCTTAAATCCTCAGCATTTATGAGGTAGATTTCCTTCCTCTGCTTCCCTACATTAATCTACCACCTTTTACTCTGTGTGCTGTTCCCACCTTTGCCTGACTTCTACATTGAACCTCTTTGCTTGAGAGGCTGATGCAAATGTTCCATCTTCTTAGAACAAGATGAAAAGCTAGTCCCAGTGGTTGAAAGGATAGAAATAATGAAGACGCACTTCCCGATTACAGAATTTGTTCTTTATTTAAATTCATTTCAGTAAAGCAAAGGAGTTACATGAGATGAAATATCCATACAACACATTTGGTGTCATTATCCTGCCCTTTGCTATTCTGTTCCAGCCTATTTTCAACCTGTAGTCCTGTCATAAAATAAGTTTTGTTAACAGCCAGCTACAACACAAACCACATTTATGAAAAATGTGCTGAGGAGTGCTAAATGTGAATAGGTCTGCTCATCACTTAGGTGTGCCTGAGCTTGTTCAGTTTTTCCATCTGGTCAGGATTTCTACTGAGAAAGCCAGGTGGTCACTTCATGTTTTGTGTATCTTTACTAATTGCAGATGGTCAAAACGGGAGTTTTAAGATTATAAAAAGGAATGAGGTCATAATGCCATTCCTAGAATTCCTTCCCTGTGGATTATACTAATAGTGGATCACTGGACCTGGGTCAGTGAAAATAACTTTAGACTGCTTACAATGACATATATACCAATAAACCAATAGTAGATTGTGTATTGGTTTTGCAGTACTACAACAGTTGTTTTCTGTAGTTTTCATGGAGACACGTTCCTCTTGTTGCCTTGTGATGTCCAGAAGTTGTATATTGCACCATAATTTGTTTCTGGTCTGCCAGTTTTGTGTATTTTTTATGATTTAAGATCAATGTTTTCAAAAAAAATTATGAAGTACAGACTAATTTAACATTCAACTTTAGCATTGACATAATGGAAAATAAAATCAGCCTGGGTGTAAATGGGCTGCCCATTTGCTATTGCTCGTTTTGCATTGTTGCTGAAGACCAATTTAACCCCCATTATAATTAATAGAAATTATTAATCATAATTTAAATCTTTCAAGACTCGAACGTGTATTTGAGAAACAGGCCAATCTGGATTTAGCTTCAAATCTGAAATGTGAACAGTTGCAAAATACAAAGCTTTATTCAACTCTGTAGACATTCACCCTGCTTAGACCCAGAATAAAATTTGATGTGACTCTGAACATGGGAACACTAACTTAGTATTTGATTTTTTTTTTAATACAGAGGATTCTTAAAGCTTTATTGTACAGCCATATTGTGCACAGCCATTGAAAAATATCATGAGCTATCTCACTGTGAGAATTGATGGAAGTAATGACAGCTCTGAGAGTCATTGAATTGGACGTTCAGTCCTAGGTCCAGAGTTAGTTGATTTCAGCTGGAATGGTGATAGGCATATTACAATTGGTTTCAGCCCCCCTATGTGAGGCAGGGGGAAATGAGCCAGAGCCCCCACTCCTGCTCACTGTCCAGTGACTACTGCTGGAAAGTGTGCATGAGTGGATATCAGGCGAGGACAGAATTGGGCTGATAGCCTGCAGGTACTCGTTGTCTAGGCTCACAGATGAAGAAAAGCCATTGGCAATTCACATTATACTTTGAATGCAAAAGTTTAATTCATTATGCCATGAAGAATAACTATTACAAAAAAAACGCTGTTTAGCATAAAAATATTAGCTCGGTGCCTAAAACCTTGTATCGAGTCAAACATCACATTCTAAGATGGATGATACATGTCTGAATTTTGTCACGACTTTAAATTTGGTTGAGATTTCTGATTGAGGTACTGTACTTCACTTTTGTGTTTGGCTTGGATTGTTACTCATTGTTCAGTTGACACCAGAGATTGGTGTGACCAGTCACAGAATCTTTCCAGCATTGCAAAGGTTGCATTTTCATTTGAGCAAAAGGAGTCACTCCAATTGGATTGCTCAACATTTATCAGGAAAGCTTTTCCTTATCATCCCTATTCAGCAGTTATACAGCACATCAAGTATATATTTGTTTTTATAGCTATTATAATGCTTTATGCCTGTGAAGCTGAGGACTAATTAAGGTATAGATATGATGAATAGAAGAGTTCCATGTCTAAGTCCAAAAGACATTATTGGATTTAGTCATCAATGATGTGGCAGTTCTAGCTAAAGACTGGAGATAACCCACATATCTGGATGACAGTTCTAGTTTAGTAACTATACCTTATCTGGTTTGAAAAGATCTGAGACAAATTTGAAATGGAAGAAACAGGATCTGAAAAACTTACAGCAAATAATTTCCCCTTTCCTCACAGTATCACAATCTGAACAAAAAGTTACTTTTGCAGAAAAATAGCCAGAATAATTTTGTTCTGTGACGTGCTAACGATGAAAGCATTTGCTTTAGAATGATATCGTACCATAAATACTAATAGTGTAACATACCTACTGTGTTAATTATTAACCACACTGTATGCTTTGTCTGAGATTAACTAGACTCATTCACAGGACTTTAAGGGTCACTAAAATTATTAACTTTGGTGAGTATTTCGCCGAATTTTTTTAATCAAACGCCCAACTTATTTTATCATTATTTATTATTGACGAGGAGAATGTGAGATTAAAAAAAAGAATTTGTATTTAAATAGTGCCCTTTGTGCCCTCAAATTGTCCCAAAGCACTTCACAGCTAATGAATTAATTTGAAGTGTAATCACTGGTAGATAAATGAAGCAGTCAATATGCACATGCAAACAGCAGTTTTGGTGGTGTTGGCTGAATGAAGAAGGTTGGCTGACACCAGGAGAACCCCCTGCTTTCCTTTGAAAACATGCCATGGAATCCGTAACAACTATCAAACGGGGCCTCAGTTTAAAGTTTCATCCGAAAGATAGCACCTCTGACATTGCAGCACTCCCTCAGTACCATACTAAAGTGTCAGCCTAGATTACATGCTCAAATGCTCGAGCACTGGAGTGCAACTTGAACCCACAACTTGCTGGCTCAGAGACGAGCGTGTTCCCACTGATTCTTGCAGCGCAAAGAACTTTTCCAATAATTGAAAAGTTTTGAACCTTGTTATAATGATATCACATTATTAGTATAGTAAAAAAAAACATTTCCTGTCACATGTGCAGTTCTACAGCCAGAAACCAACCTGCCTCTGCCGGTTCCTCTATAACAAGCTGCGAAAAGATATGTGAGAATAGCCAAGGAAGGACTCCACCTTTGACTTGCAGAAAAATTCCCTCCTTGTGAGAAAGCACCGAATCTGAACTCACCATAGCCCTGATCCTTCATGCCTGATTCACATGGACACATTCCTACACCCTATCAATCCATGTTGCAGCTACTTAGGTCAACTAAGCACTATGCAATGGGATCACTTCAGTCACTATCCAGTCACACTTGGTGAAAATAGATTTAGCACTGAAGTGTTACTGATTTTCTGTTTATGTTTTGTTCATATTTTACAATTGTGTTGCATGAATCATGTTTTAGTTAGATCCTACTGTATTTGCCAAACTTACTGCAACTTACCATGGGGAAATAGGGGAAGTACATTTGTGAGTGAGACTAGTAAATAAAGCTTGTGTTGCACTGAACTTTGAGCTTATTTGTCGTGTAAAGACCAAAGTTCTTCACAGTATTACTCATCGATATTTGGATGAGTTATTGTGCCTGAAATTATTTTCCTATTCTGAAACTGCAGTTGATAAACTGGAAGATCTGTGGTGTTGAGCAGCCAGTACAGATCTGTGGAGAAATAGATTTTTTTTTTAAAGTTGTATTCTCCAAAAAAAATCTGCACAGGTTTCAGAATACCATAGGTCTTTCCAGTTATCAAATATAGCTTAAGAGCATGAACATGTTTTGAAGAGCACAGCTTTATTTGTCAAGAAAAAATCATTTCTCAACAAACTGTGCCCAAACTAAATGGCCAGTTGCTGTTGAAGATACAGGAAATGTTTAAATTCTTAACAGATTTATAGATATTAGAACTATAACTATCAGCAATAAATGCCTTGGCATAGTTCATTATTATAATAGCCAAATTGCCCATTGTTTTAAAGCATTACAGGTATTCCCGATCTAAAGAGTTTATTGCTTTAAACATAGATTTAAAAAGTACTTGCATCTATAGGAGCACCTTATCTTGTTACTGTGTCTCAGCACATTTCACACATTGAATTACTTTTTTTTGGAGCGCAGCATCTGTTGTTATGCATTTTTCATAGAATTAGGTTAAATAGTTTGCATAAAAATTCTGTTTTACCTCATTTAATTTTACAGTTTTTAAGGAACTAAAGTTTCTATGTTTATAAACAAAGATAATCACAAAGACTATCAACACACCATGATTTCCTGCATCTAACACACAAAGGAATTTTTGCTCTGTTGTTTGCAAAACAGTCTTTGCAATTAAGAATGACTGGTGATTATAAACAATGCATCCTGATGCCATCATCATAGAAATATGTTATCATGCTGTTTTATCCTTTACGATTCACAGTTAGCATTACAGAGATGTTACAGTTCAGGTTCACTCCAGATATTTTTGTTCTCGTGCCGCTTCCATGTACAAGCCCTTGCTCCCTATGAACTGAAATGTGACCTTTTGCACAAAGTAATCTGTGATCACCAGCTGAACAATGAACCCTTTTACCAATGAGGTACGCAGTGGAAACGGTATGGGATGCCACCGCACACTCCGGATCTCTCTGAAATCGGTGGAAAATAAATTGGTCTTTATTGAATTAGAAATAATGTAGCAGCAAAAGGAATACAACAGTAGAATACTTGATTTCGTATCAGTATTTGAAAATTGCTTTAAAGGAATATAAGTTCCGAAGCCACTTTACTTCTCTTAGTCTTTTACTGAAGGTTTTTATGTGAGGAAGGCACCCCATGGAATCCTCCCTTTGCCTCCGGCCCATATAGCAGTGTTGCAAGAAGGGAATGAGTGCTATAAGCCTGGGTTATATGCTTCTCTTCCCTTTGATTCAGGTTGGGACAAAAGAAAAATAGACAGTTAACGCTCCCAATTAATCAAAGTTAATCTACTGTGAGAGACTTAAGTTGGGTTTTCACAGGAAACGGTAGCTTCTCTGATGCCAGATCCATGCAATTTACACACCTTCAGGATAAGGAGTCTTGCTTGTAGGACCTCCTGGTGGGACAGTTGCAAAGGCTATTGAATCAGTGTAGGCAGGTGACAGCCCGATAAACATCTGCTTGCTTTGTTAGGCAATGTGACTAGCTTGGACCTAGATGACATATACAGCTACTCAAACAGTCAAACTATTTAATCTACCTGCAAGCAATAAATGTAAAAAGAAATGAATCCTTCTTTTGGGGAGCTGCAGACCATTTCCCAATTAGCCAGCCTTCTCAGAAGCCAGACACAGCTGACCGTTATAAAAATTGCCGTTATATTGGCAAGCTGAATATTCTAATCTATATATATATATATATAAAACAGTATGTCTCTCTGTCTCTCTGTCTGTCTGTCTGTCTGTCTCTCTGTCTGTCTGTCTCTCTGTCTGTCCGGCTATACAATTAAAAGTTATAGAGCATACCTACACATATGTTATATCAAAAGAAAGCTTATCATTAGGGGACTCTTGTAGGTGTATTTACTTTTTAGTCACACAAAAATTGTTTGGACAGTGTACAAAAAATGTTCAAAATTACTCAAAAATCCACTCATTAGCGCTTGACCAATCCTACCTCTCATTAGCGTTGAGTGACGTGCTGCTTGACCAATCCTGTAGTTCACTCACCTGATGCTTGACCAATCGGTGCGTCACAGGCGGGACCTAATGCTCCAGTCTCCCTAAACTTCGCCGCCATTTTTTTCATCCCCACAGGGACACCACCAGCCAAAGAAACCCCCACATTCCGACTCCGGCAGCGGCAGGTGAGTTTCCACGCAGCGGGCGGGTCATCGGCAGCGGCCGACCGTCAACCACGCCACCTGCGGGGGAGCTCCATCCCCACAGGAACCCCCACATTGCGGCTCCCGATCCCGCTGCAGTGGCTGCCCGTCAGCCGCGCGATCCGCGGGGGACCTCAGCTCGGGTCCGTCTCGGCCCCTCAAGCGCTAGGCTCCACACGGCCGCTATCAGAACGGCACCGGGCCTCATGCGCTAGGCAGGGAGAGGGGGGGAGGGGGAGGGAGGGGGAGGTGAGGGGGGGAGGGGAGGGAGGGAGGCAGGGAGAGGACAGCACAGGGAGAGGGACAGAGAGGGGGGACACACAGGGTCACGGACACTGCGCGCCCCAAAATTGCCCTGGCAACGCCGGGCTCCCCTGCTAGTAAACTATAAAAGAAATGCAGCAAGCTGGATCTTCAGGTCTGTCACAAGTGACTCCATCATTTTATGAGTTCTGGTAATTTTTTAGTGAAAATTGGGGGAGAATACAACTCTGAAGATACTAGGATGAATTTTAACTCCTGGGCATGAAGCCAGTGGGATGTACAGGCCATTGGGACGGGCACACCATTGGGTGGCCCCTTCCATTTTAACGGCCAGACCTCATTTACATCCTGCTGGCCAGTTGCATCTGAAATGGGCGTCCAGAGGCAGCTCACTGCCTTTTGGCCCATGAAGATCAGACAGCCCGGAGGCCGTCAGGTAAGTGCCGGGGAGGGAGTCGGGAGTTTTTTGAGGATGGGAAGGAGGTTAGCGGCCTGAACTTTCTTTGTGGGGTCTGGAGGAACATTCCATATAGGGCCTGCACTACTTGTTCGCCAGGTTTAGCAGCACAGTAGAGGTTCGCTGCGGATGTCCCACTCACTAGGCTGTTAAAATTCCATTTGACGTCCTATCTAAATAATAGGACCCCAATTTGCATAAGTTTGTGAGGCTCCCACCTGAGTCAGGCAAGCACCTCAAGCTGCCAAAACCAATGTTAAAATGGCCATGGGGCAGGAATCTAGTGGTAAATTTACTGCTCTCAGCTGTGGCTCAGCGGGTAGCACACTCGCCTCTGAGTCAGAAGGTTGTGGGTTCAAGTCCCACTCCAGGAACTTGAACACATAAAGCTAGGCTGACACTTCAGTGTGGTACTGAGTGAGTGCTGCACTGTTGGCGTTACCGTCTTTCCGATGAGATGTTAAACCGAAGCCCCGTCTGCTCTCCCAGGTGGATGTAAAATATCCCATGGCACTATTTCGAAGAAGAGCAGGGGAGTTATCCCCGGTGTCCTGGCCAATATTTATCCTTCAACCAACATAACAAAAACAAATTATCTGGTCATTATCACATTGCTGTTTGTGGGAGTTTGCTGTGTGCAAATTGGTTGCCGTGTTTCCCACATTTCAACAGTGACTCCACTTCAAAAGTACTTAATTGGCTGTAAAGCATTTTGGGATGTCCAGTGGTCGTGAAAGGCGCTATAGAAATGCAAGTATTTTTTTTTCATTTTAACTCCCATTTCACCTGGTTTCTGTCAGGCAAAGGGAGTTACAGTCCCCCTGCTGATTCACAAGCCCGTTTTATATTATAAATGGCACACAGTTGGTACGTGGAATATTGAATTTTACAGCACAGAAGGAGGCCATTCGGACCTTCGTGTCTGTGCCAGCTCTTTGAAACAATATCCAACTCATCTCACTCCCAGCTCCTTGCCCATAGCCCTGCAAATTTCACCTTTTCAAGTATATATCCAATTCCCATTTGAAAGTTACTATTGAATCTGCTGCCACCACCTTTTCAGGTAGTGCAGTCCAGATCATCATAACTCACTGCGTAAAAAAATATCTCCTCATTTTTCCTGGAATTTTTAATGTATGTCCACAAGTGACAACTCCATAAATTAGCAGAGCTGACTGTACCTCTCCGTCCACAAATACCATCGGCTTCATTATGTGACCATTGTAGACATTTTCTTCAAAAGGATTTCTTTCAGATCTGTAGTTTTTAGTGGTTCAAATTTCCATGGCGTGAGATTAAGTTAAGAATACACACAATACTGCTTTGACTGATTTGATAGTTAGTGCTCTCTTTATTCTGCGGCACCATTTCTAATGGAAATGGTTTCCCAATATAGTGGGACTGTTGATATTCTAAATTTGCTCTGTTTACATTAAGTGGTAAACTTGGCGACCAGTGGCAACAATGATGCACACTGATGTGGAAGGAAGGACTGTACAGACCAGCAATGTGAAAGTTGCATTGCTGGCTCAATTTGGCAGTCTCGAAGCTCAATTCTTCTGTGACCAGCATAAAATAACAACTGCCACATCTAGTGCCTTTAACAATGGAAATTTACATTTGCTGCCGTAGCATTTTGCCTGGGAGCAAGAAATGATGCTTGTGAGATGATGCTTGTGAGGCTCTTTGCCTCCACAGGCATGTATGCTACCTTCTAATAATAAAAAAACGGTGTATAAATAAATAACACTCCAAGAACATGGGACCCTATTGGGAATTGTTTGCTGGTCAGCCAATTGAATCATTCTAGTTTAATTAACTATCTGCTAAACTGTTCAAGTATATAAATGTCAAAATGTTATTGGATAAGGACACTGCATATGTGCTGAAATATTATCCGGGTGGCTTTACACTTGAGGCTGTGGTGTAAAATAGGTCCCTTTACTTTAATTAAAATAAATTAATTGTAATGTAGAAGGGCAGCTCAATTATGTGAAACAAAACTACCAAGTATTCAGTATTCAATATAATGGAATACCTACCACAGTAAGAAAAACCCTGAAACAATTGTGGAGGGAAATGTTATTCTTGGCATTAGCTGAAATACAAAAAAAAACTTTAAATGACCCTTTTAGTATATTGAATTGAGGTTAGACACTTGCAGTCAGAGAATACCTGTATTGGAGGTAAATGCTCTTCTTTGAGATAGTGGCATGGGATCTATTACATCCACCTGAGAGGGCAGACGGGGCCTCGGTTTAACATCTCAACTGAAAGATGGCACCTCTGAAAGTGCAGCACTCCCTCAGTACTGCACTGGAGCATCACCCTAGATTTTGTGCTCAAGACCCTGCAATCATAGAATCATAGACTGATACAGCACAGAAGGAGCCCATTCAGCCCAACGTGCCTTTGTCGGCTCTTTGAAAAAGCTACCCAATTAGTCCTACTCCCCTGCTCTTTCCCTATAACCCTGCAAATATTTTCCCTTCAAGAATTTGAAAGTTATTATTGAATCTGCTTCCACCACCCTCTCAGGCAGTGCATTCCTGATCATAACAACTCACTGCGTAAATTTTTTCCCCCAACTCACTGCGTAAATTTTTTCCCCCATGTCAACTCTGGTTCTTTTGCAGATGACCTTAAATCTGTATCCCCTGGTTACCGACCCTGCTACCGCTGGAAACAGTTTCTCCTTATTTACTCTATCAAAACCCTTCAGGATTTTGAACACCTCTGTTATATCTGCCCTTAACCATCTCTGCTCTAAGGAGAACAACCCCAGTTTCTCTAGACTCTCCACGTAATTAAAGCTTTTCATTCCTGGCACCATTCTAATAAATCCCCTCTGCACCTTGTAAGGCCTTGACATCCTTCCTAAAGTGTGCTGCCAAGAATTAACCCCAATACTCCAGCTGGGGCCTAACCAGTGTGTTATAAAGGTTTAGCATAACTTCCTTGCTTTTTTGTTCTATGCCTCTATTTATAAAGCCCAGGATCCCAAAAGCCTTTTTAACAGCCTTCTCAACTTATCCTGCCACCTTCAAAGACTTGTGCACATACACCCCAAGTCTCTCTGGCCCTGCACCCCCTTTAAAATTGTACCATTTAGTTCATATTGCCTCCCCTCATCCTTCCTACCAAAATTAATCACTTCACACTTTCTGCATTAAATTTCATATGCCATGTGTCTGCCCGTTTCACCAGTCTGTCTGTGTCTGCCTGAAGTCTGTTACTATCCTCCTTACTGTTTACTACATTTCCAAGTTTCGTGTCATCTGCAAACTTTGAAATTATGCCCTGTATACCCAAGTCCAGGTGATTAATATATTTCAAAGAGTGCAGTGGTCTCAACACCAACCTCTGGGGGACACAACTGTATACTTCCCTCCAGTCTGAAAAACAACCGTTCACCACTACTCTCTGCTTTCTGCCCCTTAGCCAATTTCGTATCCACACAGCCACTGCCCCTTTAATCCTATGGCCTTCAAGTTTACTAACAAGCCTTTTATGTGGTACTTATTAAATGCCTTTTGAAATCCATATACACAACATCAACCAGAATACCTTCATCCACCCTCTCCATTACTTCATTAAAGAAATCAATCAAGTTAGTCAAACATGATTTGCCTTTAACAATTCCTGCTGGTTTTCATTTACTAACCCAGTTTTTTTCCAAGTGTCAGTTAATTTTGTTCCGGGTTAATGTCTCTGAAAGTTTCCCCTCCACCGACGTTAGGCTGACTGCCCTGTAATTGCCAGGTTTATCCCACTCCTGTTTTTTGAACAGGGGTGTAACATTTGCAATCCTCCAAGTCGGACTTGAACCCACAAGCTACTGACTCAGAGGCAAGAGTGCTAGCACTGAGCCATGACTGACACAAGAGGAGGAGAGGGTGGACTTGGAATGAAGAAGGCATATAATTTAATGCAGGTACTAGCCCAGGCAGTGGGTACTGTAATAGATTCACAACTTGGGCATGGGGGAGTGCAGATCATGAGAAGGCTTAGGCTCCTGTGACTGAGATGTGCCAATTTCTCCATGAAAACGTCCAGGGACAATAAACTATTTGCCTACTCACCGGCAGCACATTGCAATCAGTGAGGAGGACTGCAAAAGACTTCAGGAAGGTCTAGACAAGCTAGTGGAATGGGCATATTGGTGGCAGATGCAATCTAATGTATTTAAGTGTGGGATAATACATTTTCCGAGGAGAAAGACGGAAGCGGGAGCAATGGAAAGATGCTGAAGTTTGTGAAGGAACAGAGAGCTTTGGGTTGAGTGCTGGTAGATAAGTGCAGGTAAATAGGGTCATAAAATAAAAGAGTCATGAGGTAATCATAAAATTTGTATGAAATTTACGTGAAATGTTAGTTAGGCAACAGATGGAATACTGGGTGCAGTTTTGGATACCCAGAAGGGGTATTAAAGCCCAAGAGAACATTTAGCTTAGATTCCCCAGATGATGCCTTGGATGGTTAACTATAGTTATGTGGATAGACTTGAGTTACTAGGATTATTTTCGCTGGGCCAGAGAAGGCCAAGAAATTTAATAGAGATTTTTTAAAAGATCATAGTGTAGGAACGGAGGTTCCTATCTGAATAAGGTATTCGACTCGATGAATCAAATCAACAGGTTTTAATGAACAACGAAGTTAACAGGGAAACTACAGGAGAAACGGTACACAGGTCTATACAGCTTGCTGGGCACTCAACGACTACTGGAAGATTCTGGAAGCTGACGTCATGACGTCATCGCGTTCTTCGCGCCACTGGTGGTCACGTGATCGGCGTCATGACGTCATCACGTGGAGTGCAGGAAAATACAGTACAGTTTAAAGGTGCAGTCCGCGGTTGCACTACACTGTAGTTAAAGGGATTATTACCAATTGTTCTGAGACCCTTGATGGCTCCGCCACAGGCGCCCCCCCAGAATCCACTTTAACGGACATTGTCAACCGAGTAGGAGGCTTAATGATCCTGGCCAAACGGCGACGAAATTCAGGCAGCGGAAACGGAGCATTAGTGGAAGGACCAGTGCCAGATTGTGGCAGAAGCGGCGTCTCGGGTGAGGCAGAAACGGTAGTCAGAGGTGCAGGCGCGTCAGAGGCCGAATCGGGCTGTTCGACGGTGGGCTGGTGCACGGCTGGTCTGGCGGCTAACGGCGGTCGGCCGCGGCGAGGCGGTTGGGCAGCCACGACAGGCTCACTCCGATCCAGGTGGGCTGGTTTGAGCCTGTCGATAGAGACGGTATCAGACTTTCCACCGACTTCGACTGTGAAAAACTTTTCCCCTGGTGCGATGACACGAAAAGGTCCGGTATATGGTGGCTTGAGTGGGTCTCTGTGACTGTCTTGTCGAATAAAGACATAGTCCGAACTCATGAGCTCTGCCGGGACGTGAGGCCTCTGCAGGTCATGGTGCGAGGTTGGGATGGGCAGGAAATTCCTAGCCGCCTCCTGATGAAGTAGCAGCTGTTGAGCTGCAGACCATGGTTTGGTGTGTGGAGGGAGAAAGTCACCTGGTACTCTGAGTGTCTGGCCATAAACCAGTTCAGCCGATGAAGACTGAAGATCCTCCTTTGGTGCTGTCCGGAGGCCTAGCAGCACCCATGGGAGCCTGTCCACCTAGTTGGGTCCCCTCAAGCTGGCACGGAGGGACGCTTTGAGAGACCGATGGAACCTTTCGCACAGACCATTCGCCTGCGGATGGTACGCGGTGGTACGATGCAGCTTTGTACCCAGGCCTTGTGCCACTGCATTCCACAGCTCTGATGTGAATTGCGGACCGCGGTCCGAGGAGATGTCCGATGGCACCCCGAACCGAGCCACCCACGACGAAAGAAATGCCCTGGCGACGTTTGCTGCGGTGGTAGCGGCCAAGGGAATCCCCTCTGGCCACCTGGTGGTCCGGCCTACCACCGTCAGGAGGTGTGTGAATCCACGCGACCCGGGAAGGGGACCTACTAAATCCACGTGAACGTGGTCGAAACGGCGCTCAGGCACCGGGAAGTTGGCCACCAGAGCCTTGACGTGACGGTTGACTTTGGATTTTTGGCAATCGACGCAATTGTTTGTCCAGTCCCGGACGTCCAAATGCATGCCTTTCCAAACGAATTTGCGGGACAGTAGCCGTTGAGAAGCCCGCATCCCCGGGTGAGATAACCCGTGGATTGCCTGGAATACCTTCTTGCGCCATTCGACCGGCACAATGGGCTGGGGCACTCCCATGGATGTGTCGCACAAGAGCATGGTTCCTGCTGCTTGAAACGGCACGTCTGCAACCTGCCAACTGGAAGGCGTGGTCCTAAACGCTTGTACCTCTGGGTCTGCCAGTTGATCCCCTGCCAGCCCGACGAAATCGATGCCCAGGTGGACTGCCTGGACTGGAACCCAGGAAAGGCAATCTGCCACGAGATTATCCTTGCCTGACACGTGCCGCAAATCCGTTGTGAATTCGGATATAAGCGTGAGGTGGCGCTGCTGCCGAGCTGACCAAGGTTCTGCCGTTTTGGCCATGGCATAGGTGAGCGGCTTGTGGTCCATGAATGCAGTGAACGGACGGCCTTCTAGCAGGAAACGGAAATGCCGGATGGCCAAAAACAGGGCTAGCAACTCTCTGTCAAAAGTGCTATACTTTCGCTCGTTCTTGCGCAGTTGGCGGCTGAAAAAGGCTAACGGCTGCCAACCCCCGTTGATCCACTGCTCTTGAACCGCTCCAATGGCGTAGTCGGAGGCGTCCGTAGTGAGGGCAACAGTCGCGCCCGGGAGTGGGTGTGCTAGCATAGTTGCATCCGCCAACGCCGCCTTGGTATCGTGGAATGCCTGGTCCATTTGCGGTGTCCAAGTGAGAACATCCTTGCCCGACTTCCCTTTTAGTGCTTCGTACAGAGGTTGCATTAACCGGGCCGCCTTGGGGACAAAATGATGATAAAAATTTACCATCCCCAAGAACTCTTGTAGGGGTTTGACCGTGTGAGGCCGCGGGAATGCGGTAACTGCCTCTACCTTGGTGGCTAGCGGGATGGCGCCTTCTGGGGTAATCCTGTGTCCCAGGAAATCAATGCTGGATACTCCAAATGTGCATTTAGCCGGATTGACAATAAGGCCGTGTTGGCTGAGTCGGGCGAAAAGTGTACGTAATTGGGCCATGTGAGCTGTCGTATCCTTGCTGGCTATTAGGATGTCATCCAAATATACAAAAATGAAGGGCAGGTCCCGTAAGACAGAGTCCATCTACCGCTGGAATGCTTGCGCTGCGTTTTTTAGACCAAATGGCATGCGGAGGAACTCGAAAAGGCCGAACGGAGTAATGACTGCCGTTTTGGGGACGTCTGGAGGATGCATCGGAACTTGATGATATCCACGAACGAGATCCACTTTAGAAAATATAGCGTTGCCAGCCAGATGTGCCGAAAAATCTTGGATGTGGGGAATAGGATACCTGTCCGGTGTCGTGGCGTCGTTTAAGCGTCTGTAATCCCCGCACGGTCGCCATCCGCCACCTGGTTTGGGTACTATATGCAGTGGGGAGGACCAAGGGCTGTCCGAACGCCGGATGATCCCGAGGCGCTCCATGGTCTGGAACTCAGCCTTTGCGGCTGCCAGCTTACCGGCTTCTAATCGCCGCGCCCGAGCGTAAACGGGTGCTCCGGTCGTGGAGATATGGTGCTCCACCCCGTGCCGTGTGCTTGCAGCCGAAAAAGTAGGCCTGGTGAGCTCCGGGAATTCGCCGAGCAGGCGCGTAAACCCGTCTTGTGATGGATTCGCACAGGCCACCGACCAGGACAAGGCGGTGCTGCGGTGGCAGGGCACTGCGTGGAAAGTGGATGCATTAATGAGTCGGCAGTGTTGGACGTCGACTAGCAGACCGTTTTGCACAGAAAAAATCAGCACCCAGGATGGCCTGTGAGACCTTAGCTGTAATGAAGTCGCAGACAAAACGCTGACCGGCGAAGGTTAAGTTTACCGTCCGTTTCCCGAACGTACGCATGGCAGCGCCATTTACTGCCACGAGGGAAGGCCCCTGGCCGCCGGATAGTAGGTCCAGCTTTAAAGCAGGGAGGATGCTGCACTGGGAACTTGCTGTGCTTTCTAGACCTTGTCGTCCGTCCGCTTGTTGGAGTTTTTTTTTCTTGAGGGAAACTGCAAGGAGGCCGGCAGCATCGAGCTTTGGCGCCAAAACGGGCGTGGTACGCACACCATCCTGCTGGGCTTCGCTCGCGTGGGGGAAAAGCGCCTCGTGGCTGCACAACATTGCTGAGTAACAGTAAATATCTTGTCTGCCTCTGCAGCGAGTTCAGCACCGTCTGTGATGGCAGTGTTGGCCAAGGCCGCCTGCACCGGTTCGGGTAGCTGGCAGAGGAAAAGCTCATGGAATAAAAAGCATTGGGGTTCCGCGCCCAACAGCGTGAGCATTTGACTCATCAGCTCTGACGGTTTTGAGTCCCCGAGGCCGGGCATGGAAATAAGCTTGCGTGCCCGCTCCGACTTATTAAGATCCATTACCTGTAGCAAACGGGCTTTAAGCGCTTCGTACTTGCCCTCCTCCGGTGGGCTTCCAAGGATGCTGACGACCCGCGAGGCCGTGGCACTGTCGAGAGCGGCAACCACGTAATAATAACGGGTCGCATCCGCTGTGACCTCCTGGAGAGTGAACTGTGCTTCTGCCTGGAAAAAACATGCTGCTGGCTGCTGTTCCCAAAACTGCGGCAGTTTAAGGGCGACGGCGTTCGTGTTCATCCTCGACGAAAGTTGTCCGACGAGATCGGGGTCACCAATGTAGGAACGGAGGTTCCTATCTGAATAAGGTATTCGACTCGATGAATCAAATCAACAGGTTTTAATGAACAACGAAGTTAACGGGGAAACTACAGGAGAAACGGTACACAGGTCTATACAGCTTGCTGGGCATTCGACGACTACTGGAAGATTCTGGAAGCTGACGTCATGACGTCATCACGTTCTTCGCACCACTGGTGGTCACGTGAACGGCGTCATGACGTCATCACGTGGAGTGCAGGAAAACACAATACAGTACAGTTTAAAGGTGCAGTCCGCGGTTGCACTACACTGTAGTTAAAGGGATTATTACCAATTGTTCTGAGACCCTTGGTGGCTCTGCCACAATAGACAGTTTTAATAGAGTGAATAGGGAAAGACTATTTCCTCTGGTTGGGAAGTCATTAACGAGGTTCATCAATTTAAAAAAGAGATTGGAAGAGAGTTTAGGAGAAATGTCTTTATGCCGCAAGTTGTTGGAACATGGAATGCTTTGCCACAGCGAGTAATTGAGGCAGAGACCATTGCATCTCTCAAGAGAAAATCGGGTAAATATTTGAAGCAGAAGCAGGGCTATGGGGAGAGCCTGGGACAGTGTGATTAGTTTTGGATTGCTCTAGCAAAGAGCTGGCGCAGACACAATTCTGTGATGTAAACGTCTCGAGTTCATTCGTAGATAAGGTTATCACTGGATTCAACTGTTCTATCACAAGTACTTTCTCAGTACCCACATGTTGGGAGTCGGCCAGTTTTTTTCAGAGAACTGGTGCTTTAATTTCTGCACAATGAAAGACTGCAGGACATATTAAAAACAAATTAATGTTATTCAGTTGTGTAGTGCTGGTAATATGTGCTTCCTACATTACAACAGTGGCTACACTTCAAAAGTACCTCATTAGTTGTAAAGTGCTTTGCAACATCCTGAGGTCATGAATGGCGCTATATAAATACAAGTTCTTCATTTAATGTGATTTGCTGATGCATGTATGGTGAGCTGCTTTGACATGGTTGTGGATATGTCCTACATATAAGTGTTTCCTTGGTTTAGGGAATTGTGTAGCTGTATAACCAACTAGTGAACTACAGGAGATAGAGAAGTCCTACTACCCATATCTGCAATTAATCCTGATGGGCCTTCACAGTGCAATGGCCATTGTACAACAACCAGAATGTTTTTGAATGCAGCTAACAAGTTGAGTATTTATTTCACAGTTTAGCTGACTCAGACTGAGCAAAATCAGTTCCCCAAAGCCATGACTTCGGTTCTTAACAGCTTGATTTCCAGTAATTGGCTCATAGTTTTCACAAAGGCTTCCAGCAAAAAATTGAATAGAACATAAGCCTTCCATCTATGTAGGTAGTAAACAGCCTCTTTGGTGATAGCTGATTTAAATTATTAGTCACATAAGATTTTTGAGTCCTTTAAGAACATAAGAGCAGGAGTAGGCCATATTGCCCCTTGAGCCTGCTCCGCCATTCAATAAGATCATGGCTAATCATCGACCTCAACTCCACTTTCCCGCCTGATCTCCATACCCCTTGATTCCCCTAGAGTCCAAAAATCTATCTCTCATCCTTGAATATACTCAAAGACTCAGCATCAACAGCCCCCTGGGGCAGAGAATTCCAAAGATTCAAAACCCTCTGAGTGAAAAAATTCCTCCTCATCTCAGTCTTAAATGACCTACACCGTATCCTGAGACTACACCTCCAAGTTCTAGTCCCTCCAGCCAGGGGAAACAACCTCTCAGCAACTACCCTGTCAATCCTCTTCAAAATCTTATATGTTTCAATGAGATCACCTCTCATTTTTCTAAACTCCAGAGAGTATAGGCCCATTCTACACAATCTCTCATCATAGGACAGCCCTCTCATCCCAGGAATCAATCTAGTGAACCTTCATTGCACCGCCTCCAAGGCAAGTATATCCTTCCTTAGATAAGGAGACCAAAACTGTGCACAGTACTCCAGGTGTGGTCTCACCAAGGTCTGTACAATTGTAGCAAGACTTCCCTACTCTTATACTCCAACCCCCTTTCAATAAAGGCCAACATGACATTTGCCTTCCTTACTGTACCTGCATGCTAGCTTCCTGTGTTTCCTGCACGAGGACACCTGAGTCTCTCTCAATACCAACATTTAAAAGTTTCTCACCATTTAAAAAATATTCTGTTTTTCTATTCTTCCTAATGAATACTGAGACTCCTTAGTTAGTGAACATGCACTAATCCCTAGAAGACTGAAGAATTCTTAGTAAACAATTTCACCATCTATTATATAATTTAATCAATTGAGTCTTTTTGGAATGCTCATACCAACTCAGATCTGCCGTGAGCCCATGCTTACACAGAACTAATGTAAGAAGTCACACAACACCAGGTTATAGTCCAACAGCTTTATTTGAAATCACAAGCTTTCGGAGCGCTGCTCCTTCGTCAGGTGAAGTGAAGAGTTGCACAGCATATATAGTCAGAGAGTACTGCCAGATGATTACAGGTAATCTTTCTAACTGCCCTTTATCACACCTCGGCAGAGAGATAATCACAACAATCACAGGTGTGAATGATGTCCAAACATTTCAGTCAAGAAAACATTACATCAAAGAACAATGAGGTGGGGTCACAAGGGGTCAAATGTTGCAGATGCTGGGGTCTGTATGAAAAACAAAAAACAAACAAAAAACTTTTTTTGCTGGAAATCACAGCAGGTCCGGCCGCATCTGTGTAGAGAGAACAAGCCAACGACGACTCGAGTCTGGATGACACTACGTCAGGTGGGGTTACATGTAGCGTGACTTGAACCCAAGATCCCGGTTGAGGCCGTCCTCATGAGTGCGGAACTTGGCTATCAGTTTCTGCTCAGCGATTTTGCGTTGTCGTGTGTCTCGAAGGCCGCCTTGGAGAATGCTTACCCGAAGATCGGAGGCTGAATGTCCTTGACTGCTGAAGTGTTCCCCGGCTGGGAGGGAACACTCCTGCCTGGTGATTGTTGTGCGGTGTCCGTTCATCCGTTGTTGCAGTGTCTGCATGGTTTCGCCGATGTACCATGCTCCGGGGCATCCTTTCTTGCAACGTATGAGGTAGACAACGTTGGCCGAGTCACATGAGTATGTACCATGTACCTGGTGGGTGGTGTCCTCACGTGTGATGATGGTATCTGTGTTGATGATCTGGCATGTCTTGCAGAGGTTGCCGTGGCAGGGTTGTGTGGTGTTGTGGTATCTCTTCTCCTGCAAGCTGGGTAATTTGCTGCGAACGATGGTCTGTTTGAGGTTAGGCGGCTGTTTGAAGGCGAGGAGTGGAGGCATGGGGATGGCCTTAGCGAGGTGTTCGCCATCATCGATAACATGTTGAAGGCTGCGAAGAACATGGCGTAGTTTCTCCGCTCCGGGGAAGTACTGGACGACGAAGGGTACTCTGTTGTATCCCGTGTTTGTCTTCTGTGGAGGTCTATGCGATTTTTCGCTGTGGACCGTCTGAACTGTTGATCAACGAGTCGAGCGTCATATCCCGTTCTTACGAGGGCGCCTTTCAGCGTCTGTAGGTGTCCATCGCGTTCCTCCTCGTCTGAGCAGATCCTGTGTATTCGCAGGGCTTGTCAAAGATGGACACCTCAGCACTTCACTCTACCGCAAACCCACGGACAACCTCACGATGCTCCACTTCTCCAGCTTCCACCCTAACCACGTTAAAGAAGCCATCCCCTATGGACAAGCCCTGCGAATACACAGGATCTGCTCAGACGAGGAGGAACGCGATGGACATCTACAGATGCTGAAAGATGCCCTCGTAAGAACGGGATATGATGCTCGACTCGTCGATCGACAGTTCCGACGGGCTACAGTGAAAAATCGCATAGACCTCCTCAGAAGACAAACACGGTACACAACCAACAGAGTACCCTTCATCGTCCAGTGCTTCCCCGGAGCGGAGAAACTACGCCATGTTCTTCGCAGCCTTCAACATGTTATCGATGATGACGAACACCTCGCTAAGGCCATCCCCATGCCTCCACTACTTACCTTCAAACAACCGCCTAACCTCAAACAGACCATCGTTCGCAGCAAATTACCCAGCTTTCAGGAGAACAGCGCCACGACACCAAACAACCCTGCCACGGCAACCTCTGCAAGACATGCCAGATCATCAACACAGATACCACCATCACACGTGAGGACACCACCCACCAGGTACATGGTACATACTCATGTGACTCGGCCAACGTTGTCTACCTCATACGTTGCAGGAAAGGATGCCCCGGAGCATGGTACATCGGCGAAACCATGCAGACACTGCAACAACGGATGAACGGACACCGCGCAACAATCACCAGGCAGGAGTGTTCCCTCCCAGCTGGGGAACACTTCAGCAGTCAAGGACATTCAGCCTCCGATCTTCGGGTAAGCATTCTCCAAGGCGGCCTTCGAGACACACGACAACGCAAAATCGCCGAGCAGAAACTGATAGCCAAGTTCCGCACTCATGAGGACGGCCTCAACCGGGATCTTGGGTTCAAGTCACGCTACATGTAACCCCACCTGACGTAGAGTCATCCAGACTCGAGTCGTCGTTGGCTTGTTCTCTCTACGCAGATGCGGCCGGACCTGCTGTGATTTCCAGCAAAAAAATCGTTTTTTGTTTGTTTTTTGTTTTTCATACAGACCCCAGCATCTACAACATTTGACCCCTTGTGACCCCGCCTCATTGTTCTTTGATGTAATGTTTTCCTGACTGACCTGTTTGGACACCATTCACACCTGTGATTGCTGTGATTATCTCTCTGCCGAGGTGTGATAAAGGGCAGTTAGAAAGATTACTTGTAATCATCTGGCAGTACTCTCTGACTATATATGCTGTGCTTATATGCAACTCTTCACTTCACCTGACGAAGGAGCAGCGCTCCGAAAGCTTGTGATTCAAGTAAAGCTGCTGGACTATAACCTGGTGTTGTGTGACTTCTTACATTTGTCCACCCCAGTCCAACACCGGCATCTGCACATCATACACAGAACTAGGTTGATTAATTTAGCTATACATTGAAGTAACAGAGGCTAGATTCATTGACTTGAGCCATTTAGAAATTACAGCTAGACAATCTAAAATACCTAAGTGCTCATTTTTGAAAGGTGCAGAATTATCCTCAAAAAAATGGCCAGGAATTTTTTTTCAAAAATGAAACACCGAGCTCTAAAATTGTCATATAAGTATCTAAATAGTCCAGCACGCCTCTGATGTCATCCAAATGCGCATCTGAAGATCTGAAAGTTTAATATTCGCAGAGGTCCAAATCAGTTAAACACAAGCGCTTTCTTCATTTAAGTTTGGTGTCAATCAGTAATCGCATTCAGAACTATAGTTTGCGAATGGTTAATTATGGCTTTGAAAGAGAAATACAGTGTCCATAAGTTCGATCCACAGGAACTTGATCAGTACTGTTATAGAGGTACTTACTAGAATACATGATGATAATAGCTTGGTGTGCTGTGCTATTCATTAATTCAAATGTTAGGAAGGTCACACTAAACTGCAGCAGTACAAAAATATCAATACAGACATCCATAATATATTTTGCATTGAACAAATCAGAATTTGATAGCTATTTTCAGAAGACTATGGCACATCATGGCCAGACAAAGAATGTTATAGTGAGAGGTGTACGTTCAGCTAGCATCATCCTGCATTCAGCCAGAAAGTTCCAACCACCAACAGAGGGTTGAGTTCTAGTAATTTTAACCTCTAGCAGATAGCAATGGTCTCTTTTACCAAAGAAAGACTGTTTTACAGGGCTGTTGGGTTTACTGCATAGCAAAGCCAGAAAATTCAAATAAGATGAGAAGAAGGGTTTGCTTTGTAGTGTCAGTAAATGGGAGCTTGAAGCAGGATTAAAGGAAGCAGAAATCCTGCCAGAATAGGCCATGGCAACACTGGACTCAAAAACAAAAGATCTGAATTATACAGAGCGTAACAGGAGCAACAATATTCTCAGAACTCTTTATAGTGCCGAATACTTCTGTATTTTGTTGTGTGTTCACGATTCTGCACAGTCAATAGCAGCATTGCTTTAATTTTTATTTTCTTCAATTCCTGCGAATTTCTGAGCCTGATGTTAATCTATAGTTTTAAGAAGAATTGGCTAGCAGAAAACTTGCCACTGGCTCAGGATTTGTAGTTTTACCATGGAGAACAGGGGCAGTGTAACACCATTTCCTTGGAAGCGAGTCGCCATTCAATTTCTTTAAGAGGGCATTGCTTTTGGTTTCACTGTGCAGTTTGCAATATATTCACTTTTTTAATTTATGTAACACTGTTTAAAAGTTGGTGGTGACATCAGCAATGAGTAAGCTCGAAAGATTTGAGACAGAAGAAAATTAAATTGGGAAGAAGTTACAAAAATAAAAACGAGCTTATGACACTGAGTAAAATAGTAGGAGTAGGGTGAAAAGATAACAAGATAACTAAAAATATATTGCAGATTTCTAGCCAAATCCCCAGTGAGAGTCTACTATAGTATTTAAAAAAAACACACACTTGCACTTTTGCTGCAGCAGACAGCAGTCACCTTGTGATACAGTGAAGGAAAGTGCTGTCATTAAAAGGGGGATTCAGTATCGAGAAACAGATGGGGACTTAAGTGCATTTACCTGTCAACAGCATCTTCTGTAAGCCTGCAGCGTGACATCAAGATTGCTGCCAGAGACTGGAAGGAAACTCACTCAGATTGATTGTTCCTCCTCAGTGCTACCAAAATGTGACTTTCAGCAACCATTTAAAATTGATTACCTTAGGTCCACATACTCTACAAGACCTTCAAAGGACTGATTGGAAAAACTGATGTAGACAAGCAAAATTAATTTAAATTGATTAGACCAGGGTTTGTTTATTTATTTATTTTGTTTAAAATATCACTGAGCACACAGATCCCACAAGCTGGTGTGACTAGAATCTTTCCTTCTGGCTTTACGATCTGTGTTGCCACTACAACGGAGACCTTGTGGGTAATAGCTTATTCAAAACAAAGCAGTATGATATATTGCTATCCTTTTTATTGAGGTATTTTGTCATTCAGAGATTGCCTGATGCACTTTGTGTGAAGGGATTTCTTCTACCTTATTATGATTGGAATCATGCCAAGCAGTGTATTTTCTAAATTTAATTTTTTGTTGTGTCTTTATCTGTTACATCAACCAACAAATGGAGAATTAGTGCAGGTAAATATTTCTCAAGCTAACAAAATAAATTAGCCATTAACATGGCGATCACTGTGGCAAAATAAAAATTTGTATTAACCACAATGAATTATCACTTAACAATTGCACTGATAGCACTGCATTATAAGATTGCTTCAAACCCATGTTCAATCTTCTTGTTATCAAGCATCATAGAATAAATTGAATACTGCATTGTGCATTACCACTGTCATATCATTCGTGAGAAAGGTTTCCAGAACTCATGAGGTAATAACAATAATGAATTTTATTTGGGTTTATAAGTCATTATAAAATGCTTTTGTACTTCATGCCCTGAAAGTGTGCCAATTCTAACAGGTCAGCTGAATAGTATGTGTATAATTGTAATGCTGTTACGGACAGTCAGAGTGCCACAAAATTGAATAGGTATTTGAGCCTAGAACTTGCATCATGCCCAAATTGGAGCGCGATTCAGGTACAGCACATGCTACACGTGCCTAATAAGGTCGGCAGCATGACAGGAGGGGTAGCAAGATGGGCCAGTTGGGACACTGACCGGGAGCCAAAGATGAGTTCGAAGAGAGGAGGGGGTGGGGTGCGGGGTGGCGTTGTGGGGGCGGCGACAAAGCAATCAGGAGATGGAATGGGAAGGCCAGCCGTGGCCCACAGTTTTAACGTGGAGCGCTACTGCGCCCCCTGGCTCCACATTAAGGTAAGGATTTTTTTTAACACTTACCTTTCTGGTGGTGGCGGTCACCAGCAGCCCTGCATTCAGGGCAAGTCAATTTTTGTATATGGGTCCTCACATATAGACACATTTAAGGGGCCTGATGACTGCTCTAGGCGGCCGCCAGGGCCAAATCAAAATAGTTGAACGTTTTTCCAATGCTGCTCAGGCGTGGGGGTTGGCTCCCTAAATTAAACTTCTTTGCATCCATTCTCTGCCTAGAAAATGGGCACAGCAAGGTCCAGTTTCACCCTCTTGATGTCGCACACACCCACAATATACTATTCTAGTGCTTTTTGTAGTCTGTTCCATACCTGTATAGTATGCAATTAACATTGACCCACCCTGGAAAGTTCAGAATGTATCATGTACTATTCACCTGTCACCTGTATTCGAAAGAATATAGATACTCTTTGACCTCAAAAAATAATTTTGAAGGGCCTAAATGTGGATTTTGGATATTGCCAGAGTTGAAATGTCTTTTCATCCATATATGCATTGCTTCTACAACTACGTAAATGATATAAATTGTATTTATGTAGCATCCTTTATGTTCTCAGGACATCCCAAAGCATTTCAAGTGATGTCGATGTTCTTTTGTAGGCAAATGCAGCAGTCAATTTATGAGCAGCAAGGTCACACAAACTGCAAATGAGATAAATAGCCAGTTAATCTGTTTTGGTGGTGTTGCTGAGGGATGAATGCTGGCCAGGAAAGAGAAGTTGCAAAACTTTTTTTTACATATTTCTAATGGCTCAGATGATATGCTTGCAAGCATAGAGTTATTACCTACAATAGTGCAAAATGATCATCATAAAATTGATCAGACTGCTGGAATATTCCTCACCTATGCTTGCAAGAAATAAATTCCCATCAACAAAAGGCATTTAAATGCCTTTTTTAGCCTTGGATTCACTTCATGTACCCAATCTTCTTAGAGTTAGATTGTGGTAGTAATTCTACACAATGCTTTACCATGCAGCATTTTTGAAACATTAACTGTACTTAATTTGACAAGGATAAAGTCAATGGAAAAATAGTTGCTTCATACTTTTACTTTGCCATCAAATTTGCACTCTGTCACAGTGATCAGCAAAAAGCTATTACTGGAGCAAGCCATGTTAAAAGGTTAATTTTATCTAGATTGGTCCCTCTTTGTGTGACTGAGGTTTACAGCAGACTAACTCTGATTATACTTCTTCCTTTACAGTATGGTTCAGTGGCTGGTGAAGACCGTCTATATTCAGACTTTCCAGAAATTGACCTTTCCCAGCTGGATGTGAATGACCTTGATTCAGTTAGCTGCCTTAGTGACCTTCGGTGGGACAATGACCAATCAGAAATAAGTTCCAGCCAGTATAGTACAGATGATTCTGAGCTTTTTGAAGTAAGTATGCGTTTCCATTCTCGTGCTTCACTCTGTTTAAACTTAGTGGAAAATGAACCCTTGTAGTCCTACTGGAGCCAAAGCATTTTGTTGTGCTAATCGTATACTATTCCTATGTTTTCAATAAGGGAAGGGGTAAGCTAAGATCATTATGCAATTATCAGACTGTGAACTCTATGTACTAGACAAAGGAAATTGAAGACCATGCCAAGGTAATTTAATATATATAAATATAATTAATTTAATTATTAATGTAATGAACACACACGGTCATTCCAGAAAACATGCTTGACCAAACTTGTTTTATTAATGTTCATTAAAGTCCTGGGTTGCCCACTCCCTCTATATTATCAGTCACCAACCCCTGTGGCCTGCGATGTATCCAAGATACCTAATGCATCCTAATGTAACCAGCCAGCGCGAAGGACATTGGGAGACTGCACAGTTAAATCCTCCAAACAATTTTAAGTCAAGGGGCCTACCCATAATGCAACTGGAGTGCCTGCGCACCATTCCAGCTACACACCAGCCATTTGGAATGGGTGCTGAAAGGGACACACCAATTTTTAAAAAATCCCCTCTGCACACCGCCCCCACCCCCGCCAACCCCAACACATCATGTGTCATCCTAGCCCAGTGCATCCCTGCTACTGATGCTACCTCTGCCCCACTGCGCTGTGCTCCTCACCCTCACATGATGGAAAATTCTGCTGGCACTTTATGGGCAGACAAGAATTCTCGACTGACTGTTGGCACCCAAACTTCCAGCACCTGGCACTCCTGCCATTCCTAGTGCAACAGGGGTGATATGCTCAGAAAAATATTCAAATAAGCTGGTCTCACATCATGGGGCATGACCAGTGTATTCCAGTATAGCCTGCAAAGTACCTAAACAGTGGTAGCTCTGGCAGCATTGTGCAAGGGCTGGATTATTGCCTCCATAGTCTGTTGCCTTAAGAATTCGAAAAGCTTACCGAAGATGGTGCTTATCCTATTCCTTCTCCATAAGGAATACCAAGCTCTCTTCAGTTAAAACATTCATTTCCTCACATTGATTATCAGAATAGACATATGCTGGGGAAATAGATAATGGGGGTGTTAGAAAAACTGGCAGTAGGCTAGGAATTCTCAAGAACCTTGCCTCTACTAGTCACAAGCACCGTGTATCATACCAGTGATTAAATATTGTAGCTCAGTCTAGGGAAGACATTCATTTCTTGTTTCTTAACTCAGTGTAACCCAAAGCCAGCAAGGCCATTGGATTTGATAGAGTTGGTTTAGTCCATGGCAGAGGGCAGTCCCTACAGTATTAAGAGATGTGGCTGAACTTCTACATATATTTGGACAGAACCACAAGAGTTGTTAAGCATTTAAAAATATATATTCTTGGGGTGTGGGTATCGTTGGCAAAGTTGGCATTTATTGCACATCCCTAGTTACTCTGAGAAGTTTGTGGTGGGTCCTCTACTTGAACTGTTGCAGTCAGTGTGGTGAAGGTGCTCCCACAATGCTGTTAGGTAGGGAGATTCAGGATTTTGACTCGGCAATGCTAAAGGAATGGCGATATATGTCCAAGTCAGGATGCTGTGCAACTTGGAGCAGAACTTGGAGGTGATGACGTTCCATTGTACCTGCTATTCTTTTAGGTGGTGGAGGTCACTGGTTTGGGAAGTGCTGCTGAACAAACTTTGGCAAGTTGCTGCAGTGCTTCCTGTAGATCAGAAGTTTTCAACCTTCTTTCTTCTGAGGCCCCCCTCCCATGTTATAAAAATTCCACAGACACCCTATAACACAACACAAGTATTTTCTCTGTATAAAAATTAGTTATACAATTAAATATGTATTTATTATTTTTGTTTTACTTATTTAATGTGAAACATTGCACCTTACCTAAAGAGAGGAACGTATTATGTGACCAAAATACGTGTTAATTTCTGTGCTTTCAGCATATAATAAACACGCACCAACTAGGGATGGGCATAAATGCCAGCCTTGCCTACATCACAAGAATCAAAATATGTATTAAAAAATATCCCAGCCCTCACCCAATGGTGAGTAAAGCATGATACCCCAACCTCAGATGGGCAAACATATTATCAGATACCCCACATGGCTGAGCAATGCATCAGATACCCAGGTGGGTGAACAAAGGATCAGATACCCAATCCCTTCTGAAGAAATGTTGCCTGCTCTTCCTGTAGATGTTGACTGATCTGCTGTTTTCCAGTAGGTGGACTGTTGCAGTAATTTGCTTTTTACCTCCCTGTAAAGGGACACTTTGAAAAGTCAAATTGTGAACCTGCACCACATTAAATCCCAGTTCTAGGGAGGCACTGCACAATGAGTTGTCGGGCCTGACCTCTTGCCTCATGAGTTATTGGAATGGCCGCCTGCAGATGACTAAATAGCGACCTCAGCACAGCTGGAGTTTGGACAGCAGAAGGCAGATCCTGTGGCAGAGGCCAAGTCGGTGGGGGTGGGGTGGAGAGGGCCGGGGTGCAACTTGTCTGGTTAACCGTCAACATCTCCACCACCCCCCCCCCCCCCCTCCCCACCGAGAGGGGAACTGGGATTTACCTAGAAATTGCAGCCTTACTGTCTCCAGGTGCATTGCTGGGACTATCTCCATATGCCTCGGTCTGTCTCCAGGTGAGTTGCTGGGATTATCCCCACACGCCTCTGTCTGTCTCCAGGTGAGTTGCTGGGATTATCCCCACATGCCTCTGTCTATCTCCAGGTGAGTTGCTGGGATTATCCCCACACGCCTCTGTCTGTCTCCAGGTGAGTTGCTAGGATTATCCCCACACGCCTCCGTCTCTCTCCAGGTGCGTCCATCACCTCCCTGCACTGCTTTATAACGACTCGCCTATTTCAAACATAGAAGAATCATAGAATCATAGAATAATACAGCACAGAAAGAAGCCATTTGGCTCATTGTGCCTGTGCCGACCAGTTAATTACAGTCGGCAATTCAGCTTGAATAGCAACGAGATCGAGCCAATGATTCTATTGCCCTCCAGAAAGGAGAAATTACCCTCATTTGACCCTTGGCGCCCCACAGACACCCCCCCGACAAATGCTGTAACACCCCCTCGAGATGCAACTGGTCTTTCCACTATTTTGGAGAACAACGATGGGATCAACCCTTCTCCATGATCTAGCACTCCTGGAGCATAGCAATGGTTGGATGTTAAGCGGCCACGGGAAGGGTTTCCCTTGGCTGTGTGACCATCCCTGAAGCAAGGTCACAGCACCAGTACATGAAGCCGCCATCAGGCTCCAGTCTCTTTAATAAAACCCTGTCGTCAGGTTTCTTTGCAGTAATCAGCAGCTACAGCACACAACAATCACTCCTCTTTACACCTACGGGAGCCAAAGAGCATAGGACAGTTCATTGCTCAGGGCTCCATCCCTGACACTAGGTGCTTTTAGTTAAACATTGCGCTGCTGCTGATAGCTTCCGATCGCCATCCACTTTCCAGTGACCTCACTATACCGCACGTGCACTGTGGGGCTGTGCCAATTTGAGAATGGGTGCTGCCATATTTCGTTAGGGCAAAGAAAGTACCTGTATTACTTTTGCCTACAAATTGGCGGGTTCCGTGAAATCTTTTTGCGGACCCCCAGTTGAGAAACCCTGCTGTAGATGATACACACTGCAGTCATAGAGCCTTCCCGTCCCGTGGTGATGGATGGGGTGCTGATCAAGCAGACTGTTTTGTTCTGGATGGTGTTGAGCTTCTTCATTATTGTTGCAGCTGCACCCATCCAGTCTAGTGGAGCCTGTTTTGAATATACTCAGACTGAGCATCCACAGCTCTCTGGGGTAGAGAATTCCAAAGATTCACAACCTTTTGAGTGAAGAAATTTCTCCTCATCTCTGTCCTAAATGGCCTACTTCTTATTCTGAGTCCTTGGGCTGGATTTTGTGAATGGAGGCGGGACAGCTGCTTGTCGTGTCAATGTCCCGCCTCCATCCTCACCTGACATTCAGAGGGATTTTCCCCTGATTCAGCTTGTTAAGCCCACCTTGCAGACTCAGCAGGCCAATTAGGGAAGAAGTCACTGACAGATCACATCAACGTCAGACGTGCTATCTGTCAAGACTTCTTGAAAGAAGAAATGTCAGCGTTTGACAGCTCTGCGAAGCTGTCAAACACTGACATTCTCTTTAGTTTGATGAGTCCTTGTGTTGAGGACTTATCACACCTTTCAACTTTGTAAATTTCACATGACTGTAGGAGCAGAGGTTCCAAAAGCCATTCTGTGAAATTGACCAGCAGGATGTCGGCTCTCCCGATCCACCGCGGCTAAAGGCTGTAGTAGAAAACAAGGTAAGTGAACACATTTTTAAACTTATTACTCACCTTGCATACTTACCACTCCACACTTGCACTCACCTCTACACCTTACTTCCAGGTGCCGCAGACCTCCTCCACGTCTCCTCCAACATGGCTGGGTTCTCCGAGGTCAGGAAGCCTTCACCTGTGAAGGTAAAATGGCACTAATCCTTTTTTCTGCCTGCCAGGCAGTTAAAAGGATTAAATGCTATTCCCGCCTCCAGGAGATCGGACCCGAAGCTGCACATCTTCCCGCCTACTGGCTAAAGGGCACGGAGGCGGGATGGGGGTGGCTTTGCCATCTGCTCCCACTTTCTCCGAGTTTACCGGCTGTCCCACCTCCCTGCCCGCCTCCTCGGGGCTTGGAAAATCTAGCCCCTTGTGTTCTAGATTCCCCAGCATTAACCCTATCAAGCCCCTTAAGAATTTTACATGTTTCAATTAGATCACACCTCATTCTTTTAAATTCTAGGGAATATAGGCCTAGTCTACTCAAACTCTCCTCATAGGGCAATCCCCTCATACCAGGTATACTGAGCCATGGCATTTGTGTGACAGATCCAGTTGAGTTTCTGGTCAATGGTGTCCCTCAGGAGGTTGATGGTGGGGGGAATCGGTGATGGTAATGCCATTTTTATTTTCAGATTCAAATTCTCAAACTGCTATGAACTCACATTCTCTGGATTATTAGTCCAGGCCTCTGGGTTATTAGTCCATTAACATAACCACCATGCTACCGTACCCATTTGATTCAGAAACATAGGGCTGGATTTTAAGGAGGAGGGCGGGTTGGGGGCGAGTGCACTCTGAGGCGGTCGGGAAACCGCAGGCCCTTCTGACTTTAACGGCAAGGTCTGATTTGCATGCAAGGCCTCGGTTTCCTGGCCACAGCCAGCCAGACTGAGAGGCTGGCCGGCTGCAGGTGTGTAGGCCTGCGGCACTAGGCTGCACAGAGGAGGGAGGGAGTGATCGGGACAGCCCATTAAAAGGATAGGGGGTCGGGCAGCGACCGGGGATCAGGCCAGGCCGTTAAAAGGATCGGATGGGGAAGTCGGGCAGCGATCAGGGGGCGGGGAGAAGAGAGGATCAGGGCCAGATGATCAGGGTGGGTGAGGAGAAGACCGGGGCCCACCACCAGAGGATCATGGCCAGCCTCAGCATCATCGGTGGGTGGGTGGGGGGAAGGTGGGGTGATTGGAAGCTTCGATTGGGGGGGTCTCCGATCGCGGGGGGTGGGTTAGGTCGGGACCCTGGATCCAGGAGGTAGGTATAAAGCCACTTACCTCCTGGATCCATCAGTTCCCACCTTGCTGTAACTGCTAGGTTTTACAAATTGTGTAAAACCCATTCACATGCAGTTAAAAACAAAATGGAGGTTAATAAAGAGGCTTCCAACCTCATTACAGGAAACTTTGGGGGAAAAATTGGGTGAGTAGCGCCACCTGTTAGTGCCTAAAGAGGCAGTCAGTGGCTGTAGCGCCACTGGCTGCGCCTCCCGCGATATTCAGCAGGGGCGCTAATGGTGGCGTTAGCCATTTGCGCTGCGCCGCCACCGATGATGTCATCGGTGTGCGCAGCACCCCGTTCGCGATATTTGGTAGCGAATGCCGCAGTTGCGCCGTTCGCTACCCGCGCCCGGTTCACGGGGCCTTACTGTGCCGGCAGCGGCGCAAGTTAAGGTGGAGGTGTGGGGCGGCCGCCTGCCAGCACCTCCGTCCCCGGCCTCCTGACACCGCCCCCCCCCCCCCCCCCCCCGCGGCATTGCCGGCTGTTTCCCGAGAGCCCGGCACTTCTCCTTGGTGCTGGGCTCGTTTACCGGCACTCGCGAGCGGGGATCGCGCTGTTGCAGGCCCCTTCCCCCTTAACAATGGGAGGAAGGCCTGCAGTACCGCAGTGTGCCGTGCCGCAGCGTGTGGCGCTGCGGCACGTTGCGCTGCGATATTCAGTTTCAGCGCCTTAAGAGGGACGCGGAGCGCCTCGAGCTTCGCCCCGTCTCCCTCTAGGGGCAATGGAACGGAATATCTGACGATCGCTAAAACCTCGAACGCTGCGCTAAATTCTGCGCTCAGGCGACTTTTGCGCCACTTTGACGCCCCAACCCAATTTCTAGGCCTTTGTGTTTTAACCGGAGGCTAAATGTCCAGCAAGCTCGAGCTACCGGCAAAAATCAGGAGCCGCTTTGTTAGGTTTTTTTTCTTCTCGTGGCTTTTTTTTCCCAACAGTCAGGCTCTGCAAAGTCTCTCTGAAGCTGTCGCTAAGAGACAGAGACGCTTCCAAGGTACGGCCGATTGTTTAGAAGCTGTTGCTAAGCAACGGTGTTTGTTGCCAGATACGGAGCTGAAAAGTTCCGTATGCTTCAACATTAACGCTGGTGTGTCCGGCAGTTTTGAGGGAACGGCAACAGCTCGGTCCCGTCGGTGCCGGATAGCACAAAGTTTCCTGTATATTATTTAAATTGACGTTCCTCCCTCCTGGGAGTAGGTTGGTCTACCGGCCCCGTCCCGCCTCCGTTAAAACCGTAAGTGAGCGGGTTGGAGGAGGGTTCAGGTCAGGAATCCCATTTTTAACAATTTAACTACCGCCACACCCCCAACCAACCCATTTTTTTAGGTTAAAATTCCCCTCATAAAAACTGCTGCAGGTGCACCTCACCACTCAATGTTCATGCATAAAGAGCAACAGAGATGAAGCTTCACGCAGTTTTTCCCACCTATGAAAATTTATCATGAAAGTTTATCATAAACAATGTAATTGCCTAGAACTTTGTTGCTTCTATGTAGAAGCTCAAACACAGTGTAAGCTATTCGCTGGAGCATGCTTTCAATCTCAAGAAGCTTCTGGATTTTGGCCTTCCAGTTGATCGCACAAATTCTCTGAGCCTTTTTGTGCTCTCAGCAGTCACCAGTGTGATTTTTGTTGGGCATTGATCCTTGCTGTCATGAATCTTACCATTCATGTAGCAATGACTCATGAGATAACACTGGGCAGCCAGCTGGTGGCACCGTCCAAGGAAAGTATAAATACTCGGGCGTGGGCCCAGCTTGCTCAGGACGTTTTTGTAACCAGGAACTAGTGATGTAACTAGAAACTCATGGTTATGAAACAGTTGATTAAAGCCTTGTTTTATACTCAAACCAAGTGCTTAGTAGTTTTCTTACGTCACTTGCTACCGTTATTTTCAACCTGCATTAATATATCTAAAAAGTAAACTTCGCACTGCGTCCACCAGGCAACAGATTAAGAGGGAGGTAGAAAATTGCAGGCTTCCAAGATTCAAATCCCAAAGGTGTGCAAGGTGGCAGAAATGCGTCAATCTGTGTGGCTCGGCTTGTGCAGAAGAGATTAAAATTAAATGTAAAATTCTACATTCCTCATATTTGGAGAACTAAGGGCTATGCAAATGTGTCTAATCCCGTTATCTAACCTCTTCACTTTTATATTGTAGATCATAGAGGAAGAAAATGAGGCCTTGCTGGCTGCCCTCACTGAGACACTGGATGACATCCAAGTAGATGATGTGAGCCTGTCTGCGTTCAAGGAACTTACAGATGGAGTTGTGACTGATTCGTTGGAAGCTGCCTCTTTATCAACACCAGATGGCAGTCCTCCCACCACAAAGCCTGATGAACCATCTCTAGTAAGAATCCTTCCTACTGTTTAAAAGGAATTGGATGAGCCTCTGGCTACCCGCTGCATGGGTATAATGTAGGCAAAATAAGGTCTGAATTTTTTTAATTTTCAGGTTTAAAATAGCAAGATAAGTTAGTTTTTTTTGTTTCCTGTAAAATTGCATGTAGTATTAATCACATCTATTATTAAAATAGATTGCTAAAATCAAAAATGCATGAATAGTATAAGATATAAAATATATGCCTTTCATTTAAAAATGTTACAACCAACTGCAACATTTTCATTAAATAAACCTTCAGCTGACAAGCCTGTTCTATCCAATTACCATGAATGGTTCGCCATAAACAGCTAAGGCAAAGTGAGTTTGCAATAAGATGGTCAGTTCTCTCCCCAAACCCCCCGCCCTCCCCTCCACTGAAGGGGAAAAGTGATCTCTTTAGCCTCCATGCCCAGGACTGGCAAAACTCACTGCAAATACGCCTGGTATATTTGACTGGGAGGCTACCACGGAACACAACCTTGTCAATCTGGTACAATTTGGTGGGAGGCAATTTTCATAACCACCAGACTATCCTTCCTCCCCCATCCTCTATATCCTAATATTTTAATTAACTATCAATCTATAGGCCAGAAGTAGAGCATAATGTATATCAGTAATTAATTCAAGTATACCAGTACAGTAGATTCAGTAGATTGAAAAAGTATAAGTGCACTTGGTATAGTTAATCTTGTTAATGCTTTTATTTTAACATTTAACATCAAAGTAGCCAAGATCATACACTTGACCATGCTTGGACCAAAGATTCATGTACATTCTCTTTGTATTAAACCATGTATAGCTTACCTCCAGTTTATTTTTAATTAGGAAAATGTGACCATTCAGTTTTATTTTGCCGGTGTGAATTTTTGTGCCAACTTTGTTATACCAGAAATAACTCGTATAAAAAAAAAATCTAAAGTATGCTTTTGTTGAATAAATCTTGTGGATATTTTTCTAAAAAAAGGATCCTAACCAATGAGTCAGAATTTTTAAACAACTGGTGGAAGCAGAAAATAGTAACTACCTGGGGATAATGACAATGCAATAGTCTAATCAGAGGATTCAGGTGATGCCGTTAATCATTATGTCAACGCATGGGCAGTTTTATAATCTGTCATCTGAAACGTGAGATTAGATTATAGTTTTGATATTGCTCCCTAGTGTCTGTTATTATTTATAATATATACTGTTTCAATTTTATTCTGTTTTTGGTCAGGTTTTGTGTCAGCAGCAGCTGTCAATACAGACGCCAACTCTCAGTGTGTTTCGTGTCTTTGATGTGCTTTGACGTTCATACGAGAGGATTAACGATTATACCGTCATTACTGCAGGTTTATTAAGACATACTCTGCAGTCAATCTCTGTCCAGTATATATTATAAAGATCTAACACCAAGAAAGTTTGAAATACTATAATATACACTTATATTGTTTTTTTTGTTTTTAAATGAAATTTATGTTAAACTTGTGATGTAATATTTTGGCATATACTTTTTGATAGTTAAGGAAACTTCTTCTGGCTCCACAAAATGTGCAGTTAAACTATGAACGGCAAAAGGGAAGCAACACGGCGCGCCACGCATCCAGTAACCACAAGTCAAAATCACATCGTCCTTCTATCAAGGTATTCACTTCAAGAGCATTACACATATCATTATCTGTTATAAATATAACCAACATATGGTTTGCACTGTTGAATCATTATTTAAGTCTTTTCATGAGTTACATTAAATATTGTTCAGTTAAAGCTAATGTCAAGGCTAATGACTTATCAGTCTCGCTGTATAAAATGGTGGGATTTTGTTTGCCATTAATTCAGCATTTTAAGGGGAAATCACAGAGGTGAATACCAGCACAAATATTTTACTAAAGAGGTTGTAATATGAAGCTTCCTCTGATGGCTCAGTTGGTTAGAATATTATCGAATTGATATGTTGCAGAGCTGTACAAAACCAGGAAGGTCCCAGCTTTGATGTCTTGTCTTATTGTAGCCAGGGCAATGATGTGGATGCTGCCTCAGTGCCAGTGGGTTAGGGAGTGAAAAAGTCTGTCAGAGTTCCTACTCGACTGTTTTCTAATGATGCCTGCTGGATATGTGTGCATGTGTGGGCGTTGGGTGAGGAAAAACTATGAAGGCCCCATGGTTAAATAGCCTGCTGACTCGCCATGTCTATGCTCATGAAGAATCGCCATGTAGATGAGGTACCAGGTGGCTGTTGATGTCTTTGAAACTGTGCACCGCTGCATCACCGACTTGAAGAGTGGAGAAAACTTTAGGGGAAAACAGAAAGGCCTAGAAATTCAGTATAGCCACTTTTGGGGCGGTAAAGTCGGGCGGCCGCTAAAGTTTGCGCCCGGCGCAAAGTCGAGCCCCCTTCGCTGATATTCAGTTGCATCGCCCTAAGAGGTTGCTGCTGCGCTAAAACAGGCGATGCACGACTATCATTAGGCGCTAAGCCGGCAGCCCGGGGCGCTAACACCGGAAGTTGGGCGCAGGGCAGGTGCGGCGAGCTGCTGATTGCCGGCAGACACTCTGGCTCCGGT
Source organism: Somniosus microcephalus (assembly GCF_052327205.1). Classification (NCBI taxonomy): domain Eukaryota; kingdom Metazoa; phylum Chordata; class Chondrichthyes; order Squaliformes; family Somniosidae; genus Somniosus; species Somniosus microcephalus. The sequence continues at coordinate 164,526,114 of NC_140994.1, forward strand.
GAGCTCTTAAAGGGGGAGGGTGGATTTGTTTTTTTGAAAGGCCGAGACCACCACCACCACCTCCTCCTCCTCCTCTTCCTCTTCCTCTTCCTCCTCCATCATCATCATCGACTCACAAAGAAGGAGTGTTGCAAAACGGCTGCCTTTTCTACTGCAGGAGTGCCCTTTAATTTGCGCTCCCCGCGGCCCGCCTCGGCTGTGTACCGTTCCACTTCACAGTCGTTCGGGCCGCCAGGCGCACAATGGGGCGGCGCGAGTGAAGTTCCGGTTCCGGGCGCACAAAGGGCGTTGCACGACGAAATGACGTCATGATCTGCGCGCGCAGATGAGTGCGCGCAATGACTTTGCGCCGGCGCTAAATGTCTACTGAAGTTGGGGCGAGGCGCAGATCGCGCTGCGCCCGGGCGCTAAGCGCCTAGCGCTCGAGATCTACTCCTCCTAAGGCGCTAACGGCTGGCGCAGCCAACTGAATTTCTAGGCCAAAGTGTTTAAAGACTCAAGTTTTAATGAATTGATCTGTTTTACTTGTATTGTACTCTAATCCTTTCTTTGTTTTGTTAAAAAAAGGTGGAAGGTCCACAGGGCAGTAAGCCACACAGCACCTGCCAGCGCCAGCATCGACCATTCACAGAGTTACACAAGCACCTGACTTCAACTACCCGCCCTCCCCCGTTTAAAACAGATGATTCCAAACTCACTAATAAAGACCAAAGCAGTCCAGTGTGGACTTCACAGTATCATCAGTCACATCACCAGCAAGGTGAGAGTGAAGACGATGGTGATGTTGATGATGATTGTGTTAATGATGGTGCTAACAAAGAATTGGATTACTTCAATGATGGGAATGGGGAACACAAACAAGGACACTGCATTCTGCAAAATGGCGCATCTTGCGTTGCACCCATTAAGTCCGAAGATGTGGTTGCACCAGCAAAGGGCAATTGGACTAAAAACTCACAGTTTACCACAGAAGCAGAATTGCGTTCAGTAGTTGAGCTTATTAAGTACATGCACACCTATTGTCTTCCGCCTAGGAAATACCCACTAGAAATGACCCAATGTGATGGCAGTTATAAAAAGCAAAAAACTGACTGCTCTCTGCAGAGGCTTAGACACCCCAGTGTAGAAAAACAGAAACTGTCAAATTCCTTAAAGTTAAATGTTAGTTCAGGGCAGGGGAGGAGCACTCCAGACTTCTGCAAGTGGAATATAAGAAAGCATTCCAAAAGTTCCATACTGAGGGAGCTATTGGAAAAAAATATTGCTCTAGATGTGAGCAAGCCTTATAGACTTCACAATCCTTTATATCCTGTACTTGTTTACACTCACTCATCTGGTAAAGGCCAGACTGTTCTGCCTCAGGTAGTGCCCAAGCATGAAGGTGATAGTACTTATTGTACTGAAACCATCAACCATACACTGGAAAAGGACAGAAAGAAATGCAGTAAGAACAAGGCTGCTAAAATAGGGAATATAGCAAGGAAACAGGAAAATACATGCTTTATGGTTCGACGCTCATTGAGATTGAACCCTCAGGTTAGTGAGGTCTTGAGCTACGATTTAGAGTCCGCTTCAGATGGGAGTTTAACTAGAGTAAATTTGGAGAGAACTCCAAAGGAGTCTGGGCCAATGAATGTGCAGATGAGGTTTGAGGAGGAGGAGGAGGAGCAGGTAGCAGAAATTGAGATAGATTGTTCTGGACAGCAACTCTGTGGCAGTGGTGCACACATTGTGCCAGATGACCAGCGGCATCTGCAATCCTATAATCGAGTGCAATGGACTGAGGAGAACAACAATGAAGAAAGCTCGTTTACTCTTGACCTTCCTACAGTTTCCATGGTTCCATGCTCTAATATAGTTGAGGACCACCAAGCCTTCACTGCGCAGGACTTCCCATTAAATGAAACCAAGATGCAAGAAACCAAGACTAGCAGAAAGCTAGGTAATCCTGTTTAGCCTATCTGCTTCATTCTTTTTAATAATTACACAAAACTATGCCCCTGAGCCACTTTAAAAGCTTATTATGGCATTCCTGCAGTCTTTTGGAAAATTACATTCATTTTCATTAACTCTGAAAGTTAACTCCTGTAACCATTTTCAGGCACTGTTTGTTCTCACCTCTTTATTGGCTTTTTGAGGAGACATTTCTCTGCTGCTTACGTCTTACAGTGATCCGATTTGCTTTTGCCTTGTTTTTTTCCTCACTTTCTGTGGTGAGAAGAGAGAATACTCTTCAAATACCAAGAGATGGCATCTGATTTCAAGATGTTAATTTGTTACATCCTTTAACGCTTAACTGAAACGGTTGAGATTATGACAAAAAACTACTATTCTCTGTTAATACTGTAATTTTCAGTATAGCAGTACTGGAGGTTTTAACCACATTTTACATCTTTCACCTATTTGAGTATAAACATTAAGATCAGGAACATCTTGAAGGGGCCTTCTCTCCATCCCCAGGTTTCTGCGTCTCCCTGATTGAAATTCTTCCAGTACTGGCTTTTACTCTTTAAATTGAAATAAACTTTTTTTTTAATTTCTTTCTCTGTAAGGTTGCTTCAAGTTGATAAAGTACCAACTGATAAATGAAAATCTCAATAGAAACCAGAGCAGAACAGGTTAGAAACCCTGCTCCTGTTTGTCTATGGCGCTAGTGCAGTGTTTTAGGTAACAGATGGGATAACTTCAGTGTGTCCATTTACACTGGAACATACAGTTAGCTAAATCCAGCAGTCTGAAGTGCAGGAATGCACAAAAATCAGATAGGAAAGTAGTGTACATCCTGTTGGGGCACAGCTTACAGCAGAACATAAGATATGATGCTGGCAGCCATTTTAAATGTTGTTGGTAGAAAACCTCACTTCTTTCTAGTTACCCATTCATTGTCTGAAAATGATGAGAAAACAGAAGCTTTAGGTAGCTCCAATTTTAAAATAAGCAGTACTTGATCACATGTAGGCCTGACAATGCAACAGTGCATGTTAGGAAGTTTATACCAGTAATAAACCACCTATACACATAAAGCACCAGCGTCCAGAGGGTGAAATGGTGTGCCAGTTTTACAGTATAGTTTGATCGAGATTATGCTAGATATGTACTAGGGCAAAGTCTCCTGTATAAAAGGGACAATGCCAAGTCAGACTATTGTTTTCCAATACACCTTTGCTTATATCGCCCTTCAAAAATTACTCATCCTTTACAGCTGAGGAACAATTAGGAACTGTAATTTTTTTTTGCTACATCTGAATGATTTTAATTGGTTTATAGTCTCATTTCTGTCCAAGTTCAAAGGCTTGTTTTCATCCTGTCTTAAAATCTTATCTATTTCCTTTCTTCTATTCTGTGTTGTGTTCATATTAAAGCTGTGTATTTTAAATATGTTCTGACACATACATCAAGGTCAAAATTTGTTACTATTTATTAAATATCTTGAAAGTCTCTAATAACTAATACTCAAATGATGTGCATACGTTACAGAATAGCAACAGGTTACTCTGTATAATTGACATTTTATAAACATTTATTTTTGCAGCCAAACCTACAAGCTTGTTACTGAGTCCAGAGTCTGAAAGGTAGGTGAAACATTATATATAGTCAGGATTCAGCAGATGCATAAGACAATCTGGCTCTTAAATTTTGCATTCTTAGGGGGTGATTTTGCCAATGGGGAACTTTTGGAGGCGGGACTCCCACTTGTCGGGTTTCAGTCCCACCTCCATCAACTTCTGGCCAACCCACGCTATTTTCCCTTGATTGACCTTGTTAAGCCCGACCAGCGGGCTTAGCAGGCCAATTAAGGGAAAGCCGGTTGCAGATGAATTGTGTAGCTGTCAAACAGTGACATTTTCTGCAGTTTGATGAGGCCTTGAATTCAAGACCTCATCAAACCTCTTTCTTTTGCAGAAATGAGATGGTTGTTGCATTGGAGAATGCAACAGCCATCTGTCATCTTTACTGCGGAGGTGCAAGACTCTCCGCATACCCACTGATTGAAGCCTGCAGGAAGAAACAAAGGTAAGTACACTTTTTCTAACACTTTCCACTTACCTCAGAAACTCACCTCTCCACACTTGCACCCATCACTTACCTTCACAGCGCACTTTTTCACCCCGCAGACCCACTACTTGCCTCGGTGACCCTGGCAGGTTTCGGAGCCTTCAGGAAGCCTGCACTTGTGTGGGCAAAATGGTGATAAGCCTATTTTCTGCCTGTTAACTACCAGTTAACAGGCAGTTAAGTGGCTATAATCCCTTCCCGCCTCCAAGGAGACGGGACCCGGCGCAGGACGGCAACCCGCCTCCTGGCAAGATGGCATGGAAGCGGGTTGGGTACCCGCGCCCAAATTCTGCCATTTTCCCGGCAGTCCTGCCTCCATACCCGCCTCCCCAGGGTTGACAAGATCGCGCCCTTAGAGTAGCTAACACTGCAATCTTGATTAGATCTCCATCATTTCCAAGCCAATGTTTTGTAATGTAATTTCAAGATCTTCTATTTGGTACATTTAATATGTAATTTTGAGTATAGCATAGTTTCATTGATCTTGTATTTCCTATTTTCAGTGACTCCAAAGATTCTCCTCTTGAGAACAAACCCTTTGAACAAACACTGAGCGTAGAACTGTGTGGAACTGCTGGTAAGCATATACTCTTAGAACTGACACCTTTACTGATTCAGATAAGCATAAGACTAGTGCCCTCAGACTAGTTCAGGCTGGAGAAGAATTTTATAATAGATTGAATTTTCTTCATTGACACTTGTTTTCAGCCAAGAAAAATACAATTTCTAGGTAGCTTTCAAAATAAGTCAAATTATAGACAATTTCTTATATTCATAGAAATGTTCCTGTCCATAGAGTTTGTTAAATATCTGATGGTTAGACAAAATATTAATGTGTGTATGTGTGGAAATAGTGCTGCAATTTTTTTTATCCTTCTAGTGTCCACTGCTGTTTCAAAGTAAATAGCTCAGTTCTTTAGTTAAATACTTCAATTTTCTTTTCCCTTTTTAAATTATTTTTCTGAATCTGCATTTATAGGGATGGGACTGTGAAGGTGTGACCTAAGATCATAGCAACTATGGTAGAATTATCAGATTCCATAGACCTTGCATTTTTCAAAAATAACTGTTCTTTTGACTTTTAAAAAAAATAGAAGCATACAAGTCACCGGAAACAGAAAAAATAAATAAGGTGGTCTACATGAGTAAATACATTAAACACATCAACACCAGTGACAGAGTGGATATACTTCCAGCAGATCCTCCTTTAGGTCACCCCAATGTGCACATTCCACCCATTACCTCGTGAACTAAATGCATACAAGATTCCATGAACTAGCCCTGTAAATAGGATTATTTAAAAGTAAAATAACTATGGAAGAGCAATCTAGAGGTACTGGTAAATACTTGCCCTTTAAATGAAATATAATGCTGATTTGTTTTAAAAGTTACCATTTTAGATAATGCAGCTTTAAGTTTGGTCTGATCTAATGAGCTGTGATTAGAAATTTGAAGAGAACAAGTGAGCATTTTTTGTAAGGTTACTCAAATGAAAATAAAATCAGGGCGGGATAACATCACTTTACTTGTGCTTCCTGATCCACAGGCTGTGGAAACTCATCGTTGTACACAATTCTGAAGACTGGCATGACTAGACAGTGAACACTTTTAAATGACAAACTTCAGAGGTTTAGCAAATGTAGTTCCTTCATACATCTATTGAAACTGTTTTAGGCTGAAGCAGATAACTTTAGAAATTTCTGATTTATTTTAACTACCTACGTCATGCTTACTGAGAAAAGGATACCAGTTTAAGATGAGCCAGTCTAACGCTACTCCTTTCATAGCTTTGTCAGGTCTGTAATGCGTTTGTGCTGTGAGCAAAATATTAGCACACAGACTGCGTGTACTTTATCTACAGACACAGGCGGAATATTAGATTTTGTAAGCGGGGGTGCCAGTTCGCTGTGGCTCAAGGCTTTTAAGCTATTTTATTTGGTGTTACTTTGCATTTTCTGATAAATATGAATAAGGTAACTTAAATGGATTTCTGATGTGCTTTCACACCTGAAAGGCACAATTCCAGAGGGGCACTAGTGAATAGCCCCAAACAGTGCGTCACATTGAACTGTGTCCAATTTCTTCCCAAAAAATTATGATATAGGAATGTAAAAGCCAGGCATTTTTTTCTCTGAGCCCCATATTTTACTTTGAAGCATTGTACAACATAATGGCTGTGCCTATTTTAAAAGTTTAAAGCACCTATATGCTGTATTAATACTGACAACCCCTCTCATTTATGCCACACTAAATAATGACAATTATTTTATAATAATGAGCCTCAATGTTAGATATTTCTTTTTCTAGGGCTTACACCTCCAACTACTCCACCACACAAAACTACTCGAGATGATCCTTTCAAGACAGCAATAAAGATTGAGACATCTGTTGACAACACAATTAGCCAATTACCTTCAAAGAATCACTGGAGATCTTTGTCAAAAAACCTTGTTAATAAACACCCTGAGCAAACTGAACTCTATGCTTACCTTAGCAAAGCCACAGTCACCCCTGTTCAAATGGAAGGCAAAAAAGTTAAAAGGTCATATACCAGATGCTTTGGTGATCATGACTACTGTCAATTGTACAGGTCAGAGACTGAAACTGAAAGAAACATTCTGAGACTTTATGAACTTCCCAACTCCAGTGGCCAACAGAATGTAAAGGAAAAGCATGACAATTATTCACTTTACAGTGAAAAGAGACAAAAGCTGTCTCCCATTCCGTATCATGGACCTAATAGTGAGCAAGTGGAGATGAGCAAAGAACTTCCAGTTCAGAGCAGCAATAAGAAACCAATGAGAGACCAAGAGATAAGAGCCAAATTATTCAAGCACTTTGGTTACCCAGAAGAAGCCATCACTGATGAGGAGAAGCAAAATATGTTTGACGACAGTGATTGTGATCGTAATAAACGCTGCTATCATTCAGATGCAAATCTACAAACTGGGTTGAAGAAGCCTGACACTGGTTCTCGGGCACTGTCACCATCCATTTCCCTGCATAAAAATCCCCAGTCACTGCCAAAGCACCCTCTGCATCCTCAAGAGCATCAATTAAACAGGGAAAGAATAAGGTCCTGCTCTAACCAACAGCACAAAGGAACTACTGGATCTTCACGCACACAATCCAGGTCTTCAGTGAAAAGAGAATCTTCCAGGTAGGACATTCAAAATTTTCATTTTAAAGAGAATAAGAACATAAAGTTTGGAGCAAGAACAGGTCATTCAGCTCATCAAGCACACTGCATCATGGAACTTCTGACCCACCACCACCTGTTGTTGATCTCCTACTTTAAAGAACATGGATTTCCTTTCCTACCTCCCCTTAAAAAAATCAGACTGTATCATTGGCACCCCTATCACCCTCAATCCACTTTTGCACCATATATTGATCCAAATTACCTTCTCTGGGAATCTGTTTCACGTGCCCACTCTTATGGGGGTGTGTGTGGGGCGGGGGGGGGAAGTTTTATCGAATCCCTGAATTCAATTAAGCCCCATTTACTGATGCCTATGCCCCAGTCTCCCTTTCTCCCCGAGCTGCCTGTCCCTCTCTTGACACCCCTGTTCATTGTCATTCCTATCCCCTGCCCCCTAGTCCCTGTTCAGCCTAGCCCCGCACCTCTCTCTGCTCTCTCTCTCTCTCTCTCTCGCTCCCCCTCCAAACTTCTGGCAGCCAGCCAGTCCCGTATTCGGTCACCCCTAAGTTGAGACCAGTGTTCTGGCGGTGGCATGGTAACGTCACCAAGCTTCTCTGTGGCGGTAGACGGTGTTGTCATGGAGTGAGGTAACCTCTACTGCGGTGGGAGATTTAAAGCATGGAATTCTCCCAGCTGCTAGCAGCAGTGCCTGGGAGAGTCATATCCCATTCCAGGAGATTTCTGAGCAATCCAGGAGGGTTAGTAACCCATATTCCATATCTGAAAGTCACAATCCCCGTCATCACGTGATTGACATTCAGGGTTATGTGTGTTGTCATTTGATGCTAATCTGTCATTTGAAAAGGAAGTTCCAGTGGTTGCATGTGAGAGGCATAAACCACTGCGTGTAAGCCATTGTATTATAGAATTTTACAGCGCAGCTAGAGGGCATTAAGCCCATAAAGCCTACCATAGCTCTCAAAAAGATGCTATCCACAGCCCCCTTCCCCTGCTCTTCCTCCATACTTTCATGTTTTTTATTTTCAAAATATAAGCCACTTCTCTTTCGCCAGAGACCCGGGTTCGAATCCGGTCTCGGGTGACTGTCTGTGTGGAGTTTGCACATTCTCCCCGTGTTTGCGTGGGTTTTCTCCGGGTGCTCCGGTTTCCTCCCACAGTCCAAAGATGTGCGGGTTAGGTTGATTGGCTATGATAAATTGACCCTTAGTGTTAGGGGGATTAAATTCGTGGGGTTACAAGGATAGGGTGGGATATGTGTTGGTGTAGGGGTTACGGGGATCGGGTGGGATATGTGTCGGTGCAGGCTCGATGGCCTCTATCTGCACTGTGGGGTTTCTGTGATTCTGTGTGAAACCAATTATGGATTCTGCTTCCACCACTGTTTTGTAACGTCTCCCTTCTTTCTTTCGCTGATGATGTTAAATTTATGCCCTCTCGTTATTAATTCACCAACCAGTGGAAATAGTTTTTCCCTAATTTAACTTATCAAAACACCTCTACCAAATCTCCTCTTAACACTAATGCTCCATACTTTGTCTTATAAAACCGAATATTCAATTATTCCTGTTGTATACTTTGGTTTGGACGACAGGTGTGGGAGATTTAAAAAAAAATTAAAAAAAAAATTTTCTCTGTTCTAAAAATCAAGTATTTACCCAAGAATTATATAATTAAGCATTCTGACTATAAAATTAAGATGTTTAAACCCAAATAAACCCAGTAAAACATGGAAATGTCAACATTAGCATATTGCAGTTCTGGTGTGATGTGCACAGCCACTTTCTCTGTTTGAGGTAAAGAGCATTTCATTTTTCTATACTGATGGGAAAACACAGCACCTTCAGTTACATGACGTATAGATGATTAAATGAAGTTCCATGGATGAGGTTGTCCTGATGATTCAGCTAATGATGTACACCAACATCTGTTAGCATTAGACTTTGTGAGACAGTTGCAAACTTTTATTTACTATATATGTATTTTATTTGTTCCTTCCAAAATAATTTTGTTGTTTATACCCACAGCTTTCTGATTATGATCATTCTGTTTTACACTTGAATCAATAAAGCGCATATTTCTTCACCGCTAATTTCACCCAGGTTTTTTGGCTCAAATTCAGAAAAAAATAAAATTCAAAAATATCAGAAAGCTTAAATTTGAATACCTGTTTGATTTTTATCCTGTCTGTTTCTGCTTTTTTGACAATATTCTTAGGGCTAAAAATTGAGTAGCGCCCAAAGGCGCCCCAGAAAAATTAGCGTCTCCGCGCCGGAAATTGAGTGGTTGCGCCCCAAGAGGGAAGCGGGGTGCTACTGGAAGCGCCCCGCATCCCTCTTGGGGCGCTGTGAGTCAATATTGCGGCGTTCTGTGCCACAGCGCCACACGCTGCGGCACGTCGCACTGCGGTATTGCAGGCCTTCCTCCCCTTCTTAAAGGGGAGGGGCCTTGTGCAGCACGACCTGGGGCCCAGCTGGGCCCCCGGGGATCGGGAGTGCAGGCAAAAGAGCCCGGCACTCAAGAGAAGTGCCGGGCTCTTGGAGCGCAGCCAGCACTCCGCGGGGGGTGGGAGGCGTTTCAGGAGGTCTGGGACGGGAGCGCAGGCAGGTGCTGGCAGGCGGCCAGCAACAAAAATGACCGCCCCGCACCTCACCTTTAAGTTGCGCCTCCCCGGCCGCAGGTACGCCCCCCTGACCCCATCGGACATAGCGTCCGGCGGTAAGTCAGGGGGCACTCCTGAAGATTGTGGCCAGGGCGTGAGTGGGGCGCTGCGCACACCAATGACGTCATCGCCAGAGGCGCAGAGCCGCAGGGCGCTACCGGTTAGCGCCACCACTAACCACCCACTGAATTTTGCGGGAGGCATGGGCAGTGCCGCACCTGGGCGCTAGTTGGTTTGCGTCCCGTTAGCGCCCTCTTAAGGCGCTAACGGGAGGTGCAACCAACTGAATTTTTCCCCCTTATTTGTTTAATGATCTTCAGTGACATAATTGGAGCCTGGTTTGGAGGATTTACTGATCCTCTAGTGTTTTGGAGCTAATATCAGCAGTTAACAGAATGTATTCCACTTACAGCTAACATGGCTTGTCTAGATAATCAGATAAACTAGATGAACCATATCCAACTCAACCAAATATGGCAACCTGCATCTTTTTCTTTGGCTTGTCCAGACAAACTTTGTGCTTCATATCCCTCTCACTCAGTCTCTCTCCACGTTCTCAGACGCTCCCTATTCTCTGATGCTTCTGTCTCTTTCTCTCTCTGGTGCTCTGTTCTCGCGGTCAACTCCTGTTCACAGAAATCACAGAATCACAGAAACCCCACAGTGCAGATAGAGGCCATTTCGGCCCATCGAGCCTGCACCGACACATATCCCACCCTATCCCCGTGACCCCACGTATTTAATCCCCCTAACACTAAGGGTCAATTTATCATAGCCAATCATCCTAACCCGCACATCTTTGGACTGTGGGAGGAAACCGGAGCACCCGGAGGAAACCCACGCAAACACGGGGAGAATGTGCAAACTCCACACAGACAGTCACCCGAGGCCGGATTCGAACCCGAGTCCCTGGCGCTGTGAGGCAACAGTGCTAACCACTATGCCACCGTGTTGTCTGGATCTTTGCACCCTTGACCTCTACCTGTTGTGCTGCTCCTCTCTCTCAGTCTGCCTGTACTCCCTTGGCCTCTCCCTGCTTTCTGGTGCTCCGTTCTGTTGTGACGATTTTCCTCTTCAGACCCCCAACAGGCGCAATGCCTCTGGAGGTGTATTGTGTATGTGAATAGAGGAGCACAGTCCATTTTCCTGGTCCAAGCGTTTTGCACGGCCCAGATGGAAATCCATGCCAGTCTGTGGCAGCGCCTTGCGCTGGGAACTGAGGGCAGAGGCAGGGTCATTGCTGCAGGCCTGAGGGGCCTTTACCTGTACTTCTCGCCCCACCATCGGGGCCTTCTGGCTGCTGCTGGGGTCCTGAAGTTTGTGCAGAAAGAGGTGAGAGAGAAATTTCACTATACCTAGACTGTCTGAATGCTCCTTGATGCTTCCTTCTGTCTTTGGGCCGTCCTCTGGACTGTGGAGGGGCCTGACACAAGACCCACCACCAGGTTTCTTCGGGTCCCTCTTTGTTTGGGTGCTCCATGGGCAAAGTCAGAGGAAAGTGAGGCAGAAAGCCGGACCCCCAATCCCCCACTTCATTACCAACCTTATGCTGGGCCTGCACCTACTGCAGGCGTTGGACCAGGGCTGTCAATCCAGGGAATCATGGAGCAATGTTGAGGTGGTGACAGGGGGTAGGGGTCGGGGGGCAGAGGAAGAGCTGATACAATGCTTTTCCATCCGCATTTACTCTTCACTTACTCTGGGAACTGATCGTTCTCCAGGAACAACAAAGAGTAGAATCCGGCCTACTGTCTTTTCCAGCTCTCTAATTCTTCCTGCTCTTGTAATCCATGCTCTCAGTCTCTCCTCACACTCTGATGTTCTGCTCTCAGTCTCTCCCAATCTCTGATGTTCCATGCTACCAGATAATCCACGCTCTGTCTTTTTCCGCTTGCTGGCACTCTGCACTCTTTGTCTTGATCTTTCTCCTCTTTCTGATGCTCTCCTCCCTTACTTTACTCTCTGTCATTCTGCAATTGGTCTTCAAATTCCATTTGATTTATTGACTTTTAGAAACTACCATGATGGTGATTATTTAAATATAATTCAAGTTTTATTTGGCTAATTAGTTTTATTACTGTTATGAGCACAGTAGGTGCTTGTCATATAAACTCATAAGCTTCTATTCAGTTGCGACTGACTGCCATTCTGACATTCACCTTTCTTGGGTTGAAGCCTGATTTCAGTGCATCAGGCCATAAGTGAGGCATTATTACAGTAAATATAGAATCAGTCATTACCGTCCAGGAGAGCAGATTAGTTCATGTTCCATTTTTTATTATGCCATTAGTTGATGATCTGTGGTGTTACACATGGGGTGACAAGACCTGATGCAATGTTCATGTCAAGACAAGGTTAGAGGATGGCTGGATAATTAAACCAAGGTGAGAGAGGGAGGAGGAAACAGATAGGAGAAGGGGAGGAGTGAAAGAGATGAGGGGAAAGGTGTAGGGCAGAGAGGGAGAGATGAAGCAAGAGGGTAAGGGTGGAGACGACGGAGGAGCATGGGTGAGGAGAACAGGGGACCATAAAAGAGAATGTGGTGGGGACAGGAGATCACAAATGAAAGAGAGTGGTGGGGATAAGGGAAGATACAACACTGGAGGACCTCAAAATAGATGCCATCAGGGAATATCTGGACTCTCCCTCAGCTGCCTTGTTTGAGTATTCATGTGTGGGGTTGAGGTGGGGGTGGCCTTACAGCTCATTAATGGTGCCTCTGAGACAGTAGTGACAGTGTGGAAATGGAATTTAATCTTACGTTACGTCAATTTATCATTGTAAATGTCTATCACACAGCACCACCTACAAATGTAACAAGTATTATAGATATTTAAGATGAAAAACCTATAGGGATCATTTGAAATAGGGCTTTTCAATGCATTTTGAAATAGAATGTTGTGAGCCACCTATCATTTTTAATATATAATACTTGTAATAAATGTCATGCCCAACTGAAATGTTGAGCATGACATTTTTATGTAACAAATTGTTTTTATGTAACAAAGTTTATCAAATCACCTGTTCCAGACTTTACAACATTTTATTTTTCCAATTTTCTCCCTTTCTCTCTTAAAGGCTCTGGCCTAGAAATTCAGTGGGCTGTGCCACCAGTTAGCGCCTAAAGAGGGCACTTGGTGGCTTTAGCGCACAAGATGAATTTCCGGCGGTCGCAACTGCTCCGATCGCAGCGGTAATTCCGGCGCCCAGGCGAGCTTGGTGCCCCGTTTGGGCCTCCACCGAATTTCTAGGCCTCTGACTCTTGCTGGGGTACAGTCCCAAGTATGTCCTTTGTATGTGAGTTTAGACAGTGGCTGTTATCAGGTTATTCAACCATGGAGAGCATTATAGTTAGACTCGATTATATCCTCACCTAATGTATGGACACACAAACTTTGCACCAGGATTCAAGAGCAGGAATGAAGGCTGATTCCTACCCCCCACCCTGGCACTCCTGAAGCCAAATGTAGTAATCAGTTGTGCCCTGTCTGACATTAGCTGCAAACCATGCATCAAACCTGATCATCTGTGTGTCTCTAGCCATAGGCCATTGGGGGAGTCCTTGCGTGATTTTCTTACCTAATTTTGCGTAAAATATACTATACTATTACCATTTGTGCTAGTGCGGTTAAGTGCCTTAGTTTGTCACCCTGTTGAATAGATTATATCATAGATGCACTATGTTTAATAAACAGATTTAGTATCATAGAAATTACAGCCGTAGAACAAGGCCATTCAGCCCATTGTATCTGTGCCATTGCTAATTCTTCAGCCGGAGCTAACTGCTCCTTTTAAGATTTATCACTGACATTTGAGTTTTATTTAAGTAGGATTTTTAAAAATAACAAAGATTTTAAATTTATTGTTGATTAGAAATTCTGGCTTTTCTGAAAATTCCACAGAAATGGCAGTCATGACAAATATTCATATGAGAAGCAAATTTGGAAGGAAAAGAACTTTGAAAAAGCGAACCAAAGGGACAAAAGGAATAAAGCCATGGTAAGTACTATATAAAGAGTGCATGGAAGCCAAGATTGATCTGTTAAGGTGAATTTAGTTTGAATGTGGGCTAGAGGGTGCTTTAAAGGTCCCACTACCACTACTGATTAGAGTAAAATAACTTTATTCACTAAGAGTCACAAAGACTGATTGGGCTGGACTTTTCTCTGCTATGCTGCCTGAAAACAGGTAGGAGCAAAATGCAAAAGGTGGGAAAATCAGGTGACAAGACCTACCACCAGATTCCTATCCCAGCCTCAATTTTCTTTCTCCCAGACCCAACCAGAAAGGCCTCTAGCTATCTCTTCCCAGCCTTCCCATTTCCCTGTTTTATGCTGCCAGTACCACTGATCTCCGCACCCCCCCCCCCCACCCTCCTTCCGCCCGCTCTCCCCCCAACCTCTGGGCCTGCCCAAGGCCTAAAATAAAATTGCCCCCTGCCTGAATCTTCGGGACTCTTCTGCCCCATTCAACTTGGCTCCTCCTCTTCAGATGGCTGGTGGCAGTCCTGCTGCAGCACATCCCAATTTTTCTGCTAGGCAATGGCGAGCTCCCTCTCGGTGGCAGGGATCTGACCCACCCAGGAAAATGGTTCGGTGTTAGGGCAGGGTTGGGAGACTGAGCAGAAATCCTGCCCTGCCTCAATACCGCCAATGGGACAAGAATCCAGCCCATCATCTCTGAAGACAACTTGAATTTGGACACTTACATCTCAGCCCCACTACATTTACCTGTCACAGGTTTATTTTGAACACAACCAGGACTGCTCGATGGAATTGACCGTAACCTTTTCATCTACATCTGAATGAGAGAATAAGAAATGCCAAATTCACATTTATTTGAATCTTATTTTTTTTAAAGATTGATCTTAGTGATTACAGAAATCTGACCTAGCACTAGATAATGATTAGTGTTACAAGAAATTGAAATATGAATATTTATAGATTCTGATTTTCCCAAATGTGCTCAGCCCATCTCCGAGTTGCATTAGGGTTACTGCCACTGATTAAACCGAGATTACTATGTCTACTGATAGCGAGTGGGACCTTACTCATCTCTCTTGCCTGAGTAGGATTTGTGCTTGGGTCTCTAGCATTTAAATCCTTTGCGTCAATAGTCGCCAGATTTAAATCTCAGCACCAACGAGCGACAGGCTGCCAGTAGATAGTAATTGGCTGTGACACTGATTTAGTTTCTATGCACGTTCATAATTAATTTATGAGCACTTAACAAACCCATTCATGTCCGTTAAGGATAGTGTTAGAGTTACTGCTTCTGGTTTTGGCAAAATATATTTTCATTATGTTTCTCTGAAAAGCAGGTGTTTTATGTTAGAATTGAAAATGTATTAAACATGATATTTTATTAGCTATCACCAGCATTCTGTGTTGCAGAGTACTGTGTACTGGGCATAGATTTCTCAGTAGTCAGCTGCACAGTACTTTTGGGTAAATCTGCAATAATTCATATGTGTCAACCTAGAAAACCAGCTGACGAACAGCTTCAAATAATGCTGACATATCCTCAAAAAGGTGACCCCTCAAAAGTGGCACGGGTTATAAGCTTATGACATGAAAATGGGCTTTGCAAGTTGAGGTGCAGCATATACACTGTTCATAAAAATAACGTAATTATATGAAAGGCTGAAAGAGGAAATGCAGCTGTCTACGGCACAAAATTGATTGTGCATTTCAGGAGAGTCCAGGGGCATGCTCCCCAGGAAAAAATAATTCCTACTTCAAAAATACTTTTATATTTCACAATTAATGTAACCTAAAAAAGAAAAACAGTAACATTTAGATTTTCAACAGACTGATCAAACCATCACAACAACAACTTGCATTTATATAGCATCTTTAACATAATAAAATGTCCCAAGGCAGCTTCACAGGAGCGATTTCAAACAAAATTTGACACCGAGCCACATAAGGAGATATTAGGACAGATAGATGACAAAAGCTTGGTCAGAGGTAGGCTTTAAGGGGTGTCTGAAGGGAGGAGAAGAGGCAGAGCGGTTTAGGGAGGGAATTCCAGAGCTTAGGGCTTAGGCAGCTGAAGGCACAGCCACCAATGGTGGAGCGATTAAAATTGGAGATGCATAAGAGGCTGGAATTGGAGGAGCGCAGAGATCTTGAAAGGCTGTAGGGCTGGCAGAGGTTACAGAGATAGGGAGGGGTAAGGCCATGGAGGGATTTGAAGATGAGGATGAGAATTTTAAACTTGAGGCGTTGCCAGACCGGGACCCAATGTAAGTCAGTGAGCACAGGGGTGATGGGTGAACGGGACTTGGTGCGAGTTAGGATATGGGTAGCAGAGTTTTGGATGAACTTCCCCAGAAGTTACTTCACCAGTCACACTCTGAGATCCAACCCCCCACCATAGTTCACAGAGACACACTGCTGTAGAGATTTGCGTATCTCTGATAAACAGGATCGAGTGCAAACCAATATGATGGGTATAATGGGCCAGAACTTGGTGTCGGGGGCTTGCCGCGCGTGCAAGCCCCCGATCTGCACTCACCCGGCGCGCCGATATCTGAAGCCCGGGCCTGCTTGCATTTCCTGTCACTGGCCCGGTTCAGATGTCGGCGCGATGTGCTTGCCTGATCCAGCGGCGTAGTTAGTGTGATGTGCTGGCTGGGATCAGGTGAGCACTCTGCAGCCAATCAGGGGAGGGGAAACTCATTCATGAGTTTGATAGTAAAGACTGTCAAACTCATGAAAAGTACGGGCGCCCAAAAGACTAGTTTAACTTTAATTAAAATTTAAAAAAAAATCCCAATAATTAAATAAACTATAAATAACTTTAAAAAACTATTTAAAACAATTAATAAAATTTTTGAAAAAAATAATTTTTTACGAAATCGGGTCTAAAAATAAACTTACCTTACTGTGAAGTCCTTAAAAACAATGAAGCTGTGGAAAACATGTAATAATTTTAAATAATAGACCACTTACCTTCAAGAATCCACTCCTTATGCCTCCTTTTTCATTTCTAAAAAGTTCAGGCCCTTGCACACGTGCAAACCTGTCAAACAGAAGGAAGTTCAACGCATGTGCGCAGAGTCCTGCGCGCACGCGTTGGACCTCTGAACCCCTTGGAGGAAATGCCGGTTTCCCGCGCATGCGCTGTGCATGCTGAAATCCAGCACTTCCAATGGGCCCACGCGTGAGTACGCCATCCGTACTCACGTGTTGGGACTGGAATTACTGGCCCATTGTGTTTAATCGGAGTTTAGGATGGAATATAACTCACTAGTTATACAATAAAAACATATAACCGTGACAAGTAGCTGGTACCAGACGCGATTGGACAGACGGCTGGCGTGCACAAACAATTCTTATTCGTTCTCCTTCTTGTCTCACGTGTCTCTCTCTCTTTCTCTGAACTACCCAAGAGTGTTAGACTAGGGTCAGCATGGGTCTACTCTCTGAAGAGTGTTAGATTAGGGTCAGCATGGGTCTACTCTCTGAAGAGTGTTAGACTAGGGTCAGCATGGGTCTACTCTCTGAAGAGTGTTAGACTAGGGTCAGCATGGGTCTACTCTCTGAAGAGTGTTAGACTAGGGTCAGCATGGGTCTACTCTCTGAAGAGTGTTAGACTAGGGTCAGCATGGGTCTACTCTCTGAAGAGTGTTAGACTAGGGTCAGCATGGGTCTACTCTCTGAAGGGTGTTAGATTAGGGTCAGCATGGGTCTACTCTCTGAAGAGTGTTAGACTAGGGTCAGCATGGGTCTACTCTCTGAAGAGTGTTAGACTAGGGTCAGCATGGGTCTACTCTCTGAAGAGTGTTAGACCACGGTTTCTACTCTTGGGAGCCCCTCGCTCCACAGTCTGAGCTAACAGTTCTTTAGCTCTTCCTTTTATTCTCTTTTTAGTGGTGGGCCTGAGGTAGGATATGGACAGGACCATTTAACCTATAGAGGTTCCCCTTAAAACAAGCATGTCGAGTTCTTTGTCTAAACTATGGAAAAAGGGTCAACCCTCCTGTTTTTCCCACCTGTCAGGGATCTTCTCACAACCATTACACATGCTTTCTGTATTGACCAATCATAGCCTTATAGCATCTTGAGGACTGTCTTCCCTTATCTCATCCGGCCCTTTCCTTCCAAAGCAATAGTCTCTTATCTCATCCTGTCTTGTCCCCCACTGGTGCAGCCAGTGCCGGTACCAGGCACAGCTTTGGGCCATTAAATCAGAGGCCCAAGCCGGAGCTATCTTACTCAACCAGTTGCTATCCAAACTATCTCCCCTTAATCTAACAGACTATTCCATCCTGAGATAATACCATAACTCCTATAAATTCCTTCTATTCTATGTTCTTTATACTAATTAATATTTAATTATCTTCGCAAGCAGTTCTGTTAAACGAACTCCAATTCCTACCTTAGCATTATAATATGGTTATTAGTAATAATGGAAGAAATATAGGTTGGACCATCATTGGTCAAATTAAAGACACAAGAGTCAAAATCTTAACTTACAAACAACAGACAGCTATCCTGTTGTTAGCTGACAAGGCCATACTTTGGGCCCCTGTGTGTGATGTTATACATCATCTAAGCTAACTAATTAAAAACACTTGTCTCAAATTCTAATGCAAGTTTCTCTAGGAAACCGAAACTTATGCAGTTCCAGTAAAACATAACTTATACATTAACCTCTTACTTGTCTCGAGCAGAAACATGCAATCATTTAAACACAACTCTAGATTATTGATTCAATGGTTCAGTTCATTGTTCCAGTGTCATTTCTGCCCCACCTGGGATATCCTCTGTTTCTTCTTTCTTCCTGATATTACCCCACCTGGAGCCTCCTATACGTTGCCTCTGATTTTCGTCCGCCATTAATTCATTAATACAGTTAGTCATGATTATAGATACACATTTGGCTTATGCATCAAAGTCTTACTACATGGGTTACATATATCAAATACACTATCATTACAAGTTGGAGTCCACATGTACGCTGACGACACCCAGCTCTACCTCACTACCTCTTCTCTCAACCCCTCCACGGTGTCTAAATTGTCAGACTGCTTCTCCGACATACAGATCAGATCACAGATCACAGAAACCCCAGTGCAGATAGAGGCCATTAAGTATTGGGAAGACCAAAGCCATTGTTTTCGGTCCTCACCACAAGCTCTTGTTCCCTAGCCACTGACTCCATCCCTCTCCCTAACATCTGTCTGAGGCTGAACCACACTGTTTGCAACCTTGATGTGATATTGGACCCTGAAATGAGCTTCCGACAACATATCTGCAGTGTGACAAAGACCGCCTACTTCCACCTCCATAACATCGCCCGTCTCCGCCCTTGCCTCAGCTCATCTGCTGCTGAAACCCTCATCCATGCCTTCTGTTGCCTAGGCCCTAAGCTCTGGAATTCCCTGCCTAAACCTGTCCGCCTCGCTACCTCTCTTTCCTTCTTTAAGACGCTCCTTAAAACCTACCTCTTTGACCAAGCTTTTGGTCACCTGCCCTAATTTATCCTTGTGGATCGGTGTCAAATTTTTTGTCTTAAAATACTCCTGTGCAGCACCTTGAGACGTTTTACTATGTTAAAGGCACTATATAAATAAGTTGTTGTTGTTGTCGGAGAACTACCAGAGCGTGTGAAATAATACGAACCCAAGGGTGTGCTGATATATAAAGCCCAATATCCCACCAGTGTGAATCGTCCCCTATGCTGTCAATTTCAATATCTATCTTGAATTGTCTTGCTCCAAAACATAAAAATGCTTTAGCGAGGAGTTCAGTCGCATCACGAGCTCACTGAAGTCCTCAGACAACAGGGGAATGTCTTACCCGAATTGTGCCACATAACTGTGTAGCTCATATTGGATCGTACTGGCTTTTCCCACGCTCTGTTACCTACAAAACACAATTGTTACAGTCACAGTTATAATTCAGTCTTACAATCATTAGCACGTCGACTAAGTACCTACATTTCAAGTGACAATGATGCAGACAAAGAATACAGAAATTGTAAAGAAAGCTACAGTTTAACATCTAACCACGAATATTTATTCTTTCACAGTTTTCAACTGATTGATATGGTACCATTTAGCCACCTTGCCCCTCCCCTTTTTCCCAGGGAATTGCACAAGATAGACTGAAGGACTGGCCCTGTCAATAATTGGGAAGGGGCCATTCCACTTTGGTTCGAAGCAATGTTGCTTCTTCCCATAATTTAGTACCATTACAACATCTCCCACTTGATACTTGACATGAATCTTGTCATTCATGTGAAAATGACATGTAATAATACTGGGCGGCCTGCTGGTGGCGCTGTCCAGGGAGCGTATAAATACTCGGGCACGGGCCCAGCTTGTGCAGGACATTCTTTAACAGGAACTAGTGAAGGACACAACTAGATCTCCATGTTGAAAAACAGTTGATTAAAGCCTTGTTTAATACTCAGACCAAGTGCCTAGTAGTTTTCTTACGTCAATACTCAAATGGTCGGATCTTCTTGTCGAAGTATTTCTTTGCCTGGTTTTTTGATTTGCCTGTTTTTGTGTAGCTACAAACATGTTAGTTTATTTTATGTTCTCTACCACCATTTCAAGCCATTTTTGGTTGGCAATTCCCTGTACTAAGTGTGTGGCTGAAGGGGTTAACAGATGGGCTGGCATTTGCATTAGTC
Source organism: Somniosus microcephalus (assembly GCF_052327205.1). Lineage (NCBI taxonomy): Eukaryota > Metazoa > Chordata > Chondrichthyes > Squaliformes > Somniosidae > Somniosus > Somniosus microcephalus. The sequence goes on from NC_140994.1 coordinate 164,546,642, forward strand.
GCCCGGTCATAGCCTGGTAAGGCGAGATACCCATTGTGCTATGCAGGGTGGATCTAATAGCCATTAGACACATTGGCAACATACTGGACCATTTGGTGGGGTGATCAGCACAAATTTTGATTAACATAGTTTTCAGAGTTCAGTTTCCTCTTTCCACCACTCCAGATAATTGTGGGTGATGGGAGATGTGAAGTTTATGCGAAATACCCATTACCCGTTGTAGTTCGGTAAAAATTTGGGCACTAAAGTGTGATCCCTGATCGCTATCAACTTGAATTCACACTCCCCACCTGCAGATCACTTCACCCAATAAAAGGCGAGCCACTGGCAATGTTTATTTTACATGGAAAAGCCTCCATCCATTTAGTAAATTTATCAACTATAACCAGACAATACTGCAAACCAGAAGGTCCTGTAGGTAAAGGCCCTATAACATCAATTTGAAGGTGGGTCCACGGCCCATTGGGAGGAGGGGGCTATGCAACAGTGCCCGATTAGTGTGGGCACTTGGATTGTGCTGAAAACAGGGCAGGCAATGATTCACCCTGTGAGTAACATCCATCACACAATTGGGATACCATGCAAATTTGCGTAGCTTCTGAATAGTTACATCAGCTGAATGGTGTCCTCCTACCGGGTGTGAGTGGAGGAGATCAAAAATTTCAGGTGCCATGGATGGGGGAACACAGACAACTGGGAGATCGGACAATAGCCACCGCAGGCGGGGGTTATACATTAACGGGGGGCAGCTTCCCCAGACTGATCCGGAGCCAATTATGTGTCCGCAGCCCATGGAGTGGGCTGAGGTAACGGACATCCAACCTGATGCCATGCAACAACAACTGCATAGGGGGCGGAGTGGGGAACACATTTATACATGAGTTTTCGGTCAGGCAGATCTATCGCAAATCCAGTAAGGGGCTTTCTATCCCTGTGGTAGGATGAACCATCAATGTCTTGGGTGTCACTCAGCAGAGTAGGAGAGACGGGGTGACGGTTGAACTTCAGTGGTGGAACGGGGCACTCATGGCTTTCCCCCTCGTACAGTAGTACTAGGGTAGTAGAGTTGCCTGCTTTGGCGTTATTTCCAAATCTCCCTGAGTTGACAGAAGAGTCCAATGACTGAGTCGAGTGGAGCAGACCAAAGTGCCTCCTGGTTTGAGTAGAAGATTCAAAGGAGTGTGGGGGCTGTGGATAATCATTTTGTTCAATCTGGCAATAAACATGAAGGGGTCGATTTTAACTGAGCCATCAGGCGGGCTTTGAGACGTACGGAGGGTTAAAATCGCTAAAACCGACGGGCGGGACACCCCCCCCGCCTGGTTCCCGACCCCGAGCCATTTTAACCTAGGCGTGTCTGATGGTCCCGAATCAGTCCCGCCTCCACCAGGCGGGACTGGTCTTTAAGGCCCTTAATCAGCAATAATTGGCCTTTATAATGCCATTTTAACAGGCCCTTGCATTTTTAACCCTTTTCCCACGTAAAACGCGCCTGGTGGGGATCACGCCTGTGAAACCTAGCATGAGCACTATTGGCTTGCTGACTATCAGCTGCAGGTCAACCATTAAAGAGATTTGATCAGTCATCATTTGCAGGTGGCAGGAATTTGTTGTTTCAGGCCTGGGGGAACTTTTACCAGACTTAACCACACCTGTGGAAGGTTGGAGCCTCACACACATCTCCAGTGTAAACTCCTGGCAAACCCCTCTCGCCACCCTCACTCAGCGCTTCCTCAGTGGAGGCATATGCCGGAAGCATGGGAGCCATTTTTCTCCTTCCCTTCTTGGCATTAGAGGAGCTCGAGCACCAGGCGCGGCAGCAGCAGAACCAGGAACAACAGCAGCAGCAGGAGCGACAGGCTGCTGCTCACCCACCTGAGGCAGCACAGGCCAGAAGGGGCCAGCGCATGGAAGCCCGTCGGCGCAGGAGATACCCCCCAAACAGGGTCTACAGACACAGGGTCAGCTACCTCAACATGACTGAGCAGCAGTGCCAAAGGCGGCTCCGACTTTCGCAAGAGGTAGTGACTGACACCTGCGCAATGATACAGCAAGATCTGCTGCCCAGAGGACCAGGTGGACACTCCTTACCAGTGGCCATCAAAGTCACCACCGCACTCAACTTTTTTGCCTCAGGCTCATTCCAGGGATCATCAGCAGACATCAGCGGCATCTCCCAGGCGGCCGCACACACTTGCATCACGCAGGTAACCGATGCCCTCTTTGCCCTCGTGCACAATCACATCCATTTCACCAGGGATCGCGCAAATGTGACAGCGCGAGCGGTTGGATTAGCTCATCTGGCAGACTTTCCAAGGGTGCAGGGCATCATTGACTGCACACATGTGGCCCTTAGGGCACCCCATTGCAATCCAGGTATTTTTGTCAAACACAAGGGCTTCCACTCCCTTAACGTTCAGCTGGTGTGTGACCACAAGAAGGAGATTTTACATTTTTGTGCCAAGTAACCTGGCAGTTGCCATGACTCCTTCATACTGCATCGGTTTGCTGAAGATGCGCTTCAGATGCCTGGATAGATCAGGTTGAGCCCTACAGTACTCAGCAGCCAGGGTCTCCAGAATCGTCGTGGTTTGCTGTGCACTCCGCAACATGGCACAGCGTCGTGGCTTGCATATTCCTGAGGACCAAGTGGTTCCTCACATACCCTCCTCAGATGATGATGAGGAGGAGGGTGAAAACGAGCATCCTGCAGAGGGCCATCAACCAGCGGCAGCATTACGCGAGAACATTGCTGCCCGGGATGCAAGGAACGCACTCATCCTGGCCAGATTTGCTTAGCCTAGTAAATCAAACTCTTGCCTCGCAGCTTCTTACCTGAGCATTGACAATGGCCCATCCCTGCAGATTCCTAGCTATTTGACCAGCATCCTGACAACTGCAAGTAATCCTAAGCCCTCAATGTGAAAGCCCCATTCGCGAAATGACACACGCCAGAACTGCAACAGTTGCCATCAGAATTTTTATGCACAAGAACCAACTGATGGCATTTTTACAATATACACAACATTTCACCCAAGTGACTACCCTTGTGACTACTTGTGCTTTATTTTCCTCTTACGTGTGCTCCTACGTAGTGGTTCCCCTGTGGCTTCAGCAGATGTGGAGGCCCCTTGCTGACTTTCCTGCTGCTCCTGTCTCGACGCCTTTGGCGGGCGTCCTCTGGGGTGGCGAGCCTGTGAGGGCTCGTCAGCAGTCTGCTGCTCCTGCGGCAGTGCAGGGGCTGAGACGTCTATCTCACTTGGGTGTGGTCTCCAGCGGGGCTCTGACTGAGGGCTCTGCAGTGGCATGGAAGTGTGAGCGCTTGGAGAGGAACCCCCACTTCCTTGAGGCCTGCCACCAACCTCGCTCTCATGGGTCAGCTCCCCCTCCGCGCCTGCAAGTGGCTGGAGAGCACCTTGCTGCACATCAGGGGGGCCATGGGGACCCGTATCTGCAATGGCAGTCCTACTCAGAAGGACTTCCATGAAGATCTGGTTTCTCTGTTTAATAGATGCCCATCGCTCCTCAAGAGATGTCATTCTATTCTGAACACTCATCATGTTTTCCATACCCTGGTGACTAACCTCCTCCATGGCCATAGCCCTCCCCTCCTCTACCGTAGCCAGCCTTACCACGGAGGCAGCAATCATTCCCACGTAGGTAGCCATCCTTTCCGTGTTGATGCGTTCATGCGCCACTGACTCCACAAAGGCTCTGCTCATGTTCGCTATAGACTCCTCCATTCACTCCACACTCGCGGCGACCCTGGAGACAAAACCTGCCAGAGACTCCTGCATCTGTGCATGGAGTTCCATCACCTCTGATCTTATGAATGGACCCAGAGGCAGAGGGTCGACATGCAGCTGAGCCGAGCTGGCAGAGTCCTGCGCCCTCCGACGCGGACTCTCCACTGCTGTCCCTGTCTCCACAATCTGCTGATGCTCACTTGTGAGCTATGATACACCAGGTGACAACACTACTCTATGTCCCGAAGGTCCCGCCGAGGTGTGAATTTCTGCGCTGGTGCTGGGTGCGCTTATTTCTGCTGACGCTACGCCCTCAGAGGTTGCAGATTCCTCTGAGGAGTCTGGAATCTCAGGCTCTTCCTCCTGCACAGTGGGGACGGGGGCTCTCGATGGTCCTGTGGGGGAGTCAAGGAAAAAGTTAGAGATGTGATGCCAAGGTTACATGCACATTGCATTTAGCAGATGATAAGTCCACATGATGTAGCTACAGAATCATTATCAGCGACTCATGCAATGTCAATGAGAGAGATGGAAAACTATTCTGTCACCAGCTTGCGGGGATGCACCTGTCTGTCCTTCCCCAACTTCTGCATCTGTATCAGCCCCGACAATCTCCAGGACGGCTTCCTCCCAGGGGGTGAGCTGGGCTAATGAGGGTGGCCCTCCTCCTGTCCTGGCTCGCTCTCTCCTGTTGTGAGCTCTCTTCTCCTGCAATGAGGGAGACAAGTGGAGGTTGAGTGAGAATGAAGGAGTGAGTCTAGAGATTGCATAGCATAGATGCATAGATACTTAGAAGGAGACAAAGATGGAGTGAGGTTGCAAGACCAATGGCCCTCCCTGTGTGTTGTCAGTTGTGTTCAAAGCATCAGAGTGAGAGGGAGTGTGAGGGCTGCATGGTCGAATAGTTAGGTGAATGTGAGCATAGAGCGAGAGGGAATGGCTAAGGGTGCATGGATGTGAGTGTCAAGTGGGATGTGGAGGAAGAGATTGCTAAAGCTGAGTGCTGGTGAGGAAAGGCAATGGGGATCAGATTGAGGGTGATGGAAACTTCATACTTACTTTTCCAGTGCGATGAAGGTCATGGAATCTTTTCCTGCACTGCATCCAGGTGCGCCATGTGAGCCCCAAGGAGTTGACTTTCCCCAGCCACCTGTAGCCACACAGCCTTGGTCTGACTGGGAGGCCTCTTCCTCCCTGAAGAAGGGAACAGAACCTCCCTGTGGGCTCTAGCCCCATCCAACAGTGCCTGCAGTGATGCCTCATCAAAATTAGGCGCAGTACTTGCCCTCCCGCTGGCCATTGTTCCTGAAGGCTCCTGTGCCATCATAAGGGGAAAGCTTGGAAGCCTGCAGAGGAAGCAAGGCTTGCTGTGGACGTTAAATGCAGCAGCAACGATGACGTCATCGGAGGGGACTTGCAGTCATGAAAAACCCATTTGCAAAGGCTTCCCACATGTTGGAAATCAATTGGCCAATTGAGTTAAAATTGCATTAATCTCCATCCATTTAGATTCATGTGGGAATCACGAAATTCAGGGAACCCGACAATTGCCTGCACCTGAGTTAAAATCGACCCCGAAGTGTTTAACTGCCCAAAAAGTGGCCAGCACACAGTGTAATTCTTCTCCATGCCAGTCAAAATGCGAGAGGTGTATGCAATTGGCATAGGTTTATCATGTACCTCTTGGCACAGAACGGCAGCAAGACTCTGATCAGTGGATCCCACCTCCAGGTGGAAAGGCTTGTCTTGATCGGGACTTGTCAGGCATGTGGCTTGCATAACAGCAGTCTTAAGGAGGGACACAGCCGTGGTATGTTCGGTTGTCCAGTCACTGTTCATATAATGGTTTGGCCAGCTCTGCAAATCTGGGAATAAATGAGCATTGGTATCCCACCAGACCCAAGAAGGAATTAAGTGTGGTTTTGGATGCGGGCAATGGTAAATGCTGAATCACGTCAATCTTATGCTGGTTGCGACTGTCACTTCTGGTTGTAGCAGTTGTACCTTCTTTGGATTAATTTTTAGTCCAGCCTTCAGAAGAAGGTCTAGTAACTCTTCCATTAGTTCAATATGAGTCTGTTTGTCAGATGTAGCAAGCAAAAGGTCGTCAACATACTGCGACAAACAGTCAGGTCTCGAGAAAGGTTTAAGTGCCTGAGCCATCTGTTTGTGGAACATAGTCGGGGCGTTGTGAAAGCCTTGAGGTAAACATATCCATGTATGTAAGAAGTCACACAACACCAGGTTATAGTCCAACAGTTTTATTTGAAATCACAACCTTTCGGAGCGCTGCTCCTTCGTCAGGTGAAGTGGAGAGATGCATAAAGACACAGCTTATATAGTCAGAGAATAATGCCAGATGATTACAGGTAATCTTTCTAACTGCCATTTATCACACCTCGGCAGAGAGATAATCACAGCAATCAAAGGTGTGAATGGTGTCCAAACAGGTCAGTCAGGAAAACATTACATCAAAGAACAATGAGGTGGGGTCACAAGGGGTCAAATGTTGCAGATGCTGGGGTCTGTATGAAAAACAAAAAACAGACAAAAAAACTTTTTTTTTGCTGGAAATCACAGCAGGTCCGGCCGCATCTGTGTAGAGAGAACAAGCCAACGACGACTCAAGTCTGGGTGACCCTACATCAGGTGGGGTTACATGTAGCGTGACATGAACCCAAGATCCCGTTTGAGGCCGCCCTCATGAGTGCGGAACTTGGCTATCAGTTTCTGCTCGACGATTTTGCGTTGTCGTGTGTCTCAAAGGCCGCCTTGGAGAATGCTTACCCGAAGATCGGAGGCTGAATGTCCTTGACTGCTGAAGTGTTCCCCGACTGGGAGGGAACACTCCTGCCTGGCAATTGTTGCGCGGTGTCCGTTCATCCGTTGTCGCAGTGTCTGCATGGTCTCGCCAATGTACCATGCTCCGGGGCATCCTTTCCTGCAACGTATGAGGTAGACAACGTTGGCCGAGTCACATGAGAATGTACCATGTACCTGGTGGGTGGTGTCCTCACGTGTGATGATGGTATCTGTGTTGATGATCTGGCATAGGTTGCCGTGGCAGGGTTGTGTGGTGTTGTGGTCGCTGTTCTCCTGAAAGCTGGGTAATTTGCTGCGAACGATGGTCTGTTTGAGGTTAGGCGGCTGTTTGAATGTGAGTAGTGGAGGCGTGGGGATGGCCTTAGCGAGGTGTTCGTCATCATTGATGACATGTTGAAGGCTGCGAAGAACATGGCGTAGTTTCTCCGCTCCGGGGAAGTACTGGATGACAAAGGGTACTCTGTTGGTTGTGTCCCGTGTTTGTCTTCTGAGGAGGTCTATGCAATTTTTTGCTGTGGCCCGTCGGAACTGTCGATCGACGAGTCGAGCGTCATATCCCGTTCTTACGAGGGCGTCTTTCAGCGTCTGTAGGTGTCCATCACGTTCCTCCTCGTCTGAGCAGATCCTGTGTATTCGCAGGGCTTGTCCATAGGGGATGGCTTCTTTAACGTGGTTAGGGTGGAAGCTGGAGAAGTGGAGCATCCCGAGGATGTCCGTGGGCTTGCGGTAGAGTGAAGTGCTGAGGTGTCCATCTTTGATGGAGATTGGTGTGTCCAAGAATGAAACCGATTCTGAGGAGTAGTCCATGGTGAGTTTGATGGTGGGATGGAACTTGTTGATGTTATCGTGTAGTCTTTTCAGTGATTCTTCGCCGTGGGTCCATAGGAAGAAAATATCGTCTATGTATCTGGTGTATAGCGTTGGTTGGAGGTCCTGTGCAGCGAAGAAGTCTTACTCGAACTTGTGCATGAGTATGTTGGCGTATTGGGGTGCGAATTTGGTCCCCATGGCTGTTCCGTGTGTTTGGGTAAAGAACTGGTTGTCAAAGGTGAAGACATTGTGGTCAAGGATGAAGCGGATGAGTTGTAGGATGGCGTCTGGAGATTGGCTGTTGTTGGTGTTGAATACTGAGGCTGTCGCAGCGATGCCGTCATCGTGGGGGATACTGGTGTAGAGTGCCGAGACGTCCATTGTGGCGAGGAGTGTTCCTGGTTCAACTGGTCAGTGGGTGCTGAATTTCTGTAAGAAGTCTGTAGTGTCGCGACAGAAGCTGGGGGTTCCCTGTACGATGGGTTTCAGGATGCCCTCGACGTATCCAGAGAGGTTCTCACACAGGGTTCCGTTGCCTGATACGATAGGGCGTCCGGGTGTGTTGACTTTGTGTATCTTTGGGAGGCAGTAGAAGTCTCCCATGTGGGGAGTACGTGGGATGAGAGCAGGTAGGATGCTTTGAAGGTCTGGATCGAAGGTCTTGATCAGTCTGTTGAGTTGGCGGGTGTGTTCTTTGGTCGGATCTGCAGGTAACTGTAGTGTTCCTGGTTGTCCAGTTGTTGGTATGCTTCTTTGCAATAGTCCGTTCTGTTCTGTATGATGATGGCTCCTCCTTTGTCTGCTGGTTTGATGACGATGTTGCGGTTGGTCTTGAGAGCGTGGATGGCGTTGCGTTGTGCTTGGGTGACATTCTGGACTGTCTTGTGAGTGCGGCTGATGAATCTGGCGTTGATGCATCTCCTGACAGCTTGAGCATACATGTCAAGCTTAGGGCAGCGACCCTCCGGAGGGGTCCAATTTGACTCTTTCTTCTTCGGTTGCTGCACTGCGGATCCCTCTGTCTGCTGTTCCGGATCACTGGTTGTCTCATTGGGTTCGCTGCTGACATCTTGGGATTTGTGGAAGAATTCCCGGAGCCTCATTCTCCTGATGAATTCCTCTGTGTCTGCTGCGAGACCGATGGGGTCCATTTTGGTGGTGGGGCAGAAATTGAGCCCTCGGCTGAGAACTTCAATTTTGTCTGGTTGAAGGGTGTGGTCGGACAAGTTGACGATGGACTTCCCTGTGGTTTCAACCGTGGTACCGGGGGAGGCTTGGTTGCTGCTGGTGGTGATGCTGAGTTTCTCAAGCTTCCTGTTCTTGGTGTGCATGTAAGCAGTGTAGTTCCGTTGCCTCGTCTGTTTGGCGGTGTCTCGTAGCTGGTCTGCTGTGTCCTGAGCACAGGCTGGGAACATGGACTCTATCTTGGTTTCGAGGTTGCAGCGTCTGCTGTAGAGCTGGTGTACGAGATGGTTGAGGAGTGTGCGAGAGGTACGACGGCAGAGTCTCTCAGCGTAGTCTGTGCTGTAAGTCGACTTGAGTGGTTCTTGATCTGTAGTCCTTTTGGGATCTTGTCTGCTTTCTTGCATCTCTGTAGAAACTTGATGTCTGTGTCGATATGCGCAATCTTCTTGGAGATCCTCTCCACTTTGAGCCGGCAGTTTGTGGTGTCGATAGTAGCCATGGTGTGGAGATGCCGGTGTTGGACTGGGGTGGACAAATGTAAGAAGTCACACAACACCAGGTTATAGTCCAACAGTTTTATTTGAAATCACAAGCTTTCGGAGCACTGCTCCTTCGTCAGGTGAAGTGGAGAGATGCATAAAGACACAGCTTATATAGTCAGAGAATAATGCCAGATGATTACAGGTAATCTTTCTAACTGCCATTTATCACGTCTCGGCAGAGAGATAATCACAGCAATCAAAGGTGTGAATGGTGTCCAAACAGGTCAGTCAGGAAAACATTACATCAAAGAACAATGAGGTGGGGTCACAAGGGGTCAAATGTTGCAGATGCTGGGGTCAGTATGAAAGACAAAAAAACTTTTTTTTTGCTGGAAATCACAGCAGGTCCGGCCGCATCTGTGTAGAGAGAACAAGCCAACGACGACTCGAGTCTGGGTGACCCTACGTCAGGTGGGGTTTTTTTGTCTGTTTTTTGTTTTTCATACAGACCCCAGCATCTGCAACACTTGACCCCTTGTGACCCCACCTCATTGTTCTTTGATGTAATGTTTTCCTGACTGACCTGCTTGGACACCATTCACACCTTTGATTGCTGTGATTATCTCTCTGCCGAGGTGTGATAAATGGCAGTTAGAAAGATTACCTGTAATCATCTGGCATTATTCTCTGACTATATAAGCTGTGTCTTTATGCATCTCTCCACTTCACCTGACGAAGGAGCAGCGCTCCGAAAGCTTGTGATTTCAAATAAAACTGTTGGACTATAACCTGGTGTTGTGTGACTTCTTACATTTGTCCACCCCAGTCCAACACCGGCATCTCCACACCATGTCCGTGTATAACTTTGATCTTCAAAGGTGAAGGCAAACTTATACTGATCCTCCGCCCGAACAGGAATACTCCAGAACCCATTTGAAATGTGAAAGGTGGAGAAGTAGCAGCTACCTGGTGGAATCTGGGACAGGAGAGTGGGGGTCTCCTGAAAACAGGGGTGCAAGCTGGGGTTACCGAATTAAAGAAAGAAAAGACTTGCATTTATATAGTGCTTTCATGACCACCGGACGTCTAAAAGTGCTTTACAGACAATGAAGTACTTTTGGCGTGTAGTCACTGTTGTAATGTAGGAAATGCGGTAGCCAATTTGCGCACAGCAAGGTCCCACAAATAGCAATGTGATAATGACCAGATAATCTGTTTTTGTTATGTTGATTGAGGGATAAATATTGGCCAGGACACCGGGATAACTCCCCTGCTCTTCTTTGAAATAGTGCCATAGGATCTTTTACGTCCACCTGAGAGAGCAGATGGGGCCTCGGTTTAATGTCTCATCTGAAAGACAGCACCTCCGACAGTGCAGTATTCCTTTAGCACTGCACTGGAGTGTCAGCCTAGATTTTTGTGCTCCAGCCCCTAGAGTGGGACTTGAACCCACAACCTTTTGACTCAGAGGCGAGAGTGCTACCCACTGAGCCACAGTTGACACTGCGATAATCAATTGTTAGATGCCAGCTATCATCTGGTTTCTTAACTGGCCAGGTTGGAGAATTACTGGTAAAAGTGCCAGTGCGGATAATTCCCTGCTTTAACAACGAATCAATAGTAGACCGAACATAAGATTTACTCTCAGCTGGAATGGAATACTGCTTAACAGGAGGGTGGGAGGGTCCATTAATCTCCTCATCTCCTGACATCCTACCACAATCATGTTTGGACTTAGCAAAAACCTGAAAATTTATGAATTAGTGTATTGACCACGGGGTCTTCAGTCCCAGGAAGGACGAAGTCCTCGGGTTTTTTTATCGCATATACCGAATGGGCATCCGAAATAGGTGTCAGTGGTCCCTCATTAAAGTGCCACCAAAGACAATTATTAGTGTAGTCGAGTACAGCACAGTGTTTATGCAGCATGTCACTTCCGAGGAAAGATTTCTGGTCATGGGTGGCCATATATACAGGAGAGGGGACGTCGACGGAATTCTCGTTGATGGACAAGACAGTGGAGCTCAATCCCTGATTAGCTAACTGAGTAGAAGCATTAAAGCTGGAAAGGTTTAGGGCAGTGCCAGAATGGGAAAAGGGAGCAGGGTCATGTAAAATAGTCATGGCAGAACCAGAATCCACAAGCGTAACATGGCGGCGGCCTCCATGATCAGTGCCCCGGACAAAGGGTTGTCCGTCCTCCCCGTACCAGACAGGAGAAGATGTGGTCACCATGGAGGCCAGTGACCATCACTGGGGCCGTGAGTCTGGGAGCGCATCTCCACTACGAGACGCAGCCGAAACATTTTGCATACCCACCTGACTGTGCTTCATGGTTGTACAGATAACTGTAGCTGTAGTAAAGACAGCTGCTTTATGGTAGCTGTAGTAAAGACAGCTGCTTGACGGCAGTCGTATAAATAGGAAGCCATCTTGGCCATGCGGCAGTACTGCACAAGCTGGCACTGACTCAAGACCTAATAAAGAGTACTCAACGATAGCTACTCGTAAGCCTCTTAATACTAAGATATAAGATAACATTACATGGTACCAGGATTTATAGAACACACAATACGGGCATACCACAACAATGGAAGGGATAAAACCACCGACTAGCCTGCAACTTGAAGGAAATCTGGACAAAAATTGGCACGAATTAAAACAACGCTTTCTTCCCTACCTCACAGTGATCGATGCCACGACAAGCTCTGGAACACGTAAGGTAGCTTTGTTGCTAACAGTGGCTGGCTCGCAGGCAATCGAGCTGTATAATACATTTACGTTTGCAGCTGAAGGTGACAAAAATGATCTGGCCAAGGTGATAGATTTGTTCGATAAATACTGCACACCTAAAAAAGAATGAAACGTTCGAGAGATTTGTTTTTCACTCATGCGTGTAAAAGCAAGGAGAATCCTTTGATGTTTTTCTGACGGACTTGAAAACAAAAGCACAAACATGTAACTTTGGAGACTTGAAGGAATCATTGATACGCGATCAGGTCATTTTTGGAATACTTGACAAGAAGGTGAGGGAGAGAATGCTTAGGGACAATGACTTAACTTTGGATGCTGCAGTAAAAATATGTCATGCTAGTGAACTCTCAGCCATGCACACGCAAACATTCGATGGGAGAACTACAGCAATGGGCGTGAGAGCGCTGGGACTGGACAACCTACCAGTGGATGTAGTACACAGAAGGGACACAAGAGGGCGCACAGAGTTCAGGACTATGACGCCATACGATTGCAGATGGTGCGGCAATAGACACGTGGCAAGACAATGTCCGGCTTATGGGAAGAACTGCGCGAAATGTAAAGGCAGGAATCACTTTGCTAAAATGTGCTTTTGGGAAGAGAAAACCGAAGGTAAAAAGACAGTGCATGCTATTGAGACTGAAGACACGGAATTGGAGACTTTGTATGTTGGAATGGTGCAAAATGACTTAAAACAGGGTAAAGATATGGAAAAGGAAATACATTCCGTAGGACTAAAGACTGAAGTTTGGATAGCCCCCTTGCTGGTAAATGGCACCATTGTCCCCTTCAAGCTAGATACAGGTGCTAAGGCAAACCTCATAAGCTGGAGTGATGCACGGAATCTCAAAGTGAGACCAAAAATACTGAACAAGACAGTGGCTTTGAAGGTGTACAATGGACAAAGTATTGAAACAAAAGGAACGTGTAGGCTGAATGTTAAGATAAAAAATCGCATTCACCCATTGACGTTTGTTATAGTGCCTGAAGGACATGAGTCACTGTTGGGGGATAAGGCATGTGTGGATTTGGGCTTGGTAAAACGAGTCTATACTATTAATGAACTGAACTGTGTGCAGAGTGCCCCCCAAGACAGTACAAATATAAAGCATGATGCTATAACACACAAGTACGCAGATGTATTTCAGGGTTTCGGAGCACTGCCCTTTACATACTCCATCAAACTGAGAGATGACGCACAACCTGTGATTCACGCACCCAGGAGAGTTCCGGTGGCCCTCCGTGAGAAACTGCGGAAAGAGCTAGACCGCATTGAGGAACTAGGTGTCATAAAGAAGACTGAGGAACCGACTGACTGGGTAAATTCCATGGTTTGCGTCAATTAAAAAAAGACTGATAAATTGCGTGTCTGCATGGATCCCAAGGACCTTAACGCTAATATAAAAAGAGAGCACTATCAAATCCCTAAGAGAGAGGAAATAGTCAGCGAAATGACAGGAGCAAAATTCTTCTCCAAGATGGACGTCTCGCATGGATTCTGTCAGCTGAAACTTGATGAAGAGAGTGCTAAGCTGTGCACCTTTAACACCCCGTTTGGTCGATACTCTTACCAGCGCCTGCCCTTCGGCATTAGCTCCGCCCCAGAAATCTTCCACAGAGCAATGGAGCAAATCATCGAGGGCCTGGATGGTGTGCGGGTTTACGTGGATGATCTGGCAGTATGGGGCTCCACTCAGGGAGAGCACGACACCAGACTGGAAAAAACACTTCAGAGGATACGGCAGTATGGACTCAAACTAAATAAAGACAAATGTCAGTTCAGCGTCAATGAAATCACATTCCTCGGGGACAAGATTTCTGCAGAAGGGATTCAGCCAGACAAGTCAAAGGTAAAGGCCATACATGACATGGAAAAACCAAAGGCCCTTGGCATGGTTAATTACCTAGGGAAATTCATTCCAAATCTGGCAGTGAAAACCGCTCACTTGAGAAAACTGCTGCACCAAGAGACAGAGTTCCAATGGGGACATGAACATGAGAATGAATGGAAGGGGCTGCTACACATTCTAGCAAGTGAACCCCTACTGAAGTTCTTCTGCCCTGAAAAGAGGACAAAAGTGTCCACAGATGCCTCTAAGGATGGATTAGGGGCTGTCCTTCTACAGGAAGATGAAGGAGAATGGCGACCAGTGGCATATGCGTCACGCTCCATGACGGCTACAGAGTGCCGGTATGCGCAAATAGAGAAGGAGTGCCTGGGCTTGGCATTTGGGTGTGAAAAATTTCATACCTACATCTATGGACTTCCCCAGGTTATCCTAGAAACTGACCATAAGCCACTGCTAGGGATCGCAAAAAAGAATCTGTGTGACATGTCATCACGGATACAGCACCTAATGATGAGACTACAATGTTATGATTTTGAGCTCACATATGTGCCAGGGACACAAATGTTCATAGCAGATACACTATCCAGGGCTGCGCCTCGTGCCACACAAAACAGTGAAACAGAAGAGGATGTGGCCCTTCATGTGGATATGGTCTATGCAGCATTGCCTGCCTCACAGGAACAACTATCAAAGATAGCCGCAGAGACATCAAAGGACCCTGTTCCGAGGAAAGTGATGAGAAATCTTCAAGAGGGTTGGAAGAAAGGGTCATGTAAACAATCGGAGGATGCAAAAGTTCATTCATGAGTTTGCCAGTAAGAACTGTCAAACTCATAAACTCCGGGCGCCCAAAACAGTACTTAAACTTGAAATAAATTTTTTTTTAAATCACACTATTTAAATGAACTATAAATAACTTTAAATAACTATTTTAAACAATAATTTAAATTTTTGAAAAAAATAATTTTATAAAAAATCAGGGCTAAAAATACACTTACCTTACTGTAAAGTCTTTAAAAATAATAAACCTGTGGGGAAAAAAATTCTAATTTTAATTAATAGACCACTTACTTTTTAAAATTAAGTCCTTACGTCTGCTTTTTTAAAGTGTAAAAAGTGGAGGCCTTCACGCACGGGCAAACCTGAAAAAAAAAAAGGAAGTTCAACGCGCACGTGCAGACTCCTGCGCGCACGCGTTCGACCTCTGAACCCCTTGGTTCAGAGGATCGGAAATGCCGGTTTCCCGCGCATGCGCTGTGCATGCAGAAAACCGGCAATTCCATCAGTCCCACGCGTGAGTACACGGTGCTTGCTCGCGCGTTGGGACACTAATTTCTGGGACACTAATTTCTGGGCCAATATCATCATATTCAGTCTGAGCTTTCTGTGGTCAATGGACTACTGCTTAAGTGTGATAGGATTGTAGTGCCCATCTCTATGCGACGAGAAATGCTTCACAGGATACATGAAGGGCACCTGGGTGTGGAAAAGTCAAAAAGGAGAGCACGTGAGGCACTCTACTGGCCAAACATGAACTCTGATATTGACCAGATGATCAGTGAGTGTGCTACATGTCAGGAGTATCACTACAAGCAAACAAAAGAGCCCCTCATTACCACAGAGCTCCCATCACAACCTTGGGAAAAGGTAGGAACTGATATTTTTCACCACGAAGGAAAAGACTATTTGTTAGTTATTGACTATTACTCTAATTATCCTGAGATTGCTCTCCTACCCAGCACCACATCAAGAGCTGTGATAACTCGCCTGAAGTCAATCTTTTCCAGGCAGGGCATCCCTCTAACTCTGGTCTCTGATAATGGCTCTCCCTATGCCAGTCATGAGTTTTAGTCGTTTGCTACAGATTATGAGTTTAAGCATGTAACCTCCAGCCCGCTCTACCCTCAAGCCAATGGAAAAGCGGAGAAGGGGGTACAGATTGTGAAAAGACTATTAAAGAAAGCAACACACAGCAACGCTGACCCATATCTGGCCATGATGTTGTACAGGGCGGCCCCGCTGGAAAGTGGCAAGTCTCCAGCTGAGCTCTTATTGGGTCACAAAATCCGTACTCGACTTCCCAGGCATGTCACACCTGATCACAGAGATGAGGTATGGGCAGACAAGGCCCGGAAACTTCAGCGGAAACAAAAAACGCTCCATGACCGCACAGCCACTGCACTAATCCCTCTACAGGAGAAGGATGTAGTTCACATTGAAGGGCCTGGGTCATGGAATCAAAGAGCCACCGTTCTATAACAGGTCGCCCCCAGGTCATACAGTGGCATGACAGAAAATGGCAACGTGTATCGCAGAAACAGGAGGCACCTACTGAAAACCACCGAGACCTATCAGCCGCAGGAGGACAGAGAGGATGAGCTGATGATGGAAATCTGACAGAGTGACGAGGAGACAAGGGCAATGCCACAAAGTGATGAAGTACACAGGGGTGACAATGAGACAAGGGATCCGTGTGGTACAGACATGAACTTAATGGACACAACTGGGTTGGCCCAGCAAATACCCGCTCAGCTACACAGGTCACAGCACACCAGAAAGCCTGTCGTTAGACTCGACCTGTAGACAAGGGAAAGACTGTAAACAGCTAATGGACTTCTGGGTGTGGGTAGTGTTTATATGTACCGGCAGTTATTGCAAGGTATAGTTACACTGACAGTTTTTACATGTTGTTAATAGTAATTAATAGTAGTTACACTGACTTTTTATATGTTGTTAATATGTGTTTATGTTATGTTATGGTGTTTACTGTTTATATCATCGTTGAGGGGGAAAGATGTACAGATAACTGTAGCTGTGGTAAAGACAGCTGCTTTACGGTAGCTGTAGTAAAGACAGCTGCTTGACGGCAGTCGTATAAATAGGAAGCCATCTTGGCCATGCGGCAGTACTGCACAAGCTGGCACTGACTCAAGACCTAATAAAGAGTACTCAACGATATCTACTCGTAAGCCTCTTAATACTAAGATATATAAGATAACATTACAATGGTCTCAACAACTGCCGAAAGGTGTTTTAGCTGCTGCTTCACAGAGTTCCAATCAGACCCTTAACCTTCTCGGATTGGGGGTTGGTAGCGTGGGCCATTATTTGGACGTCGACTATCGCGGCAGTCGTGAGCATAGTGTCCGGGCTTATAACAGTTATAACAGATTACGTGGCGTTTGTCTCCCAACTGGGGAGAGGTTTGTGGAGTCAGAGGACCCTCCACCGCTGACACTTTGGACTCAGTAGGGGCGAGGGACGATTTAACTCGGTCCCAAGCTCGAATGCAAGAGTCCATCAGATCAGCCCACGGGGTTCCCTGATGGATGGTAATACCAAGAGCGTCGATGAGTGTCAGCTTAAATCCCTCAGTAAAATAAATCAGTGTTTTGTTCCATGCACTGCTCATTTTTACAATCAGTTCATTAGAATAATATTTTTCACTGCATATTGGTAACTTTAGGCCTTTCCAAAGCTACAAAAATTTTTAATGTATTGTGATTTAACCTGAATATTACCTCAGATTGATGGCAGACATTCTTTTATCTATTGTTGAGACTGTCCAATTTCATTTCATATAGGTCAACAACAACAACTTGCATTTAGCTAGATTCAAATTGAAGGTTTGGAAATCAAACCCATTGAACCCCCAGTCCCCACACAGCCCTTAAATAAACTTTAAAAAAAATTGGCCAGTCTGTATTTTTAAGCAGGTCAAATTCTTAATTTAAATGCTAAAAGCAGCAGAAACATGCTGAGCATGTATTCACTACAGGTAAAAAATCTGTTCGATGTTCAATAACAATAATTGAAAATGATTTATTGATTTAACGCAGCACACAACAGGGAAGTGTCTAACTGAAAGAGATTTTACGAACTGCACCAAATTGTATTTGTTTGTTCAGGATGAATGCCGTGTTATCTACGTTGGAAAGCTATCATGCAATATAAGTCAAGCAGAACTAAAGCGTCGTTTTGAAGTGTTTGGAGAGATTGAAGAATGCAAACTACTTACTCAAGACAGGGGGTAAATATTTATCGAGCTGTATTGTACATTTATATGCATGTCATTTTTTAAGTAATGAAATGCACTATGTTTTTATTTGCAAATATTTTTTTCTGTTTTAATACAATAATTTTTTTTTAATGTAGTGATAAGTATGGATTCATCGCATACCGCTATAGTGCGGATGCTTCTTCTGCTCTCAAGAATGGGCACAATTTGCCGAAGCAGAATGAGCCTGCCTTGCAGTTGTACTATGGAGGACTCAGACGATTCTGCAAAGCCAGTTACACTGACCTGGGTAAGGGGACTAGCAGTTCTTGTCCTTTATTGTATATAATCTTCTGGAGCAATTTAGCTCTGCCAACAATGGTGTTTTGTGATGTTGATCAGAAAAAAATGGGAAGTATATTCTACTGAAATTATGCATAATTCACTTGGACATTCACCACTCACTGTTACTGTTTTATGTGTTACAGTTGCTAGCCAGAGGGCACAAGAAACTAGAGACTAGCAGCAGAGTCCCCTGCCAAAGCTAGCCTTTCCCCAAAAGTAAAGATCATACGCATGCTTGCACATTTTACATATATTTTTAAGTAACACTTTTCATTTGGCTTCTTTGTAGTGTGTTCCTACCTTCCATTACCAAAATTCTGGATTTTCCCAATGCTTTCAGTATTTTGGCTCACCTAATCAGGAGCCATTCTCCTGAAGATATATCAAATCTAATGGAAATAACTCAGAGAACTGTTTTTTCAGTAAGATTCGATCCATCTCTCTTTTTCTTCTCTCTTTGCATCATTTCTAGATGAAAGAGGCCTGCTCTCAAGCCTCTGCCAATGATATTTTGAAGTTTGCATGTTCATAAAAGAGCACAGAGTGATACCCTTAACTACAAAGGGTTCACCGGAATACAGATTCCTCACCACTAGATTTGCTTTATGATTCAATAAATGTTATATGTACTCTTTATGCATGTATCACTCTAGCATTTGCTGTACTTAAATGAGTTTTATCTGCACTCATGGAGACTTAATGAGTAGCATTAACAAACCCTTAAACAGTGAAGAGAGGCAGAAAAATGATCTTAACCAGTAGCCTGCTGAAATCTATTTGAATACACAGTGGACTGAAATCATGGATGGTAATTTTCTGTATTTACATTCACAACTACTTACATTATAGTAAATGTAAATAGTGTTGCACCTGGAAACATAAGCAGAATTTGTTCCGGTTAGAATCAATCTTTAGATTCTATTGAAGTCCTTATTTTATAAACAAGAAGTAACACAGAACCAAAAATATCTTGATTAATTTTAGATTCCAGTGCAGAAGACCTGGACCCTGCTCCAATTAAAAGCAAGTATGACACTCTGGATTTTGACAGCTTGCTGAAAGAGGCACAGAAAAGTCTGACTAGGTAACGGCCTTACATCTACTGCCTACAGAGGATGCCACAATACCTCAATCAAGGCACTTTTCATTTGTTTACCTCTGTCCAGTAGAACAGGACACTTGTCCTTTTACAGTGAAACAAAAATGAAGTTTACATGAACTAAGCTGCTTCTGTCTGTGATTCTTTGGGTAGATGTCAAATGTCACAAGTTTGGGCAGTTTAGTAGAACTACTGCTCATTGGTTGTTGTGTTCCCATAAGTATACATAAAACAATAGTGGAGTTGCAGCAGTGTTCACCAATTTTAATGTCTGTAGTTTGGGATACAGTGTTAGTATAATGGGAATTGCGGTTAAACACTCGGGTGTTTTACATGTTTTATGTGCTGCATTTTAAAATGTAATAGTTTACATGTATTGAAGCGTTTTCTGTTGTAATTTATTGTGTGCTTCCATTGTTTCAACTATGCACTGTAACTGTAGCCTTGCCTTTTCAGTCCTGAAATTTCCTAACCAGAAATGTTTACATGTAATATTATAGACCTTACTATCATTATAGTGAACTAACATATCTA
Source organism: Somniosus microcephalus (assembly GCF_052327205.1). Classification (NCBI taxonomy): domain Eukaryota; kingdom Metazoa; phylum Chordata; class Chondrichthyes; order Squaliformes; family Somniosidae; genus Somniosus; species Somniosus microcephalus. The sequence continues at coordinate 164,566,267 of NC_140994.1, forward strand.
GATTGACAGAGCTGTACTGTAAGTCATTGAATAGGTGCATATCAAGAAAAATTTATAGCTGGGTGCATGGGTGATAATTCCATTAATTGGTGGGATCATCAGAATGTTATAGCTAGCTGATGAAAGTAGATTAATCTAAAATCATATACTGACAAAAAATTAAGAAATTATGTTTTATTATTTCAGTATGTGTGCAATTCATTTAAAATGTATGAGTGGGAAGGTATGGGGAGTTCAGATAAAAAGTTTGATTATTTCTTTCAACTTTTTTAATTTTTGGAATGCCTAACTTGTTTAATTACTGTTTTATAATTAGATTTTTTCAGGCAGTTAAAATACAGTCCATTTTTGGTAATCTAATGTATTTTATTTATGATCTTAAGATTGAAACTTTGGAACCTTATACCTTTCCACATCAGCTTTAAGTGTGATTAAATAAGTCTCTAGCTTCTAAGCAAATGGCATATTATGTATTTTTTAAATCATATCTTATAGTTTCCTAGAGAAGTAATTCAAATCACAAACTGTATTAAACATTATATTTTAATGTCTTGTAAATATGTTGAAACCTTCTGAAAGTCCCTTCAATGCACTTGTTTACATTAATAAAATCGCAGAATGTAACCACAATCTTTTAACAATTGTATTTTATTTTTCGGTATTTCAATGATTTGCCACTGAATAAAAATAGCAATAAAACAATGTAGGATTGGATTTCTTTTTGTACTAGTTCAATTCTATCCATTGACACATAAAAGCCTATCATTGAAAGAGAAAGGAATCTGAAAATTACTGTTTCATGCCCTAACAAGGAGAAAATGTCGAACTGCTTTACAGTTGCGTGTAATGTTAAACACACATTTAAACCAGTGATCTTTCTGTTTTGAATATGCATGATAGTTCGTGCAATTTAGCTTTCACATAATGTGCCAACCAATCAGACTGTGACTACAATCTCTAAATGTTGTGTATGCATGGTCATGATAATGGGGAGTAATGGCTATCTTGGGACATGTCGTCCTATGCACATAGCAAAGTGAGAGTACTTGTGAGGGGGCTCTGCACAGTTTAGGGTTTTACAGTGATTTAAAAGCACATGCAATAGCAACATTTGATTGTAGCTACTAATTTACAGTGTCCATGAGGCAGAGAAGGCAAAAAGAAAGACCAGTTTATAGAGACACTGATTCAGGGAGTGAGACAATAGAGAGAAATTATGGCTGCGATTTCGCCAGCCGTAGCGAGTCTGATGCGGCCCGAGTAGACAGCAGCCACAAACTCCGCACCCGTCTTCATCCCGTCTCCTCCAAGTGATTTTGCCCTGATTGGGCTTGTTAAGCCCACCCGGCGAGGTTCCCGGCCAATTAAAAGGAAGCAGGTCTGATGATGTCATCAGCTGGTTTCTTTAAAGGGGCCATGTCCACATTCATTTTGACAGTTGTGCTGTCAGTGTTCTACAGCATTGAGGTGCTGCAAACACTGACAAGCATTGCACAGAGGTGCATGGCTGCACCCAGGCTCTCACTTGACTCCCTCCATATGCTTATGGAGGATGGCACAGCATGCAGGGCGGTTCTCTTCCCTTCCATTGGGTGGAAGACACCAACGCAGCCTGGTTGCACATTGCACAGGAGGGCACAAGCAGGGATGTGGTCAGGAGGGCCTGGCTGCAGGGGCGCAAACCTTTCAATGATCTCAGTAGATCACAAAATGTACTGCAAAGCCACACTCAACCTCATCCTGCTGTGCCACTCATCACATCCCCATCACTCTGCCTTCCCTACACTACTCCTGCACGTCCTTACACCAACTTACCTTGCACCTCCACCCATCCCTCTCTATCTACATTATCACTTCCCCATCTCACTCGCCAACCCCTCACACTCACCCTCATCCTAGTCCAATCATACCAACTAACAACACACAAGGGTAGGCACTTGGGTGTTTTAGCCAATGTTCGTGTAAACTTTGTTAATGTGTTGACAAGCATTGAAATCCTTAATGTCACCACCTCGCCTTCTTGGACAGATTTGTGTGCACCTTTGAAAGTGTCTTAGTGAGTTGCAGTGAATGGTGAGACATAACGTTCCCCCCACCAGCACCGTTCCCCCCCCCCCCCCCCCCCCGGTGGTGATGAGTGTGAAAGGAATGGCTTGAACATTGTAGGGATGCTTTATGATGTTGGTGTGGGGTGGTGCCAACCTGGTGCATCGTGTGGCAGCCAGGTTGTACGGTGTTAAGTGAAGCAAATCTGGACATGGTGAGGCCATCGCTGGTGTCCTGGGCAGCAGTGTGCACGGGTGATGAGGCCCTGTGTCCAGTGCAGCATCAGTTGATTGCGGAGAAGGCTGGTGTGCCCGGTGAAGCTGGTGTTGGGGCTGATCGTGTTGGGATTCTGAGGACCAAGGTGAGATTTTTTCAAGGGCACCGATGCTGATGGAATAGATGGCAGGTGAGGTTGAGATGACAGAAGTAATCTGTCAATGCTGAGATAGGTTGTTCCAAGGAGGTGACAGTGGATAGAGAGATTACTCCAAACACTTCAAAAGTGCATGAAGCTCAAAAGTAGGTTCAAAATCATTAATGCTCCAGCTTCTAAGATTAGGAAGTGAACAGCTGTGAAATGGTAGGTTTTAGACCACTTTTGCAGCTGTCACCTATTCACAGCAATCCACTGTCATTGAGAACATGACATACTTAGCTGACGTGATAGCCGCTCTCCGGAAACCTCGTTGAAAACCTGGTAAAATGGTAAGTACATGCGAAAATGATTCTTAACTACCTTTTAATTATCTAAATTGGCTGACCCCTTGCTTGGTGTCCGGTCTGTTCAGAAATGACAGACCCAACACTTGGGAAACTGACGAGGCGGTTTACAGTGGGATATCGACCTGCTGTCAATCTCTGATTTTGACAGCGGACCTGCCTCCAAACCCGCACTCTGAGCGCCGGTATAATTCAGCCCCATGTATGGCAGGGACATCCCCTCACCCCCACCTTCAGAAATGCCTTGTTTGATGGGCATGGAAAGAAATTGCTGACAAGTTGAATGGAGTCTCTAAAGCCCACAGGACATGAGGAATGTGAGCAAAAAGCTGGGTAGGTTTGAAGAAATAAATCAAGATCAGTCTTCATGAATATCACCTATGCCCTACACCTATCAGAAACAAGCATGAGTTAGTCCTGACCAGCCTCTCATCACTAATTGCTACTTAGTATGGTGACATTAGCTATTTTTTTATTTGTTCTTGGAATATGGGAAAATGGGCCTTAGTTGCCTTGCAATTACAAATCCAACATTGCAATACTGCCAGGATCACACTGACCAAGGAAGAAATATTTAAATGACAAGCGTACAAACTGTGAAAGAGCCCCCTCACAAGTACTCGTGCTTTGCTATGTGCATAGGACAACATCTCCCAAGCTAGCCATTATTCACCATTGTCATGAACATGCACACACAACATTTGAATGCCATACAAACTGTGCAGCTCTGACATCGTCAGTACATTCTGTCCTTTGCCCTCTATCATGACTCTTCTACTTGCAGAACCAGATGGCATTCAGTGGAAGGGAGGGCTGTGTAAATATAGATCTCTGAGCCCATTCAAGGTGGCCACAGTAGCAATAATTGGAAGGGTGAGCATAGAGGGAGTGGGGGCTTAGGAAGTTGGAGGTCACCATGAAACTGATAGCTAGTACCCTCATGCATTATGTTCATGTCAATAATGTAGCACAGCTGAATTGCAGTAGCATACTGACCTTCCGGCACATCACTGGAAACATGCAATGTAATTGAAATTACAGTTTGCTTCTATGGCTCTAAATTCTGACACTTTGCTTTTACAGAAAGGGAGGAACAGAATGAAGCCCCTAAGAGTGCCTCCCAGATACACATATCTCTCCGCACTCTGTGGGATATGTACCACCTCAGATTAGCACCAGCACGGTAATGCACCATGGACAATAGAGGGTAGTGAGTTAGATGAAGGAGCATAACGTGGGTCACAATTCTAAGAAAGACCAATTTATGTTGGCTACCAAAGGACAGTAACCTGCTTTGACTAGGTTCAGCAAAGAACTAGGCTCTGCTACAGCATCTCTGGATTCCGGCTGCTTAGGGCCTGCTCATAAGCAAAGAATATTATCTGAGGAGAATGGACTTTCCTACATTACAACAGTGCCTACAAGTAATTCATTGGCTGTAAATCCCTTTGGGATGTCCTGAGGCCATGAAAGGCGCTATATAAATGAAAGTCTTTCTTTCATGTGTTTCTTATTTCCATGTAAAACATTACATGGTAAGGGGAAAGATGTGGAATAGTCTTTGCAGTTGTAGAAGAAAGGTTGTCTGCAGAGCAGTTTGCCATGAGTGTGTCTCAGTGCTGCTGTGCAGAACTTTGGCACTGTGGGAGCATTTCTTATCAATGCTCAAACTGCGGCTATGGAAGTGTCAGGGACCAGCCTGCACACTGCAATCATAATGTGATTGGACAATGACTTCAGACAACTTTGAGGTAACTTCATAAATGCCCATTATTCTATCCTCAGTGCAGACTTTGAAGGATGTCTTCCAGCAGGGATATATATGGATCTGGTGGTTGCTGCTCCCATTGACTCTAAACCATCACACATGCCTGCGAAAGGTGCAATCACAGTGCTTGAAAGCATTCAGGAAGTTGCAAACACCGTATTTGCTGATGAGGCTGCCTCGCCTGGCCGCAATATTTCAATCCACGGGGATATCATGCCACCAGAATCCCAGCATGCTGTCATTGATGTCCAGAGCCACGCAGCATGTCTGTTCCTTTAGTTATGGGATCACAAAGTAGGAACTTAAGGGGCCACAATGGCATGCAAACTGGCACGTGGAGAAGGTAATGTTCCAAATTACATTGACACACACATTTGTTAAAATAAAACAAGCACTTTTTAATTGTATATTGTGCTGAGGCTTGATATCTTATTTGGCAGGGTACTGGCGTACCAGACTTTCATATGGTGAAACATGACATGTATGGAACAGAATGAAGAAGTGGGAGAATGCGGTGATATCACCTGCTTAATATCTGTTACATCTCCAGCTTTTTCCAGTTCTGATGAAGGGCCACAGACCTGAAACGTTAACTCTGTTTCTCTCTCCACGGATGCTGCCTGACCTGCTGAGTATTTCCAGCATTTTCTGTTGTTATTTCACCTGAGGATAGATGTGTTTGTTATTGTGGCAATTACACAAATTATAGAAAGGCATCTTGTAGACGTGCTTGGCTCACATTATTCCTTGATGCATTGGGAGATCAGATCCTCACTTTGCTTTTGCTGTGCCATGGCTTTACCATTCTGTCTGTCTCCCTCCTGAAAAAGGATATGGTAGCCTAGTAGTTATGGTACTAGACAAGCAACCTAAATCAGGCTATCAAACAGACCTTGAATTTCCCAGCACTTTTAAGTCAGGAGTAGAAAGGTCAGAATACAGTATGAGGTGTGTTGCAAGAGTAGTTATAAAGGTATATAAAATAATGAAAGGGCTAGACTGCGTGCCTATAGATATTTCAGTTTGACAAATTGGCGAGGACCAGGGGACATGCATTTAAACTACCAGGGGACATGCATTTAAACTACGTAAGGAATTAACTAGATGTTAGGCAGTTCTTCTTAACCTAGAGAGTAGTGAACCTCTGGAATGTGTTGCCAGCTTGTGCAGTGTGTGCTGACACTCTGCAAGAATTCAAGCTGGCTGGACTGATTTGTGGCTGAGGCAGAGATTGTATCATCTGAAAGGTAAGTGGATGAACAATAAACACACACATGATCAATGTGATCTCCTGGACTGGTTTTGATCACCTGAAGGGGTTGCGGAGGAATTTTCCAGAATGGGGGTGGCAGGAAGTTTCTAGTCATAAAGCTCTAGGCTTCATGAGTGTGGGGCAGGCTTGATGGACCAGCTGGTCTTTTCCTGCTTGTCATTTTTGTATGTTCATATCTCAGACAGATGTTCTGCAAACCAACTACGGATTAATAAACTCTTGATAAACTTGTACAGATTGTCACATTCGTTAATCCTTTTGTGTGATTGTCAACATACATTAAGGAAACAGAATGCACTGGCAGCAACTGCTGGTACAGAAATAGACCAAAACTGAATTACACAGAACCTACAGCACAGAAAACAGGCCATATGGCCCAAATGGCCTGCCGATGTTTATACTCCACATGAGCCTCCTCCCACCCTAATTACCTCTTCCCACTCTGCCCCGTATGCCTCTATTCCCTTCCCCCTCAGGTATGGATCAAGCCTCAGTTTAAATGCATCAATGCTATATTCTTCAACCACTCCATGTGGCAGTGAGTTCCACATTCTCAACATTCTTTGTGTAAAGAAATTCCTCCTACCTTCTTTATTTGATCTGTTAGTGACTATCTTATATTTCTGCCCCCTTGTTCTGAAGTCACCCACAAGTGGAAACAATTTATCCACATCCACCCTATCGAACCACTTCATAATTTTAAAGATCCCGATCAGGTCTCCTCTTAGTCTTCTCTTTTCCAGAGTAAAGAGCCTCAGGCTGCTCAATCTTTCCTAATTGCTGCATCCTCTCAATTCTGTAGCATCCTTGTAATTTTTTTTCTACACTTTCTCCAGTGCTTCAATATGCTTTTTATAGTATAGAGACCAGAAGTGTGGTCTAACCAAGGTTCTATATTAACACTGTATAAAATCAAAAACTGTAAATAAGTGGTTTTAACACTGTATTTTAATTTCTGGATTTAGATAACCTTTGTAATCTTCTTTACTCTTTGTTCTCTGCATCACTTCAACTACTCAATTATATTACCTCCTTGAGATTGCTCCTAGATATTTATTGTAACTGTATTAAAGCACAGAAATTGTATCTACTTTCATGGAATTTTGCATAGCATCTGCCCCCACATTTTGGCAGCCTCACTGAGTTCACCACAAGTCCACAAGCAAGGTAGCAGCCTCCAAAGGCCATCCATAAAAATGCCTCAGTGATTCTTGATCTCTTCTGCCATCATTTCTGAGCACATAACAACACTCAGTAAGTAATTACATCATATCCATAACAAGGCTGGTGATGTTCAAAAGGTCCCTAACAGGCTCCACAACCTATGACCAACTTCCAAAAGCAAAGTCTATCACCCTTCGTCATAAAGCTGAAATGTTAACACTACCTTACATTCGCCACAGATGCTGCCTCACCTGTTATATGTTTCCATCATTTTCGGTTTCTATTTAAGCATTTTAAAGTTGTAAGCAAGGGGAACAAGTTTTACAATCACAGGGTGGAAATTAATGGGTTGAATAATCTGCAAAGTGCTTAATAAAAAAACTGTTGGATGATAGAAGAAGTCATAGCTAGAAGAATGTGCAAATAGCTAAGATGGTGAAAAGACATGGGAGAGACTCACAAATAAAAAGACAAACTAAATGAAAATTGGAGATAGAATGAAAATGAAAACTGCCGGCAGAAAACAGGCCAACAACCTATTTACTAACACCACTGCCAGGACTGTGTTCTATCTTAAATGTCACCCTGCCTCATCTCCCCTAGATTCTGACAAACACACCCCTCATTACCAGTATCCCCGACTGTAAAGCAAATGGGGGAATCTAGGTACCACCTGAAGTTACAATTATCTAAACCAGAGGACTGCAGTAGAAAGATGAGATATTTGGTAATTTTTCTATTTTTGTACTCAATGTCAGATGTCCAGACATCAGAATGCTGCTGATTCCTCCATTATGTCCACAGAAGAAGTTACAGATTCCTATTTGAATATGAACATCACTGGTATGCATAGTTGTTGGGGTAAAAGAGAAGTCTTCCCTCCTCTCAAGCGGACCCCTCTCGACACTTGCCCTATAGCAACCACGAATTCACCAGACGGACACCTTGGATAAGTTTCACGATCTTTATTCATGCATATGCATGGGAAAAATCTCAGCCCCAACCCAGAGAAATGATTCTTCCATCGAGTATCAAATGCGTACAGCAATTATACCCTAACTTGAGGCATGCACTCCTCGTGCACCCTCCTTCTACAATCATTGATTGGTCTACAAAATAGGCGAAGGGCTATGTCCATTCGATGCCCCTTATCAGGGAGGTTGCTGAATGGTTCACAGGAAACCCATCTTTACAGCATTCGCGGGCTAATTTATCTGTTCCTGCTCTGGACAGGAGTGCTTACCTCATCCCATCTGTATGTCCTGCCTTATCTTAAGCAAAGACAAAAGACCAGCTTATTAGTTTTACAGTTCCTGTCTTATCAGGGTTCTACATTCCTAAACAAGGATAGGAGACAAACTTATTTTCCACTAATTTTAATTCTAAGAAGTTATAGTTACTTCTAACTTTTAATTCTAAGAAGCCATTTTTGTCCTCTTACAATAGTCAATCATACCCAAACACGCTGGACAAGGCAGTAATGGTGTTAAATGTCTATGTGACTGAGTCTTGAGAAACACTCAGTCACATAGAGATTTTATCCTACGGCTACCCTATCTTTGTGTTAGTGGCAAAACGTAATTTTTTTTGTCTGTATTTATTTTTTAACTTGTATTTTTGTATTGCTTGGATCACCATGTAAGGGGTTAACTCCCTAATGCAAACTATTATTTTCAACAGAAAGCTGTTAGCTTCAGCTAGTCAGTTTGTGCTAGATTTTCTTCAAGGTGTAAGTTTGTTTTGGCCCACACATTGATAGTCTGAAGTATTAATTGGTTGATTATTTGGATGGGGGTGGGGGTGGTTATTATTTATAATTCAAAACATATTATCCTATTGTCAAAGAAGGGCCAGAGGTTCCTCATGAAGTACTGTAGGTTGACTTGCTTCTCAAGGTGCTGTTCTATTTAGTTCACCCAGCAGGGCACACAACCAGTCAGACGATGACAAGCCCCCTGATCATACATTAAAGGATATGCCCCACCTGGGATAGTAACTTTAACTGAAAGCTGGTTCTGAGGCCAATGAGAAAAAAGCCCTTGAATGGCTGGTGCCCTCTGTGATTGACAGCCAATGGGCAGAGACTTCATTTTACAGAATTATATTGGCAGCCCTCAGGCAGTCATGAGCGATAAAGCTATTAATGTGTGTGTACTGCACAGCCAACAGCTAAAAGGCTGTCTGTGTTTTAAAAAGTATTGCCAGCTTAACCAAGTACTAATGCTAGGTTAACTTTACAGTAAGTGGGCTTTTGTTTTAAGATCAATGTTTAGATTTTAGAGAGAAAGTGAGTTGTATCTTTGTTGCTTTTTTATGTTAAGGAAGGAGTGTAGGGAAACATTTATTTTATTGTGTTAAACTGTGTACTGCTTGTACATCTATGTTATGTAAATAAAACCACTGATTGGTTCAAAACCTGTGTTAGAATCATAGAATGTTTCAATTTGGTAAGTATGCTTATCCTGTCTGCTATTTTGAAGAGAGATGAGAATTCATGTGGCAGCATTCCAATAGCTGGTGTATAGAATAAGGATTCTCTGTTACGATTCCTGGTTCTCATTGTTGTCTACATAATAATTGAACAGAAAAAGGAACACATCTAGATCATAGAGAATGCAAGGTCTGCTTATGGGAGTAGCTGGTGATGCTGAACCCGAGAGAATATCTAGTGTAATAACCCAAATACTCACTTCTTTGTCACTCCATATGAACAGTCTGAGGCTGAGCCAGACTGTTTGCAACCTTGGTGTCATATTAGACCCTGAGATAAGCTTCCAACCACATAGCTTCGTCATCACTAAGACCATTTATTTCCACCTTCGGAACATTGCCCGACTCCGTCCCTGCCTCAGTTCATTTGCTGCTGGAACCCTCATCCATGCCTTTGTTACCTCTAGACTTGACTATTCCAATGCACTCCTGGCCAGCCTCCCATCTTCTACCCTCCATAAACTTGAGGTCATCCAAAACTCTGCTGCCCGTGTCCTAACTCGCCCAAGTTCTGTTCCCCCATCACCCCTGTGCTCGCTGACCTACCTTGGCTACAGGTTAAGAAATGCCTCGATTTTAAAATTCTAATCCTTGTTTTCAAATCCCTCCATGACCTCGCCCTTCTCTATCTCTGTAATCTTCTCCAGCCCACAACCCCACAAGATATCTGCGCTCCTCTAATTCTAACCTCTTGAGCATCCCCAATTTCAATCGCTCCACCATTGGTGCCTAGGCCCTAAGATCTGGAATTCCCTCCCTAAACCTCTCCGCCTCTCTACCTCTCTTTCTTCCTTTAAGACGCTCCATAAAACCTACCTCCATCTGCCCTAATATCTCCTTATGTGGCTCTGTGTCAAATTTTATTTTATAATGCTCCTGTGAAGCGCCCTGGGACATTTTACTACGTTAAAGGCCCTATATAAATTCAAGTTGTTGTTGTTGTGTCAGATCTAAAAAAGCACACAACAAACTAGTATCTCTTGTTCTGCATAATATAACTTTGTTCTATTTTGTGTTTCAGTTAATTTTTGTGCCACTACATACATTAATTCTTTGTGTTTCCTTTCCCTATTGCATGAAGAGGATCCCACAGTCATTCCTGATAACCTTATTTCAGGTTTATTGATACATAAGAGGCATTTTCCCAGTTTGCACTGTTGGTGGAGAACCTTGTCTACTAACTGCGCATATCAGGAAATTGCTGGAGTGCTGACGGGTTTTTATAGAGTAAATAAAGAGATACTGTTTCCACTGGCAGGAGGGTTGGTAGCCAGAGGACACAGATTTAAGATAAGTGGCGAAAGAATCAGATGGGAGATGAGGAGAATTTCTTTTTTTACGCAGCGAGTTGTTATGATCTGGAATGTTTTGCCTGAAAGGGTGGTGGAAGCAAATTCAATAGTAACTTTCAAAAGGGAATTGGATACTTGAAAAGGAAAAAATTTGCAGGTGCTATGGGAAAAGAAGGGGAGTGGGACTCATTGGATTTTTTTTCAAGAGATGGCATAGGCATGATGGGCCGACTGGCCTCCTGTGTGGTATGATTGTATGCTGCTGTTGATTTTCTGTTGAGTAAAATAAATGGGCAGAATATGGTGGGCAGAGAGCCAGTGATGTCCTGATATTCGCGGTCGGTGGGCAAGACTCTCCGCCAGCAACATGAATTCAGAAAACTGTGGCCTAGAAATTCAGTTGTTTGCGCCAGCCGTTAGCGCCAGAAAAGGGTATATTTCCGGCGCTAGCCACTTAGCGCCCGGGCGCCGCCGGATCTGCGCCTACGCCGAAATTCAGTTGGGATTTAGCGCCGGCGCAAAGTGTTAGCGCCCGCTCAGCTGCGCGTGCATCTTATGACGTCATTTGGGTGTGCAACGCCATTTGTGCGCCCCAAACCGGAAATTCAGTGGCGCCCGCCCAATGTGGGCGTGGCGCTGTTAAGAACTGTGAAGTGGAACTCAACAGAGGCCCTGTGGGATTCGGGGAGCGCTAATTAAAGGGCACATCCACTCACCCATAAAGGCCAGCCATTTCGCTGCAATGACTTTACTGCTTTGGATTTCTGGACAGAGAGCAAGGCACAGAGATTTCTGATTTCGGACAACATAGGAGAGGTATTTTTGGCTTCTAGCCAGTGCTTTGACATTTGCATCCTTGTGATTTGGCTGTTTGGAACTTTATAATGGGGGCTGTATGGGGTGCCAACCCTCAGTTGCAGCATTTTGTGCGAAGGGCTCGCAGACGCTGTGACAGAGGGCCAGCCATGCCTAGACGCAGAGGGGCCATCAGGCGTCGCCAACGTAGGCCTTACCCAGTCAGGCAATACCGGCAGCAGGTGCCCTATCTCACCATGACTGCGGCGCATTGTGTGAAGAGGCTGCGCTTCAGGAGGGAGGTGGTTGCAGAGATCTGCCAGCTGCTTCACGCAGATTTGCGGCCACAGCTCATGTGCAGGACATCTCTCTCAGTGGAAGTGAAGGTCACGGTGGCTCTCAGCTTTTATGCAAGCGGCTCGTTCCAAGCCGCTGCTGCAGACATAGCGAACATCTCCCAGTTCGCCGCGCATCGCTGCATCCGGCAGGTCACCGATGCACTTTACGCGAGGAGACACCAATTCATCTCCTTCCCCATGACCCAACACAAGCAGGAGCAGCGTGCAGTCGGATTTGGCAGGATCGCGGGCTTCCCCATGGTGCAGGGCGCCATTGACTGCACGCATGTGGCTATGCGGGCACCTATCCACAATGCCGAGCATTACCGCAACCGCAAGGGCTACCATTCCCTAAATGTGCAGCTGATGTGTGACCACAGGCAGCGCATCCTAGCTGTCAATGCCCGCTTCCCAGGAAGCAGCCACGATGCATTTATCCTGCGCCAGACTACTGTGGCTGACATGTTCGAGGCACAGCCTCCACCAAGGGGATGGCTTATCGGGGACAAGGGCTACCCTTTGTGTACATGGCTCATGACCCCGCTCCGTGCGCCCACGACCCCAGCGGAGGTGGCATACAACGAAAGCCATCAAGCCACAAGGAACCTAATAGAGCAAACGATAGGCGTCCTCAAGCAATGGTTCCGCTGCCTGGATCGTTCCGGAGGAGCTCTTCAGTATTCGCCGGATAGAGTCTCCCAGTTCGTCGTCGTGTGCTGCATGCTCCACAACCTGGCGATCCGCAGGACTCAGGCACTGCCACCTGACATAGCCCCACCACCTCAAGAGGATGAGCTGGAGGACCATGAGGAGGAGGAGGAGGAGGAGCAGCCTAGGAGGGAGCGACAAGGTCCAAGGGCCGTCCGCCGGTGGCTTATTGTTCGACACTTCTAGGCCCCCTGTCAGGGAATGGCCTGGGCCAATGAACGCAGCTGAAGGCAGCCGCTCCGCAAGCCCTCAGCCGCTTAACCCAACAACCAGTTGAAACATGACACCTGCACATGGTGAAAAAATAAAAATCTTTATTTCACAAACTCAAGGCCCTTCCCACATGGAACAGCAAAACAGAGAAGACCTCCAAAAAACAGTCGAAAACTTCTGTCACTCCCAAAACCTGGGGAGGACTAACAAAACTTCCACATGCAAATGGCCTTCCTCACCGGCCTTACAAAAAAACGCCCCCCCCCCAACACAAACACCCCCATAAAAACAAACAAGATAATGCCCCCCAGAACAGAAGCCCCTGCATGACCAAAACCCGCGCTCGCCACACTCTACTCGGCGTGCCGAGAGGGCGAGTCCTTAGAGAGCGTTCTCTTGCCCCGGCCCGACCTGCAGCTGCGCCTCAAGCTGGGCCCTGAGGCTGGGGCAAGGCTGGGGGAAGGCTCATCAGGGCGACAATGCGTCTCGCCAGATGCCCTTGGGGGTCGCCCTACACGAGGGCCGGCCCGGGAGGGGCCGGCTGGTGGCTGCTGCAGCTGTGGGTGGCCATCTTCAGTTCCTGCAGCAGCTCGTCGCACCCTGGCTGGGGGAGTGGCAGTGTCGCCTGCACCAATGGGGACAAGCTGGCTGATGGCAGGCGCGCGCTGCTCGCCAGAGACACTGGCACTTGGCCGGCCTGGCAGGGGAGCAAGCGCACCAATGTGTTGGCCGCCAGACCGCTGTGCTGCAGCAGGGTGGCGGCTCGCCTGGCGACGCCTCCGCGCCAGTGCGAGGGTGGCAGAAGTTAGTGCCCCAACTGCCCTGGCATGTGCCCGCAGCTGCTGTGCCAGTGTCTGCCCAGCACCTCTCATGTGGCGACTGGCGTGCTGCGCTGCGGCGAGTTGCTGCACCCCTCTGTCGTGCGCTGCCACAAGTAGGTCCACCCCCCTGTCGTGCGCTGCCACAAGTAGGTCCACCCCCCTGGCGTGCGCTGCCACGAATTGTTTCAGGCCCCTGGCCTGTGATTCGGCGAAAGCCACCACACTATGTGCCAGGCTCTCCATGGCGCAAGGCATCTGCTCCACCACCTGCATAAACTCCACGTGGCGCCGCTCCGACGCCGCCGACATGTCATGCAGGAGGCGCACCTCCTGGGCGACGTCCGACTCCGGACTGGAGGGCGGACTCGCCCTCTGGGCAGAAGGCTGGCGTGGCGCCGGACCCTTGCCGCGTTCGGCCACCCTACTGGTACCAGGTTCTCCCCTCCCCTCCACCACCTGCCCCCTCTGGGCAGAAGGGCGGCGTGGTGCTGGACCCTTCCCGCGTGCGTCGACGCCACTGGTACCAGGTTCTGGCCTCCCCTCCACCGCCTCCCCCCTCTGGCCAGAGGGCTGCCCTGCTGCCGGGCCCTTGCCGCGTGCGTCCACGCCACTGGTACCAGGTTCTGGCCTCCCCTCCACCGCCTCCCCCCGGCTCTCCTGCACGCCAGACGTCTCCCCTCCATTGCCATCTGCTGGCGTGGAGGAGGGTTCCCCGGAGGTGCCGCCTTCCTCCTGGTCCTCCACGTCCTCCTCCTCCGAGGGCCTGGCTCTCTGTGCTTCAGGGAGCACCTCCTCCTCAGCAGCTGAAAGCAGGAAGGCACAAGTGTAGCTTTAGAGTGAGGACAGGCCGACAGCCAGGGAGGCCGCAGTGGTGCATTATGCGCATTTTGCGGTCAGTGGGGAAGGATGTACATCTGATGCGCGAGGGCAAGGAGAGAGGTGCACCCGGTCATGTCCTTACCAGTGGGTTCCAGTACAGGGTCCGCATCGCCGATCGCGACAGGGCCTGTCACCCGGGCACGCAGGAGTCGTGCCACCCTCCCCTCCAGATCAGTCAGCTCCTGGTAGTCGGGACGCCCTCCACCAGTCGCTACCTGGCTCCTGGCGTTCCTCGCCAGCTTGGCCTGCAAGAGAAAGGAGGGCCTCTAAGTACAGTGTGGTGCCCTGCTGCTGTGTGTGAGGCCTCCCATGGTTGAATAGCTTGGACAGTGTGCTGCCCTGTTGCTGTGTGGGAGCCGTCCCATGGCTGAATAGTTTGGACAGTGTGCTGCCCTGTTGCTGTGTGGGAGCCCTCCCATGGCTGAATAGCTTGGACAGCGTGATAAGTGCAGAAAGAGCTTTGATTAACATGCAAGTGCCATTGCAGCGGGAGGAGGGCTGGGCATTAGGCCTTTGATGTCCCTTTGGCCCTAATGGGAGGTGCACATGCAAGGATGAGGGGGACAGTGGAAAGGGTACTCACCTTCACCATCCGGCTGAGGTCATTGAATTTCTTGCGGCACTGGTCCGCACTCCTGGGAACATCGCAGTTGGATGAGACCCTGCGGGCAATTCTGCTCCAGGCGTTCCTGAACTGGCTCCTGGGAGCCTTCCTGCCACTAGCCGGGCACACAATCCGTCTTTTCTTGTGTACCCCATGGATGAGCACACTCAGCGCATGCTCAGAGAAGCGCTGTGCTCTGTCACGGGCCCTCTCCATTCCTCCAGGCGCTGTTTTGGCACACCACCAGTGCTGAGGCCTAGTTGCAGCGCTACAGCATGCAGGGCGTGGCAGCAGTCAAAGTTGACCCTTCCCCCTTTAAGAGCTGGCCGGCGTCAGGGTGTCTGCTGACACTCAACACATGACCGCACCTGCGCTGCGCCCGGAATCGGCGATATCAAGCCGCATCGCCGGATTAGCGCCTGAACACAGCATTGCAGCGCCAGTTTCAGCGCTCGGCCAGAATCTGGTCCAACTTCACTGAATTTCGGCGAGTTGGCCTGCAGTTTCCGGCGGGCACTAAATTTACCGAGCGCCCGACTTTAGCGCCCCAAAACTGTGCAAACTGAATTTCTAGGCCTGTGTGTCTAATCTATAATTAGGGAATATAGGCCTAGAAATTCGGTTGGTAGCGCCGAAAGAGCCCGAGAATTGGGGCGTTACCCAATTTTCGGTCGGGCGCAGTGAATATAGCGCCACCTCCCATATTGAGTATCATTTTAGCGCCGGCGCTAATTCTTTGCGCGCGCCCGCGGGCGCAGGCAGATCATGACGTCATTTCAGTGTGCAATGCCTTATTGGTGCCCCGGACCGGATATTCGGTAGCGCCCGTAACCTTTCCGCCTGGCGCTATTAGTGACAGTTGGATGGAGCGTTCCCAGGCCCTTCTCGGACTCGGGGAGTGCTATTTAAAGGGGACAATACTAGTATAAAAGCTGCAGCCATTTGGGCTGGCCATTCTGATCGTTGCTGGAGAGAGTTGCTGACCTTCTGTTGGACAGTACTTTTCTCATTGAGCCTGCGGAGGCACTGGCACTGGCAGCTTGAGGGCCCGGCTCCCGAGCTGGTGATGCAGCATCTGAAAGCAGGTAGGTGGAAGAGTGGCTTTAGCAAAAGGACAGCTTACAGCAAGGGATGCCAGATTGCGGCAAGGCTATGACATGGGTCCACAGTGAGCAAGCATGCTGGCGGGGGGAACAAGTGGAAGGAGACAGTTGTAAAAGGTGAGAACCTTACCATTGCTGTCGACAATGGGGTCGGCAGCTGCAGTGGTTACAGGACCACTCAGACGTCCTCCAAGAATCTGGTGGACTCTCTCCTCGAGATCCGTGAGAGTGACCACTTGTGGAGGTCCTCCACCGGTGCGAAGCAGGTCTTTGCCAATCCTCGCCAGCTTGGACTGCAGGGGAAAGGAGGGGAAGTTATGTTACCTGATGTCCTGAGTGATCATTTCATGCCCCCCATGGTGCAAGAGCCCTTACAGGACGCCTTGAGTCAAATGTGCATGTGTGTGCCCAGAAAGGGTCATGGGTGTTGCTGGCAAATGGCCAATGGGGCACAGGCCACCCTGTAGCCATAAAGTCAGGTGCAAATGAAGGGATGCAGAAGTTTGCAGAAACAACACCCACCCTCACGACCCGAGTGAGGTCGTTGAATTTCTTTCTGCATTGGAAAGGGCTCCTGGTCACCATGCTGGTGGAGTTGACCCTCTGGCATACATCCCTCCAAGCTCGTCGGTAGTCCTTGTGATTCGGCCTCCTGCCATTGTCTGGGTAGAGAACATCTCGCCGGCGCTTCACTGTGGCCACCAATTGCTCCAGAGCCTCATTGGTGAAGCGCTCTGCTCTCTGTCTCACCTTCTCCATCTGGTCCATGGCTTTAGCGCCAGAGAAGGGCCGTGCCGATTCTGAGGCCTGCAAGGTGCAGAGTGTGGATGCTGAAGCTGACTGACCCACCCCTTTAAGAGCTGGCCGGCGCCTGGAAGTCTTGTGGTCATTGGTAATTGAGAGCACCTGCGCTGCGCCCGTCCGCTCTGATATTGGGTTGCGCCGGAAGTTTAGCGCCTTAGGAGTCCCGTGTAATGCCTGAATTCGCGCCTCAATCACCTTTAGGGGCGATGCAACCCAATATCGCGCCAGGTGGCAATAAGTTGCGTCTGGCTATAAACTTTGCGCTGCGCCATTTCTAACGTCCCAAGCGGGGCTATACCCAATTTCTAGGCCATAGTGTCCATTATTTATACTATATAAGACTTATATCCAGGGTTTGTTTCTTCATCCCTACCTCCCCCACCCACCCCAGAATACGTATTTGAAGAAATAGCTATTGGCTATAATTGATTAATTAGAAAAAAATGTAACATGAATCATTAGCCACACTGATATGAAATAGGGTTAACGTGTAACATTATTCATTTTCTGAAGATTCTTTGGCTTGTAAAAGTGGAACATGTGGCAGTAAACTGGAGCCACAGAGCTCATTTTGGTTTCAATTAAAATTATTATGCACATTAAAAGCCAGAGGATTACTAAAACACCCCCAGGTTAACAGAATATGATTTCTGCCACCAGAGTCCATTTTAATTTGATGTTAAAGCCATTCTGTGGGATTGTGAGTCTAAAGATACAATGAGAGAAACAATTTGTTGGATACTGTGAATAACAAATTGTGTGTAACAGTTAAACATAAACCAAGTTGTTAACATGATTCAATGCAGCAGAAAAGCAGATCGACACGGATATAAAGACATTGATGTTCCCGTCCTTCGCTCTCACTCACTCTCTCCTCCCTCTCCCCCCATGACACCAGGAAAGACTAATTGTGGAGCCATAATGGAGGACAGTTTCAAAAAGAAGAGCCAAAAGAACAGCAACCAAAAATAGTCTGACCTTGATGTGAAGGTTGAGGAAAGGGTCAGTACTAGGGATCTAAATTCGATAGCCCCTGAAAACAGGCACAGGGATAGTGATGCATGATTAACCCATGCCCATTCAATGTGATGCAAGCAGCATGCCAACTTTGTGCTGCCTGCTGATTAACATGATTGCAGCGTGCAGCCAGTGCTAACGCTGTTGATCGGCTGCACGCATCAGCTGGGGGTCCAAAATCATGAGAGGCTAGCACCAGTTAAAACTAGCCTACACTACTCAAAGCTAGCCTGAACTTCTTAAAGGGGAGGTGCATTGTGGCTGGAGCAGGTGCTGGAAGTCGTTCTACAACTGATTCTGACCTGACACAACATGCTCCATGGTTTTCTGATGCTGCACTGGAGTTCATGGTGGAGGAGGTGGAAAGGAGGAGAGATGTGCTGTATCCACAGGGAGCCAGGAGGCCCTCAGACACACGTTCAGAAGGCAGTGGAAGCAGGTAGCTGTGACTGCCAAGGTCAGGAGTCAAGCCCCGAGGACCTGGATGCAGTGCCGTAAGAAGTTCAATGGCCTCATACAAGTGGTCAAGGTCAGTGAATGCCATATCCTACCAACTGCACCACTAGACTCAACCACTGCTCAATGCACCACACCCCTATCACTCACCTACCAACAATCTCTATCAATCAGGACTCATACCTATCGTTCATAACTTCACCTCACCGTCTCATACTTAGCACTCTGGTTAGCCTCACACCCACATCTCACAGCTTGCACACACTGTCAGCTATTCAATCATGACAGCCACATCACTCAAACAGATTGCACCACACTCAGCGACACACTTCCCTCTCTCTTGCAGGACAAGGTGGCACACAACCGGAGGCAGCAGGAGCTAACCGGTGGGGGACAGGCATACCTGCATGTCCTAACCCCCATGGAGGAGATGGCATTGACCATTATTGGGATGGCCATCGCAAGGCCATGGCCAGCGGCGGGGCTGAAACCATAGAAGTTGATAGTCTTCTCATACCTAATCCTCCTTCTCACATCTCACTTCTCCCTCATCCCACAATCTCTCCTGATTTACAAGCTGCAGATGGTGTAAGCATGCACCTCTTGCTTTCCCTCCTTCCCCTCACCGCAACCTTATCCTTGTGCCTTTCTCCTTTCAGTTACCCAAGAACTGCAACCTGGTCAGTCAGTGGTGGAAGAGCAGGAAGATAGTGACGATGAAGACACACTATCACTTGATTTCACACTCCCAGCCACCAGCTCAGATACTGACACCGCGTAATTTGGAGGATTGCATAGAGGCGGGATCTGCACGTGGCGAGACACAGTGGCCTGCAGCCAGGGCAGGGGGAAAATGTAGCGCAGGTGCCAGCTCCCCGTAGGATGAGGCTGCACATGAGTTCTGCTGCAGAGGACTCAGATGAGGACTTCGATCGGCGGCCTACAGAAGAAGGCTAATGGGTGTACACAATGAAATGCTTGGTGCATTGGGAAGCCTGCAAGAAAGCCTGCGTGCAATGTCAAGGAGTATGGAGGAGTCCGGCACAAACTTGGCACAGAGCATGCAGCCCATCCTTTCTGGCATGGAAATGGTGGCCACCTCCATTAGCGCACTTGTGGACCCAACCATGATGTGTCTGATGGCCAATGCCTCAGCTTCCATTGCAGCACAAGCAGCAGCCACCCAACGTCTGAGTGCTGCAGTGGAAGCTCAGACTGATGTCATCATGGCTCTGGATACCAGTGTTCAAAGGGACTTTCAGAGTGTCACAGCATTCCAGCAATCTCTCCTCCAACAGATTACTAGGAATGCTGAGGCACCATCCCGGGGGAGTGGCAGTGGCTCCGTGGAGCACAAACCTGCTGTCCTCTCTCATGATTTCAGCATTCATCCTCCCACCACTGCCACTCTGCCAGTGCCCTTGCTGTTGTCTATCAGCATGCCAGCCCAGATTGCTGCCGCCCATGCCGAGATGGAGCAGTCTGCAGTCGGGCCTTCTCGGCCCAGAGCTGCTCGAGGTCGTCCTCCAAGGCCATCTGCAGTCTCCTCCACTGAAAGTCAGCAGCCTTCCACTAGCCATGCTGCAGCCACTGGGGTAGCACTGCGTAGGACAGGCAAAGGCACAAGGAAGGCAGACACTAAGGGAATGCACAAGGGTGATTAGTTTACATTTGTAAGCAATATGGTATGATTTCATTTACAAATTTGGTATGGAATGTTTATTTTGTACTGGCTTTTATTTTTGCATTGTGGCAAAGCAGACACTGTGATGCTCGGTGACTGAGGGAATATAAGATGTGGGACTGTTGGTGAATGGGAAATTGGGATTGCTATTACTGGTATTGCACTCGGATGAATTCTTCATGGACAGAAGGGGGCTGTCTAGGTTGCCTCCTCCCTTCCTCTTCCATCCTCCTCAGCTGCTCACTGTATAACTGATGGCAAGGTCTGTGCCCTCATGATGGCGAGGTTGTGTAGCATGCAGCAGACCACCACAAATCTTGACACCTGCTCTGTGGAGTACTGTAGGGCTCCTCCAGAGCGGTCCAGGCAGTGGAAGCGTTGTTTCAATATGCCAATGGTCTGCTCTGTCATATTACTTGTAGCAGCATGGCTTTCATTTTATGCATGTTCCACATGTGTGCGTGGGCTGTACACCGGAATCAACAGCCATATCGTCAGTGGATAGCTCTTGTCGCCCAGTAGCCACCCTTTGGTTTGATATGATGGCTCAAATACAGATGGCTCTGCTGCAGAATGAAGGCAACATGACTGCTGCCAGGATATCGGGCATTGACCTGCATGATTGGCTGCCTATGGTCACACACCAGCTGGATGTTGAGGGAGGGGAATCCCTTTCGGCTCCAGTACATCACAATGTTGACATGCGGCGCCCACAAAGCGATGTGCATGCAGTCAATGGCACCTTGCACCATGGGGAAGCCTGCAATCCTAGCAAAGCCGCATGCTTGTTCCCCCTGCTGCTCTCTGGCAAGAGAGAATGAAATGGAGTCAGTGTGTCTTGGAATAGAGAGCCTTAGTGACCTCCCTTATGCAACAGTAGACGGCAAACTGTTGTAAATATCTCTAATTCCAGTCTGGAAGGAGCCCGTTGTATAAAAGCTCATTGCCACGGTCACTTTCACAGTCACTGGCAATGCAGTCCTTACCCGACTCTGGGGTTGCATTTGTGGCTGCAGCAGTTGGCAGATTTCAGTGAGGACGTCCTACTGAAGCGCAGACATCTCACACATTGTTCCTCACTGAGGTTTAGGTAGGAGAATTGCTCCCTGAACATCCTGGGCAGGCATGGCCTCCTGCTGAGAGTCCTTCTCCCCCTCCTCCTTTTTCCTCTTCTAACAGCTTGTCCTGCTCTGTGTGGCCCATGTTCATTCTCCAAGTCATGTTTTATTCCAAGGGGAATTCCTACTAATGCACCCATGTCTGGTAGCAAGTGGATTTGCAGAAGCCTTGAAGTCAGGAAGATATCCTTCAACATGTGTTACACAACTTCCTGCAAACTTTTACAACTTGAAGCAAGTATAGACAGCACCAACTACTTGCAGAATTGTAGCAACAGCCAGAAGAAATCAACAAGAAACTAACCTGTAAGTAGTCGGTGATCCCTTTAAATAACGCTGGTGGAGAGGGTGGTGTTCGTTCCTGATGCTGGACGCATGTTCAGCTGTGCAAGCTTAAGAGAGGCTGTTAACTGGAGCGCTGAGCTCCAAAATTGCAGCGCTGGCGTCAAATCAGCGTTGCACACTGATTGACGTCATGATCTGCCTGCTCTGTATATTTCCGATGAACGCACTCAGCGAGTATGCTAACGCCCTCACCAATATGGCATCTGAAGGGGTTCGACGCACATGTGTGTGTGCACGCCACAGAAGCCATTTTGGACCTCTAAAGGCACTCATAGCACCCAACTAACGAGCAATATGGACCTGAATTTTGTGCCCCTAGTGTCCCGCCAGGAATGTTTCTGGAGTTCATCGATTTTATAATTTCATGGTCCCAGTTTTTACTAGGTTTGCTCAGCTGGCTTTCACTGGAATGTCAAGCAGACTAAAAAGCAGATTATCTGGTCAGTATCACATTGCTGAGTGTAAATTGGCTGCTGCAACTCCTACATTACAATGGTGACTGCACTTCAGAAGTATTTCATTGGCTGTAAAGTGCTTTGGGACGTCCAGGGGTTGTGAAAGGTGCTATATAAATGCAAGTTATCTCTTTTATTAAGGATCACACTATACCAGCAATGGAGTAAGTACCAAGCTTGTGCCAAACTGTTCTGCCAGTATTTAGATTGCCACTTAAAGATGGGAGGGGGCTCGTGTGGAGCATAAACCTGTTAGGCCAAATGGCCTGTTCCGTGCTATAAAATTCTATGTAATCTAAAACTAAGCCAGCAAATGCATTAGAGATACTTCAAGGAAGGGTCAAATTTGCACAATTAGGTAATGATATTTTGAGTATTACTTTAAAAGAATGCAGACTTTTTCTGTTGATAAAATACCCGGGTACATTCTTTGTAAGAGTTTTAATTTATACATGTGAACAGGCTACACAACCATAGCAAGGTTTTTTAAAAGACATTCGCAATTCAGCTATTTGAACTGGATCTACAGTTTTCAGTCTATTTTGAGAATGGTCATGAAAAACAAAAACACATCGGCAAACATTTTAGAGGCCTATTAGAGACAAATACATTAGAGATGTGTCTCTCAATTCATGTGATCTTCACGTCACAAGGTTCTTTCAATGATGTTCCTCAGTGTGCATTCCGTACTTGGACAGTAAAAGGAGGAGGTATTGACATTTAATATTATTATTAGTGGCGGCTCAGCGCAGAACACATTCTGTGTAGAACCTCACTGCCTTCTCCACAACAACAGTCTGTTGTTTTGGCAAGGCTCGCATGGACCATTAGTGGAGCACATGGAGAGCAATCTATTGTTAATGTTGTATGAGTTTCTCATAAATATTCCTGGTTTGCACGCACTGAGCTCCTAAAAGCAGAGACACAGAATGCAGCAACCTGCTTCCTGAATCATCCAGGCACCCTGCTGCGAAGCATGTTTGTGCAGTACACAAATAGCCACAAAGTAATTGTAAATTTTCTGAGACTCCTGAAATACATTATTAGCATTCAATAAGTACTTCCTCCCTCCAACTTTCTCCCCCCTCCTCAAGATGATTACTTTGAAGTGCTTCTACAGACACCAACACCCCTCTTGTACATCTAAGTGGCTATTCTTTACGTCTGAATGTAGGCAGAGGGTGTTACTGGACTATTTGATTGTGGGGACATCATGGCCAAGTCCAAACATATCCTAATTTAACATCCACACACATACACATATGTACACCCATTCCAGCAGAGGTAACTTGGCTTTTACCAGGAACGGAACCCTTAACTACTTGTTCGTTTTTTCCTTTCCTTAGCTTGAGCATACTAAGACCAATTTTAGTGCTCCAGTGCTGGCCAAACTGAAATCAGCTAACTCAACATAGACCTGGGAACAGACCATGGCTCTTCAGCATCTTAATGGCTCAGAGCCACATCACTCAGTTCCCATGTCAACAGAGTCCAGAAGTCCTTTTGATTAGTAATGTGTGCGGGTCAGAGTATCCTCATTGTGTTGTTCCTTGGTAGGTAAGTTAGAAGTTAGGAAGGGATCATCAACCAAGCCTTCAGTCTGTAATTGTTTTCACTGAACAGTTGGCCCTATAGTCATCTACCTCAAAGAGATGGGAACTGGTCAATTGTGATATAATCAGGCACTGTGACAGGATCCCAGGAAATGAACACGTAGGTGGGTCATAATATTTTGAGCATTGTTGATTGTCTACATGTACAGAAATTGCCGGCTTCTGTTGATAAATTAGTGTCTTCTCAATGAGAGCACATATTTCCCTGTGTGTGAAGTTTATAATCTTAATATCGAAAGTAAAAAATTCTGTACAATAACAGGTACAATTGTCAGCTTTGGCTCAGTGGTAGAACCTTTGCCTTTGAGACAGAAGGTCATGGGTTCAAGCCCTATTCCAGTGACTAGAGCAGATAATCTAGGCTGATATTTCAGTGCAGTAGTGAGGCAGTGCTGCATTATTGAAGGTGCCATCTTTAAGATGAGATATTAACCCAAAGTCCTATCTGCCCTCTCAGGTGGAAGTAACTGAGCCCATAGCATTATTCAGTGAAAAGCGAGGGATTTCTCCTGATGTCCTGGCCAATATTTATCCTTCAACCAACATCAGCATTTATCTCACTGCCGTTTGTGGGACCTTGCTGTTTGTAAATTGGCTGCTGTCTATCCCGGCAAAATACTTAATTGGCAGTGAAGCACTTTGGATCATCCTGGGGTCGTGAAAGGCGCTATATAAATGTAAGTTTTTTCTTTCCATTTATTTCTTCTGCTAACAGATTCTTTGCTAGACAGAAATCACAAACCACAATCAGGGCAGTTCAGCAGTTTTTATTTCAGATTTCCAGCAGCCGCAGTATTTTGCTTTTGTTTCAGTTCAGCAGTGGCCTGGCCAATACAGGTGTCCAAACGTTAAATTATTATTTACATGGAAGGTGCAGAGCAGAGCTCAAGCTCGTCACTATGTCTCAATCAGTAAGAAAGTATTACAGTTTGCTTTTAAGCTTATGTGACAATTCAACCTGTGTATTTTTTTGTCTTCCCTCCTAAAAGGACACACTTGGGCTTTGTTTAAATATTAACTTTTCAAGATTAATCTTCTTTGGTTATATAGACACTTATACCTGGAAGTGCCATCACAGTTTACACAAAAATAGGAGCTGGGCATGCAAATAGTAGCCTGCTACCTTACGTCACAGTGGTTTGTCCCTTCAGCATTAATTCAATATTACCATCAAAAATTGAAGTGTGCAGACACTAGCGCTTAAATTGAACATGCAAAACAAAGAGGCACTTTGCAGCGGTACATCTAGCCCTTGCGGTAGTATCATGAGATTGGAATTGTGGCCTTTGTATCACTATCAATGAAGTAAACGAAAAGATTGTGTGTGGAGACTTTAAAGTGAAGAATCTAAAACTAGAGTAGTGTGTGATGATATTAAAAAAGGCATGTGAAACCCATGCATACATTGTTACTGAGTTTAAAGATAAGTCTTCAAATTTGTCAGAAGGCAGGTAAGACAAGGAATCTGCAGGTTAGCAGCCATGACTTGTTTCCAATTCCAACAAAGGGCGTGGAAGAGGCAGAAAGCAGAGGCTCCTGCAGAGAGGGAGGGGAAATCAGAGGACAGCTAACCCTGTGATATGCTCACACACCTAGAAGCAGAGAGGCCTTGGAGCAGATTATCTGGTCTTCTTGGCTGTGTAAGGGATACCCAAAGGAATAAAAATGAAAGAAAAATATTACAAAAATACAGAATTTTTCACTAAATTAGATTAGTTAGATACCTTTATTTAATAAAATGTTTTTCTTTAATTCAGTGTAAACCATCTGCTTTATAGTTATTCAGGTAAAATATGTTACATTTACAGTTTCGTATTTGGGTTCCAACCCATGGTACTAAATAACACAACAAGATTACTATCCATAATACAGAAAATGTTAAATTATTCTTTCAGGTTACTCTTGAGATTCCTTAGGATAATTTCACCATTATCAATTTTATATAACTCAATTTGTTTCTCAAATATTCCATTTTATCCATTCCTGATTTAGATTTTGTGAGTGCTGTAGGATTGTTTAAAGTATCCTAGTGTGAGCTTGACCAAAGTACCTGGACTTTGAGTTGGCAGTTTTGTCGATGAATTATGATAATGCATTTTGGTTAGTACTTTGGTATTCACGAAAGAGTAGAACAGTTCTTCCTGTTCCCGCTGCTGGCAATAATAGCAAACTCTTAACAGTTCACATACCATTCCTCTGTCTGCTATTTTAACAGAAGTGTTACACCATTAAAATAAATGCATTAATGCCTCTATTAAATCATCAGAGGAATGTAACCCAAATGGATCAAATATTCATCTGCTATCACCATCAGCAATTTCTAGCCATAGAGGCAGATTTAAAACAAATCTAAGACCCCCAATAGTAGGATTTGGATTTAAATTTAGATTTAACTTGCTGAATACAGAAGCCCTTCACTGTTAGCAGAGCTAGTGTTGTAATTAGTACTTTGAAGGTAATAGAACTCTGCCACTGATTAATTTAATTGCAGCCAGAGCACCAATGGATGCTGTGGCAGAGAGTTAGGTGCTCCCCTACAAGAAGGGACAACTCTAGGGTATGTCATCCTGGGCTATTCTACTACCTGTACCAATCAATGCAAGTTAAAGGAAACCTAAAAGAGGAGGGGGGGGGGGATTACTTTGGTAAGGCAACGTTTAAAAAAATATAGATTCTGTGTTATAATGATAATGTCATCTCCAAGAACTTGTTTTATGTTTCATGAAGATGGCATTCAAATTAAGGTAATTATGGAATTAAAGAAAAATCACAGTGCCATCACCAGAACAACTCCACTATTTGCATATCAAGTTACTTCCTATTTAAAATCTAACACTTGTTATTTTCAATTTAATGTAGTATGACATATAACAAAATGAGGAGCATAGGACACAATTTATGTACCTATTGTGGAGATGATCATAACTCACTCATGACTTTGTCATTGAGGAGTTATCTGGTCAGCCCACCCATGGTAAACAGCATCCACTGTTCCTTATCATGCAACCTCTATATCACCCTCTGTAGGTCAAATATATTAAATCATTACAGACAAGCTGCTAGAAAGAAGGTTCACATAAATTATTTTAACAGTACCAGAATCATCCATTACAATCTAGAAAGCTATTCCATCTCCTCTGCAACTTTTATCCTTGTGCCAAATTGTATATCCATCAATAATTAACTGGTGATTGCAATCGATTGATTAAGAACATGTTCAAGCGCGGTATTATGAGATGTTGTACAGCCAATTTTTTGATTTGCCAGAACTGCAGATATGCAAGTGGACTGAATACCATTATTTATTATCTTTCTTTAAGATTATATGTGGAATAAATAAAGGCCATCCGAGCTGCTAAACCCATTCCATCTAATGGAATGGTACTCCAGGCAGCAATTGTCTTTGAAAACCTCAATCCATCAATCACCATCTTGCCCTACTTTCAATTTGTTCTTTCCAAGCTATCAACTCTGTGCCCATTGCACTTAGCAACAGCTTATGTCACAGGCTGACAACCCTGAGAAAAAGTGACTTTTGAAATTCTTTCGAGCTATGGTTTCCTAATTTTGGAAAGGAATTAATTCAAAAACAAATTGCTAGCTTCTACTTTAATTACTTCCCTTATTACTTCAAAAACTTGAGTCATTTCTCTCACCTTTGTTTTGCTGTAGAAAATAATCTTAGTCCCTTTAGCCTATCTTAATAGCTCGTTGATCCCAATCCTTCTGGAAATTGTTCTTATTCAAAAGCAGGCACACAATTGTGTTAAACATAATATGATCTTTACTCTAGGGTTTTAAACGGCTTAAAAATAAAAACTCAATATATTCGAGATCTGGATCTCAAATTTTTTTGTCAAAATCTTTCAAGCCTTTGAGAAATATTTCAGTATTTTGTATTTTATCTCTTAGAATAATGGATATAATGAAAAACAAAAGAAAAGTCATTCAGGAGTTACAATAACATAAACTGACATTGCTGGGTTAAACATCAGATTTGGTATCTGTTTCTGAAACGTGACTGCCCCCTAGTGCTCACTATCATAATTAAACTAGAATCGCTTTTGGAAATCAATTATTATATGCAGGATAAGAAGTGGGTTTGAGTGCATCACAAAGAATGAGGGACAAAATTATTTGTAGATCACAACAGTGAAGCTTCAGTGCTTTATCAAGGTCTCAGCTACAAGGCCTGTTCTTTTTGTGAACAATGCCCAACTTATGTTATTCTACAAAGACATAGAACACGTAATATATATATAGAGAGAGGGGTAAGTGCTACATTTCTGTACTGGTATCCACTTCACGTATTGGTGGTGATGATTAAAGCTTGCATTTGTGGTGCTCCAGGTGTCGCTGGTAGTCCATTGAACTCTCATTGATCTATGAAGAGGCAAATGAGACAGTATGAATATATAATCACACTTACTGTATTATCTTTACATGCACTACTACATGCTAATGCACAATCAATGTGTACGGGTACTTTGATGTAACATATTGAAATGCCAGCTTGGCTATGAGTGCTGTACTGTCGGAGGTGCTGTCTTTTGGATGAGATGTGAAACTCAGGCCCGTATATATATTCAGGTTGACATAAGAGGATCCATGGCACTTTTTTTGAAGAACTTCAAGGAGCTTTCCTGGTGCCCTGGACAACATTCATCCCTCAGCCAACACGACCAAAAACAGATTAATTGGTCATCCATCTCATTCCTTTTTGTGAGACCTTGTTGTACATAGATTGCTTATAGAAAAAGAAAGATTTGCATTTATATAGCGCCTTTCACGACCACCGGACGTCTCAAAGCACTTTACAACCAATTTTGAAATGGAGTCACTGTTGTAATGTGGGAAATGCAGCAGCCAATTTGCGCACAGCAAGGTCCCACAAACAGCAATATGATAATGAACGGATAATCTGTTTCTGTTATGTTGGTTGAGGGATAAATATTGGCCAGGACACCGGGGATAACTCCCCTGCTCTTCTTCAAAATAGTGCCATGGGATCTTTCACATCCACCTGAGAGAGCAGACGGAGTCACGGTTTAATGTCTCATCTGAAAGACAGCACCTCTGACAGTGCAGTGCTCCCTCAGTACTGTACTGGAGTGTCAGCCTAGATTTATGTGCTCAAGTGCCTGAAAACTAGTAGGCTTATGTTTCCTCCAATTTCCCTGGAATGGGACTTGAACCCACAACCTTCTAACTCAGAGACAAGTGTGCTACCAACTGAGCCACAGTCACTCTAAAAAAATACTTTATTGGCAGCGAAGCACTTGGGAAATCTTGAAGATGTAAAAGTTGCTATATAAATGTAAGCCTTTCCTTCGTCAAGCAAATCATAGAAAATATGATCAATATAGTGAAGACTAGTAGGCTTGTGCTCCCTCCAATCTCCATAATCTCAGCACCTAGTCCAGAGCAAATAAATGGTAGTTTGCTCAGATAGAGTGAGCACTTAATCTTATGGGTTCTATAATCTGTTCCAGGATGCAACTTCCAGTGATGTGTTCATTTTTGCAATTAACCATATAGGAGTGGGAATTAAGATATGCTAAGTTAATCATTGTAAATTTCTCTCTGCAGTTTATCTCCCATTATGACATATATCGCACAATTTGTATAACTTCTATTTTTGCTGTCAGAACATTACTTGCTATAATTCTACATAATATTTCTTATTAGTACATTGTTCTTATTTTTTTTTAATAACTACTATCTTCCTTCATGTGCATGTAATGGCCGACATTTTAGCAACATTCATGTCTTGTTCTTGTGTTCTTCTTTAGTTGTACAGTGTCTTCTGGACCTCAAGCCAAGACACCTGAATTGTTGCCACAGAGTTTACTCTGATTAAAATATAGAAGCCACCTGTGGCTTCTTGTTTTCATATTTAAGGGACTGTCCTTTCCCAGCAAAAATGCCCTTGCACCATTTTATTAAAGCTGTTGCCAACACATGCAGGGCCTCTTCTGTTAAATCAGGTTTTTCTCATTTGCTGATGAAGCATTTACACTATTAGCTGTGCCTGGGATCTTTTTGACATTAGTACAGGTTAAGTGGCTTATTAGCTACTTGAGAAGCATTTGAGGTCATTATTCCAGCTTTATCAAGATTGGATGTTATTTTTCATTGCTGTTAAGAAAATGTAAATCTCGGCAAGATTCAAAGCTGTGCATTCCTGCAGTTTCATTAGTGATTTTGTTAATTCGGAGAAAAAGAGTCCTTTCTCTCATTTTTCATGATAAGAGGAATGTCAGGCCCTAGAAAACTGTCAGGATAAATGTGAGAAATGGCAAGATGATTGGGAGTGTTTGTTGATTGTTGTTCATGTTGTGCTAAACAGTGATGTCGTTTGTCAGCTTCTAATTAGTGTGTGATCTCATAATGCACGTTTGTTGATTGGCAGAATTTGATTGGTTGATGGGGATCTACATAAAACCACCTGCTTGGGTCACTAATTTTAAAGAGGCCACTTAAAGCTGATTTTGTATTGTGATTAGATATACCCCAGCAAATATATGTGATTCAATTTTGCATCATCTTACACTATAACATCATTTGATCTTATGACATCACAAATATCACATTATGATATAATTAAATAATTTGCAGTTCACTTAGGTGTCAAACGCAATTACTGTTGAGTATGAGGAATTAACGACACGTTGTCATCGCTTGATATTTAACACAAATTTGGTGAGTTATTCTCATTTTAAATGTCTTTACTATGTAGTGTTCTTGTTTTGTTACATGTATTGTCAATTAGGTGAAAATCAGAGTGAGGGGTTATAGTGTTGGGGGATTGATGACATTTTCTGTGTGAGCAATCAGTACTCCAAAGCTTAGTGTAACATAGGTCAAATGCAGTTCAGAGCTTCGTCTAGACTGTCCCATCACTGGACCTTAATGCCAATAATATTACATTGAATCCCTTTTAATCTTTTAATCATCACTTTAAAATCTACATCAAGAAGAAAAATGGCCTTGGAATCCAAGTACTTTTGTTATCCATCAAAGATTTCAGTTTGATTAGGATTGAAGTCAGACCGGTTTTCACATTAGTTCCACCATCTTTTTTTTTAACAGTTTGGGAACTACTATGTTTGTCATTACTGAGTAAAATCTCCTAGGGATTTCCCAACAAAGAGAACAAAAAAAACTGTTAGCATTTTTATTTAGATCTGTGAGTATTGTTTGTATATTATTTATTACTAAAGAATAATCAGATGTTGTCACTACATTCAAATTTATATAGGCACACATAGGTGGGACTCATTACCAGTCAGTCGTATGTAAATTCTTCAACTGCTCTGACCACTTTTGCATAATATTGGCATTCAAAATAAATCCACTATTATCTCTATTTTCACAGTATCTTGCTTTGCTCCTCTTCTAAATTCTCTTCACAGTGTTTAGTTCATTTTTTTTTGTAATTTAGTACATCAGTAGGTTTGAAACATCTACTGCATGTTAAGTGGTTAAGTGTTTGACCTTTCTCTATAGTCTTTTCCTAGGGTTGATCCTTTATTAAATACTTTTATCTTGAACACTTCTCAACTTAACAGTGCCAAATTAATTGAAGGAATATTCCATTTAGTATCTATGGATTTTTGAAAGTTAAAATCAAAATGTGATTTAAATCTTCCTGAAGTACAATTTTTGCTGGGGTTCTTCCAATCTCCTGCCATAACTTTGGCAAAACATTGGCAGAAACCCTGGAGAAACAATGTAAACAGCCATTTACATTGTTTCTCTCAAGCTTCCACTGAAGTTATGGCAGGAGATCAGGAGAACCCCTGAAGAAATTCTACCCCACTGTTACAAATTCGGGTCTGCTGTAGACACCTTCTCGGTTCATTGGTGTCAATCACTCCTGTAAGTGGTCTGAGCATCTTACATTTATGGGAGTTGATTCACACTGCCTTATATCGGCTTGTATGGTAGTGTGACCCAAGAGTGTAACAATAGTACCTTCTTGTGACCTAAACCAGATATACATGTCTTTCACACATGTACTTCTTCAATCTCTCTGAAGGTGGATTAAGCAAACACTTGATGAGATGAGACTTGAAATGAATCATTAATCTGCTTTATTTCACAGCACATAAATAGACAGAGCAGGGAGAAACTCTTAATTCCACAATACTGAGCTAACACTACTTTTTGCATTCATGTTTAGTCAATTGTACATTTGATTGGCTCAAAAATCTGTTAAATTGTAAAATATTTTTGCCGCTCAGACATGCTTTGGAGTATGATATCCTGAGTTGTGATGACTCTGCAACCACACTTTTAGGTGGGACACCTTTAAAAGGTGTGACACTATCAACACATGCTAGATACAAATCTTTTCATTATATTGATTACTTGTGGTTTTGTCCAGGGAAAGTTGAGACAAAGTGAACTTCCTTCAGAGTAGATTAGTGAGGCTATAGGTAGAGGTATAGGGATCTGCAGCTTCTGGAGACAGTCGGTGCAAAATACCCAGGACCTGCCCATTTCTTGTAGCCACAGTGTTGATCTGCCTGGTCTAGTTGAGCTTATGGTCAGTCCCCAGGATGTTGGTGATGGTGGACTTGGCAATGAAGGTGCTGTTGAAAGTCATGGGGAGATGGCTGGGCTGTCTCTTGTTTGAGCTGATCATTAACTGGTACCTAAATGAAGCTAATGTTATCTGCAAGATGGATGTTATTGAGGTCTTGCTGTAGCCTGGAAAGGGTGACTTAATTATCAAAGGAGTTGTGAATGGAGCGGAACACTGACCGGGTCGGACAAAGTCTACATGGATTTACAAAAGGTAAATCTTGCTTGACTAATCTACTGGAATTTTTTGAGGATGTAACTGGTAAAATAGATAAGGGAGAACCAGTGGATGTGGTGTATTTGGATTTTCAAAAGGCTTTCGATAAGGTCCCGCATAAGGGATTAGCATGTAAAATTAAGGCACATGGGATTGGGGGCAAGCTATTGACTTGGATAGAGAACTGGTTGGCAGACAGAAAGCAAAGAGTTGGAATAAACAGGCTTTTTTCCGAGTGGCAGGCAGTGACTAGTGGGGTACCGCAGGGATCGGTCCTTGGACCCCAGCTATTCACAATATATATTAATGATCTGGACGAGGGAACTAGATGTAATATCTCCAAGTTTGCAGATGACACAAAGCTGGGTGGGCGTGTGTGCTGTGAGGAGGATGCCGAGAAACTCCAGTATGATTTGGACAGGTTGGGTGATTGGGCAGAAACATCCTCACAGCACACACGCCCTCACAGCACACACGCCCACCCAGCTTTGTGTCGTCTGCAAACTTGGAGATATTACATCTAGTTCCCTCATCCAGATCATTAATATATATTGTGAATAGCTGGGGTCCAAGGACCGATCCCTGTGGTACCCCACTAGTCACTGCCTGCCACTCAGAAAAAGAGCCGTTTATTCCAACTCTTTGCTTTCTGTCTGCCAACCAGTTCTCTATCCAAGTCAATACCTTGCCCTCAATCCCATGTGCCTTAATTTTACACGGTAATCTCTTATGTGTGACCTTATCGAAAGCCTTTTGAAAATCCAAATACACCACATCCACTGGTTCTCCCTTATCTATTTTACCAGTTACATCCTCAAAAAATTCCAGTAGATTAGTCAAGCAAGATTTCCCTTTTGTAAATCCATGTTGACTTTGTCCGATCCAGTCAGTGTTCCGCTCCATTCACAACTCCTTTGATAATTAAGTCGCCCTTGTCAGGCTACAGCAAGACCTCAATAACATCCATCTTGCAGATAACATTAGCGTCATATAGGTACCAGTTAATGATCAGCTCAAACAAGAGACAGCCCAGCCATCTCCCCATGACTTTCAACAGCACCTTCATTGCCAAGTCCGCCATCACCAACATCCTGGGGACTGACCATAAGCTCAACTAGACCAGGCAGATCAATGCTGTGGCTACAAGAAATGGGCAGGTCCTGGGTATTTTGCACCGACTGGCTCCAGAAGCTGCAGATCCCCATACCTCTACCTATAGCCTCACTAATCTACTCTGAAGGAAGTTCACATGCAGGGCCTCTTCTGTTAAATCAGGTTTTTCTCATTTGCTGATGAAGCATTTACACTATTAGCTGATCATTAACTGGTACCTATATGACGCTAATGTTATCTGCAAGATGGATGTTA
Source organism: Somniosus microcephalus (assembly GCF_052327205.1). Taxonomy (NCBI): domain Eukaryota; kingdom Metazoa; phylum Chordata; class Chondrichthyes; order Squaliformes; family Somniosidae; genus Somniosus; species Somniosus microcephalus. The sequence goes on from NC_140994.1 coordinate 164,600,147, forward strand.
TTGAGGCCTTGCTGTAGCCTGGCAAGGGTGACTTAATTATCAAAGGAGTTGTGAATGGAGCGGGACACTGACCGGATCGGACAAAGTCAACATGGATTTACAAAAGGTAAATCTTGCTTGACTAATCTACTGGAATTTTTTGAGGATGTAACTGGTAGAATAGATAAGGGAGAACCAGTGGATGTGGTGTATTTGGACTTTCAGAAGGCTTTTGATTAGGTCCCGCATAAGAGGCTAGCATGCAAAGTTAAAGCACATGGGACTGGGGGTAAGGTACTGAATTGGATAGAAAACTGGTTGGTAGACAGGAAGCAAAGAGTTGGAATAAACGGGTCTTTTTCCGAGTGGAAGGCAGAGACTAGTGGAGTACTGCAGGGATCGGTGCTAGGACCCCAGTTATTCACAATATATATTAATGATCTAGATGAGGGAACTAGATGTAATATCTCCAAGTTGGCAAACAACACAAAGGTGGGTGGGCGTGTGTGCTGTGAGGAGGATGCAGAGAAACTCCAGTACGATTTGAACAGGTTGGGCGATTGGGCAGATGCATGGTAGATGCAATATAACGTGGATAAATGTGAGGTTATCCACTTTGGTGTCAAAAACAGGAAGGCAGATTATTATCTGAATGGCAATAGATTGGGAGAAGGGGAAGTGCAATGAGACCTGGGTGTTCTTGTGCACCAGTCGATGAAAGTAAGCATGCAGGTGCAGCAGGCGGTTAAGAAGGCAAATGGTATGTTGGTCTTCGTAGCGAGAGGGTTTGAGTACAGGAACAAGGATGTCTTGCTGCAGTTGTACAGGGCCTTGGTGAGACCACATCTTGAGTATTGTGTGCAGTTTTGGTCGCCTTATCTGAGGAAGGATGTTCTTGCCATGGAAGGAGTACAGCGAAGATTCACCAGACTGATACCTGGGATGGCAGGAATGACGTATGAGGCGAGATTGGGTCGATTGGGCTTGTACTCGCTGGAGTTTAGAAGAATGAGAGGGGATCTCATCGAAACTTATTAAATTCTAACAGGACTAGACAGACTAGATGCTGGAAGGATGTTCCCGATGGTCGGGGAGTCCAGAACCAGGGGTCACAGTCTAAGGATAAGGGGTAAGCCATTTAGGACAGAGATGAGGAGGAATTTCTTCACCCAGAGAGTGGTGAACCTGTGGAATACTCTGCCAAAGGAGGCAGTAGAGGCCAGTTCATTAAATATATTCAAGAAGGAGTTAGATATATTTCTTAAGGCTAAAGGGATCAAGGGATATGGGGAGAAGGCAGGAACAGGGTACTGAATTTGGATGATCAGCCATGATCTCATTGAATGGCGGAGCAGGCTCGAGGGACCGAATGGCCTACTCCTGCTCCTATCTTCTATGTTTCTATAATTGTCAGTGAATGGCATCACTCCAGATCTTATGATGAAGTTAAGGTTATTGATGAAGTATCCGAAAATGGTTCGGCGGAGAACAATTCCCTGAGGACATCCTACAGTATTGTCCTGGGGCTGTGATAATTGGCCTCTAAAAATCACAATCATCTTCCTTTGGCCAAGATTTTCTGGGGGGTCAGCGGGCGCAATCGGTGGTGGGTCGGGTGAGAAAGTGATTTTCTTTCCTTGCAGGTCGGGACCCCGCTGTGAACCCGCCGCCACGTGCCTTTCCCAATGTCGGGTCTGTCAGCGCAGCGGCGGGAGAGCCAATTCAGGTAATTATGACCTTGTTTAGAAATCATTAAGAATACATTTGAGCTCACCTTTGATTTTACGTGCTCGCCCATGGGGTTCACGCTGGTCGTGGATCACATCTGTCAAGCTGAGGTGGGAGCTCAATGGCCATTGAATCAGCTGTTGAGTTGACAGCTTCAAATGTACAGTAAAAGCTCCCACCTTACGGAGATATCTTCCCTCAGCCACAAGCTCATCCTCACTGCATTTCCACTACAGGTTCACCATGCTGCAAGTCTTTACACAAGTCTCCATCCAGTCTGACTTCATTACCTCTCTCACCATTGACCTTCTCGCTTCTGTCAGCTCTACTTCATCTGCCATCTATTCCATCATCATGGGTGCCCTTTATACTCTCTCGCCTTGGTCCTCAGAATGCAACCACGATCAGCCCCAACACCAGCAGCACCAGGCACACCAGCAGCACTAACAACACCACCAACCTTCTTCGCAGTCACCTGATGCTGCACAGGACAGAGGGCATCAGCACCCAGCCACATTGCTGCCTGGGAGGTCAGGGATGGACTAACCATGGCCAGATTTACTTCACTTTACTTCGGGCACCACCGACGTCACCCGTCACGGACCCGCTGAGGTTAGTAAAATCCCGGCCTTTGTGTCAGGTATAGCTCCATCAACTGAAGGGTTTTATCTTTGTCCCCCATTGACCTCAGTTTTGCTGGGGCTCCTTGGCACCACACTCGAATGCTGTCTTGATGTTGAGGGCAGCTACTCTCACCTCTCTTCTAGTACTCAACTCTTGCAATCACATCAGGATCAAGGCTGTGACGAGCTCTGAAGCTGAGTAGTTCTGGCAGAACTTGAATTGAATATCATTGAGCAGGTTATCAGTGAGTAGGGGGACAATTGATGGCTCTGTTGATGATTCCTTCCAGCACTATTGATGATTAGCAGAGGGCTTATAGCACAGTAATTTGCCTGGTTAGATTTATCCTGTTTTTTCTGGATAGGACATAACAGGGTAATCTTTCACATTGTCTGGTAGATACCAGTGTCATATCTGTGATGGAACAGTTTTGTTAGTTTTGTTAGGTCTGGTGTACAGGTCTTCAGAACCACTGCCAAGATATTTTCAGGGCTCATAGCCAGTGCCACTCAGCTATTTCTTACTGTCACATGGAGTGAACTGAAGTGGATGGAAACTGGCATCTATGATGGTAGGGACCTCAGGTGGGTGCCAAGCAGGATCATTCATTTGGCACTTGCAAACACTTCAGCCTTGTCTTGGACTTATGTGCTAGGCACCATCATTGTTTAGGATGGAGATGTTTAAGGACACTTTTAAAATTGCCTGGGTAGCCACCATCACCCTCGACTGAATGTTGTAGGATTACAGAGATTTTCTCTGATCTGTTGGTTGTGAGATCACATGGCTCTGTCCAAAGCCCATTGCTTTTGGTGTTTAGTATGTTTCTGTCATAGTATCCTTCACAATTAATCAAATCTGTCCTTTTTTTAATTACTTCCTTCAGTGACAGACCAGAGGCAAGAAGAACATGCAGATATAAACAATTTCAACAAACAAGATTTAAATGAACTAAATTATGATCCTAGATGGTTGTTGGAGTAATCTCTCCTTTTGACTTTGAAATGGATTACTTCTAGTTAAAAATGTAGTTCAAATTTGCCAATTTTGGGCAGGCTAAAAGTTCTCTCCTTTTCAAATATTATGGGCTGGATTTTGCCAATGGGGAGCTTTTGGAGACGGGACTCCCACTTGTCAGGTTTTAGTTCCGCCTCCATCCACTTCTGGCCACCCCACGCTATTTTCCTTTGATTGACCTTGTTAAGCCTGCCCAGCAGACTTAGCAGGCCAATTAAGGGGAAGCCAGTTACTGAGAACGTCAGCGTATGATGTTTCATCTGTCAAAAATTTTTGACAGATGAAGTGTCATTGTTTGACTGCTCAGTAAAGCTGTCAAACACTGACATTCTATGTTGTTTGATGAGTCCTTGTATTCAAGGCTCATCAAACCGCTTTCTTTAGCAGAAATTAGATGGTTGTTGCATTGGAGAATGCAGCAGCCATCTGTCATCTCTGCCGCGGAGGTGCAAGACTCTCCGCATCCCCAACTGTTGAAGCCTGCAGGAAGAAACAAAGGTAAGTAAACATTTTCTATCACTTTCCACTCACCTCACATACTTAGCTCTCCACACTTGCACCCATCACTTACCTTCACAGCACACTTTCGCACCCCTCCGACTTCCGCAGACCCACTGCTCGCCTCAGTGACCCTGGTGGGGTTCACAGCCTTTGGGAAGCCTGCACTTGTGTGGGTAAAATGGGGATAATCCTCTTATCTGCCTGTTAACTACCTGTTAACAAGCAGTTAAGTGGCTGTAATCCCCTTCCTGCCTCCAGGAGAGGAGACCCGGCGCAGGTTGGCTACCCGCCTCCCGGAAAGATAGCACGGAGGTGGGTTGGGGGCGGGTTGGGCAAAATCGCAAAATCGCGCCCAAGAATTTGGAACAAGATTGCAGTTCTGTTACACCTTGCTCTTGCCTTTTTGTCAAAGTTATTGATCCTAAACCACCTTTTAAGTTTTACTGCCCCAGTCTCAAATAGTGCTCAATATGTTTTCTGCTCTCTGACTAAATGGAATAGTCAGCTCGGATATATATTTCCCTACATTCAGCCAGTGTTGCATCATTGTACTTGGCACAATGAAGGGAGTGAGTTAGCACTCCAGTCTCTACTAGTTAACAGCAATTGATAATGGATAAAAAGTGTTCATAAAAATCTTTGTGCAAACCACTACTGTAAGTTGAGTAAGTGTTTTCGATAGCATCTTACTTATGAGAAGCATCTGTGTATCAGGTACTTGGTGTAATATAAGTAACAATTTCTTGCATTTCTTTACTTCACAAGGATAGTTGTCAGAAATGCATATTTTATCATTGTGTCACTACTTGTCACAGCTTAGCAGATTGCTGAATTAACAGGAGACATGTGTCTAGTTATATAGACAGTGATTGTGCAATTTACATTCTATTATCCCTAAAAATGTATAACCTGAGCAAAAAAGCATTTACTTAAGCGAGAAAGCAGACAAAATAAATCTCTTAGCAGGAGTTTAGGGTGCAGTTAATGCTGGTACTTCTGTATCAATGCAAAGTAGTTTTGGGAATGAAGCGACATAAAAGGTATCAATCAATGCCAGGCCTGAATCCGATGCCTACCTGTACTAATGCTAGTGTCAGATTCTTTCCAAGCGGCAATCTCGCACTGCTTCAAGTTCACGCAGCTACACTATAATTCCAATACTGTGTGAAGCCGACTTCAGAAGCATCCAGGCAGTTCATTACAGAATTGTTTTAGAAATGCAACCCCTTTAGTTAATTAGTTAAATGAAAATGATTCCTCAATAAAGTAATGCTAATCATTTGCATTTTGTTATTCCATGAAATATTGTGATTTTAAATTTGCTAGAATAAATAAAAGCATTTGTCACTCTTAAGGAGGTATGATTTTGGTGCAGACATTGCCATTTTGAGAAGAGTGTTTGAATTAAATTAAATTAAATTAAGTTAAATAAATTATGGTATGTGCAAGTATAACAAGCCACACTTGAGCATTTCTTTAATGTGTTTTGTTATTCAGTCTCATATGAGAGAAATTCTTAAGTTCATTTAATCTATCTAACTATAAAGATGAAGGATTTTAAAGGAAAACAGGATTGATTTATAGGGCTGGGTTTTGCCAATGGGGAGCTTTTGGAGGCGGGACTCTCGCTTGTCGGGTTTTATTCCCGCCTCCAACAACTTCTGGCCAACCCACGCTATTTTCCTTTGACTGACCTTGTTAAGCCCACCCAGCGGGCTTAGCAGGCCAATTAAGGGGAAGCCGGTTACAGAGAACGTCAGCGTATGCACCCAAACATTTTTGACAGATGAATTGTCATCGTTTGACAGCTCTGTGAAGCTGTCAAACACTGACATTCTATGTTGTTTGATGAGTCCTTGTATTCAAGACTCATCAAACCGCTTTCTTTAGCAGAAATTAGATGGTTGTTGCATTGGCGAATGCAGCAGCCATCTGTCATCTCTGCCGCGGAGATGCGAGGCTCTCCTCATCCCCAACTTTTGAAGCCTGCAGGAAGAAACAAAGGTAAGCAAACATTTTCTATCACCTTCCACTCACCTCACATACTTATCTCTCCACACTTGCACCCATCACTTACCTTCACAAAGCACTTTTGCACCCCTCCAACCCCCCAAGACCCACTGCTCACCTCAGTGACCCTGGAGGGGTTCGCAGCCTTTGGGAAGCCTGTACTTGTGTGGGTAAATTGGGGATAATCCTCTTATCTGCCTGTTAACTACCTGTTAACAGGGAGTTAAGTGGCTGTAATCCCCTCCCCGCCTCCAGGAGACGGGACCCAGTGTGGGTCGGCTACCCGCCTCCTGGGAAGATGGCACGGAGGCGGGTTGGGAGCGGGATGGGTACCTGCCCCCAGATTCTGCCATTTTCCCAGCAGTCCCGCCTCCAAACCTGCCTTCCCAGGGTTGGCAAGATCGTACCCATAATCTTTCAAATATCCACAGTAAGCACTTGTGTAGATTGTAAACAGAAAGAATAGTTTCAGAGTCTCATAAAAGAAACAGTTACAAACATTTGGAGAATATTTTATTATTTACACATATATATTCCACAAGTTGTTAGCATGCAGATGTTCAGGAAAAAGGAACTTTTTAGTCAATCTGCAGCTTTGTTTATGTTGCTGGATAAAGTATTTCCGTGGTTGAGTCATCAAAGGCTCGGAAACCATGGAAGATCTAGACCCAGATATCCCATTGTTTTAAGTGGATATCAATGATATCAGTTTAGTATAGTTAGGACCCCAGTATGGTGCCTCGGATTTTCCATCTAGTACCGTTTTTAGTTGAAAAATAACAAACCCACAATGAAAGTGAATTACTGCATTTCATTTTTATTGCTCTGAAGCTGAAGGCCCAGTCCGTACTAGTGAGCAGCAAAAGGACCTTGGGGTAGAAATTCGTTTAAGTCTGTTTTCAGGCCGCGCGCTTGGAGCAACTCAGGCTTCAAATTAATCCACCTGATTCATTTAAATAAAACAGGAGGGCTGCCAATGCTACTCGCACTGCTCATTGCAGCTTGCTTAATGGGGGCATCAATATTGTGTGCTGCTGACGCCATTTAAAGACAGCCTGTACTTCTTAAAGGGAAGGTGCACTTTGGCTGCAGGCAACTATCACTGTCGATAATGGCAGGCACAGGAGAAGCTGCAAGGGCCACCTGTTTCTCTGATGCTGTGACATTGGTAGAGATCAGCAGGAGGAGGGACCGCTTCTATCTACAAGGCGGCAGGAAGTTATTAAGGGAAGCTGCCTGGCATAAGTAGGCAGAGGTGGCAGAGTGGGTGGGTGCCAGAAGCATTGTCCCTAGGACATGGCTGCAATGTTGATAACGTTCAGTGGCTTCACAAGGTCAGCTAAAGTAAGCCTCCTAACTCATATCTCTCATCACTCTCTGCTTAGCCCTGCACTACCTGCAGCCCAAGAACTCCTAAACCTTACCTCCCCAATTACCAGCACTCTTCTCCAATCACTGCAGCACACTTCACTCCACATCTTTCTGTTCCTACAGTAGCACTCTGCACCTGCTACTCTCCTCACTATTACTTCCCTCACCTCCACACACCTCTGCCATTTTTCACAAACGAGCTTTTCTATCTTGTCATGCGCAGCCTCAAAACATCACACTAGGCTAACAGTAACACACTCCCTTCTTTCTTGCAGAGTATGTTCACACACAATAACAGGGAGCAGGCAGCTACAGGAGAAGGGACACCGTTCATCCATATGCTGCCCCCACTTGAAGAACAAATATGGACATCATGGGCAGGGGTTGACACCAGTTTCACAAAAAGGGTCCTGATTCAGGCGCAGGACCCTTATTAACATATTTAAATTATGCCTACATTTTATCAGGCAGCAGCATGGGATGGCAATCGAGCGCCTGAACCAATATGGTTTTTCACCCATTTCTGGCAAGGGACATGACGCAGCAAAATTTCATTTTGTGTCGCCCATTTTGGACTGAGAAAGCATGTGAAATGCATAACAATTTTTTGCCTCCTGAAATGATGCAGGTCCCATTTCAATATTAAACAGAGAATCCAACATCTGTTTAGACTAGTTGGAGCTTGTGACTACTATTTCAGGGTCTTTAGCTGCCTGACCAGTGGTCCTTAAAGGGATCACTCAAAAAAAAAAAGTCCAAAATTTTGTTTGTAGTGAAGTTGAAAGGAGTAGGTGTGTACTACCTGGCTTCATAAAACAACTGCGAGCCATTTCTGGCTCACACTTATCCCTGTCCAGATTGACTCCCCCAACCGCCCCCAGACTTACCCGTGGACCTCTGCACCAGTAAACATTGGTTAGGCCCAGGCAGGCAAGCTGCACCTGACTGATAACCCTAGCTCGCCAGAATTATGACGATGAGGCCCAAGGGTGAATTTAGTTTGGTCTTCGGGCCTCTTTGTGATGGTATGCCATTGGTGCAGGCTTCCAGAATCACTCCCAGTTTATGGGTGCTAACAAATTTAGGCCTCAGAGTCATTATAGGACATGTATATGTGTGTGCCCAATAATATGGGGAGTTGCCATGTAATGCATTGCAAGGGCATATGAAATGGGAGTTGCAGCTGTGACAGATTGTTGCCTAGCAGGATTCTGATGGAAACTGCAATGCTAATGAATTTCTGTTGACAGAAAGTTCTGCACAATGGGGGTTGCTTTCACTGCACCACTGCTACTTGATTTAATGGGAGGAGAATGAACAGGAGCAGAGAAGGACTGCCAAAGATGTCAGATAGTGCCAAAGGCATACTGTTAAGACTTGCTGCTTTGCCACTCATCTCATTCACAGGCACAGCTACCTGGCAATGACAGCATAGCATTACCTCCAGAAGATGAGATTTAGCAGTGAGACAGTTATGGATTGTGACTTCTGCTTCGGGGACACCTGCAGACAACCTCCTACATAAGCCACTGTCAGTGGCCATGAAGGTGACCATAGCTGCAGTTTTTATATTTCCAGTTCTTTCTAGGTTAGCACGTGGCACATCAGCAGTATCAGCCAATTTGCTGTTTACCGATGTCTCAAACAGGTGACTGATGCTTTATTCAGGAGGGCCAATGAAATAAGCCATCCAATTCCACTAGAGTTGCAGGTCTTCCTCAAGTGCAAGAGGTGATTGATGGCATCCTTATGGCCATCTAGGTCGCTAGTGATAATGCAATGTTCTAAATGAACAGAAAGAGGTTCTACACCATCAACGTGCAGTTAGACAAATTGGCCATTGGGTTTTTTATCTGGTTTTTCGCCTCTCCCGGGAGATCACATGGGTTCGGGTGGGATGGAGAGTGATAGAAGATTTGAGGTTAGGATCAGATCAGCCATGATCTTATTGAATGGCGGAGCAGGCTCGAGGGGCCGATTGGCCTACTCATGCTCCTAGCTCCTATTTCTTATGTTCTTATGTTCTTATGTCAATGCCCATTTCCCAGGTATCTCCTGTGATGCTTTAATTTTACTCTAATCATCTGTACCAGGCTGAGTTGAAGGCGAAAGGATTCGGGAAGGATGGCTTCTGGGAGAGCAAAGCTATCCTCTTCAGCCCAAGCTAACGACTACATTCTGGCAGCTAGGGACAAAAACAGAACATGAAGATGGTGAAGTCCTTGTAATCACCAGAATCATTACCATCGCCATTTTAAAGCAATACTTCGAATAGCACCTTGTCTGAAGCAGCAGAACTGGAGTGCAACAAGCTCAGCACTTGCCAAAATCGCATTGGGCTGGCCCAGCAAGATTTATTTATGTACTGTGAGCACCTGGCCCATATTGGACCTGGTGCTGGGACCCACCAAAACTGGGGGAGGGTGATCACTTAAAGGTAAGTAGCTGCATTAGGGAAAAAGCTGTTTCAGTCTTTTGCATTTTTAGCCAAAGCTGCATGGTGCAAAAGAAGCAGTTGACCAAACCCTTGGGAGGTTAACTAGATATGGAAGCAGGAAGCGGATTAAGTGATGAAGTGAATGCCCTACTTGATGGCTGGTGAAGTAGAAGTGCTGCTGTGTGAGACAAGTGTGAGGAGGCTTGCCCTGTTTAAGACTTTGGAACACCATCCCCAAAAGACAATGGTGCAGCATACCTGGCAGAAAGTATCAGGCAGGTTCGGGAGTGAGAGAAAGTTGAGGAATTAGAACAGTTAGTTCAACTTCAGCAGTAGTAAAAACTCTCAAGAGCACCGTACAGGATTAATTGAGTATAGAGAGCATACGAAGCAATCAGTATGATTGCAGAATCAATGGGCTGGATTTTACCAACTTTGGTGAGTCTGTGGCGGGTCTCGCCCCCACTGCTGTCTCCATCCCAGCCTCTGAAATGAATCGACCATGATTGGGCTAGTTAAGCCCGCCCAGCGCATTTGCTGGCCAATTAGAGGAAACAGGTCTCGTGATGTCGTTTGATGACGCGTCATCAGCCGATTTCCTTAAAGACACCATGGCCAACTTTCTTTCGACATTTGAGCTGTCAGTGTTCTACAGCATTAAAGTACTGCAATCACTGACAAGCACTGCACAGAGGTGCAGGGCTGCACCCAAGCTCTCCCATGACTCCCTCCATATGCTTATAGAGGGAGTCACAGCACACAGGGAGGTCCTCTTCCCTTCCCATAGCTGGAAGAGACCTCCCCAGGAGACCAACGCAGCTTGGTTGCACATTGCAGAGGAGGTCACAAGCAGGGATGTGGTCAGGAGGACCTGGGTGCAGTGCCATAAATGTTTCAATGATCTCAGTAGATCACAAAACATTAGTACAAAGCCACACTCAACCTCATCCTGCTATGCCTCTCATCACATCCCCATCACTCTGCCTTCCCTACCCTACTCCTGCACATCCTTACCCACACCAACTTACCTTGCATCTCCACCCATCCCTCTCTATCTACATTATCACTTCCCCATCTCGCTAGCCACCCCTCACACTCACCCTCATCCTCGTGCAATCATACCAACTAACAACACACAAGGGTAGGTGTTTTATGCAATGTTCATATAAAGTTTCTGTTAATGTGGTGTCAAACATTGAAACCTTATTTTCAACACGTTGCATTCTTGGACAGATTTGTGAGCATCTTTGGAAGTGACTTTGTGAGTTCCAGTGAATGATGAGATATAACGGTACCCCCCACGATGATGATGATTATGAAAGGAATAGCTTGGGCTGCTTTACGGTATTGTAGGGATGCTTTACGGTGTTGGTGTGGGGTGGTGCCAACCTGGCTCATCAACAACAACAAATTGTATTTATATAGTGCCTTTAATGTAGTAAAACGTCCCATGGCGCTTCACTGGAGTATTAAAAGACAAAGAATTTGACACCAAGCCACATAAGGAGAAATTAGGGCCGGTGACCAAATGCTTGACCAAAGAGGTAGGTTTTAAGGAGCTACTTAAAGGAGGAAAGAGAGGTGGAGAGGTTTAGGCAGGGAATTCCAAAGCTTAGGGCCTAGGCAACAGAAGGCAGGGCCACCAATGGTTGAGCGATTATAATCAGGGCTGCTCAAGAGGGCAGAATTAGAGGAGCGCAGATATCTCGGGTGGGGGGGCAGTTTTGTGGGGCTGGTGGAGATTACAGAGATAGGGAGGGGCGAGGCCAGGGAGGGATTTAAAAACAAGGATGAGAATTTTGAAATCGAGGCGTTGCTTAACCTGGAGCCAATGTAGGTCAGCGAGCACAGGGGTGATGGGTGAATGGGATTTGGTGCGAGTTAGGACACAGGCAGCTGAGTTTTGGATGACCTCAAGTTTACATAGGGTAGAATGTGGGGGGCCAGCCAGGAGTGCGTGGAATAGTCAAGTCTAGATTTCAGCAGCAGATGAGCTGAGGCAAGGGAGAAGACGAGCGATGTTATGGAGGGGGAAATAGGCGTTCTTAGTTATGCTGCGGATATGTGGTCAGGAGCTCATTTCATCATGTGGCAGCCTGTGTGTACAGCATCAAGTGAAGTAAATCTGGCCATGGTGAGTCCATCCCTGGCCTCCCAGGTAGCAATGTAGTGGAGTGCTGATGCCCTGTGTCCTGTGCAGCATCAGTTGATTGCGGAGAAGGTTGGTGTTGTTGTTGGTGCTGCTGGTGTGCCTGGTGTTGCTGGTGTGCCTGGTTCTGCTGGCGTTAAGGCTGATTATGGTGGGATTCTGAGGACCAAGGTGAGAGAGTTTCAAGGGCACCCATGCTGATGGAATAGATGGTAAGTGAAGTAGAGATGACAGAAGCAATCTGTCAATGGTGGAAGAGGTCAAACTGGATGGAGACTTGTGTAACGATTTGCAGCATCCTGAATCTGTAGTGGAAATGCAGCTTAGAAAAGCTAGTGGTTAAGGGAACATTTCCCAATCAGCTGGGAGCTTTGACTTGACATTTGAAGCTGTCAACTCATCAGCTGATTCAATGGCCACTGACCTCAGCTTGACAGACAAGGTCTAGGCACAGCACGAAACTGGTGGGTGGTGACCTGTCAAATCCAAAAAGCTGGGAAAAAACCATTGATAAGTGGCTGTAAACAAGCCACTAATTATTTTAATTGCCTCCCCCGCCACTGCGTGTCGGGTCTGCTCAGCACTGACAGACCTGACATTTGGTAAAGGCGCATGGCGGCGGGTTCACAGCGGGATCCCGACCCGCTGGAGTAAAAAAGCACCTTCCCACCCAACCGCGCCTGCTGACTCCCCCCACCCCCCAGCACACCGCCCCCCCCCACCCCCCCGCCACCAGCCCAATATGTCACAATTCACAAAACTACTGTAATTCTTTCAGGTGGTAAATAGATTTGCAAATTAGGAATAGCTGAGTTGTTACATTTTGATTGGTTTCAGAAAACATTTGATAAGTTACCGCACATGAAGCTTTTAAAGAAAATTAAGGCTTATGGGGTAAAAATTGGGTAACGCCCCTTCGTCGGAGCACTAATTGCGATCAAACTCGAAAAACCTCAGTTGCACTGATATCAGGCCGTGCTGTGCTGCTATTTTTGGGCGGAGATTTACACTAGTGCATTATTCGCGCAAGTCTAGGAATCTTTTGTATGCGAGATGAGCAATACAAATGAGCGGCAGAAGACGACAGAAGCAGCGTAAATGATCAAGGAATTTAGTGCATAGTGCTGTTTTAGCGTAAAAGCGCCATAAATCAGTTAGGCTCAAAGTCTCTTGGGAAAAACTGGCACAGAGCCGCCCTTACAATGAAACTTTCCAGGAAATTCAGGACCAGATATTTTTGTCTTTGGGTTTATACAGTTTTAAAAAGCCAGGGTAACTAAGTATAAAAATAGCTTAGTTTAGGACATCTTTATGGAATTTCCTTTTGTTATGTGGTAATGTTTCTCTGGGGTATGATCAACATGCCTGGTTGCAATGCAAATAGCCTTTGTCACATTAGACTAATATTCAACATTTTAAATTGAATATTAATTCACAGTTTTTGTTAATTAAATTTGTCAGATTCCAACCTAATTACTTTAATCTACATCAATACATATGCTTTTAGATTGCTTGTCAGTAGTTAACTACTGGAATTATTTGGCTATTAGTTCTCAAACTAGCTGATCAAACAAAGCTCCATTGTAAATTGCAGTTTAGGATTGGTGTTATTGTATGGAGCAAAACATCACTGTGGCTTTCATCATTAATGTTTTTTTAATTCATTTATGGGATGTGGATGTCGCTGGCAAAGCCAGCATTTATTGACCATCCCTAATTGCCCTTGAGAAGGTGGTGGTGAGCCGCCTTCTTGAACCGCTACAGTCCATGTGGTGAAGGTACTCCCACAGTGCTGTTAGGTAGGGAGTTCCAGGGTTTTGACCCAGCGACTTGTTGGAGATAGTCATTGCCTGGCACTTCTGTGGCACGAATATTACCTGCCACTTATCAGCCCAAGCCTGAACTTAGTCCAGGTCTTGTTGCATGCGGGCAGGGACTGGTTCATTATCTGAGGAGTTGTGAATGGTGCTGAACACTGTGCAGTCATCAGCGAACATCCCCATTTCTGACCTTATGTTGGAGGGAATTTCATTGATGAAGCAGCTGAAGATGGTTGGGCCTAGGACACTGCCCTGAGGAACTCCTGCAGTGATGTCCTGGGGCTGTGATGATTGACCTTCAACCACCACAACCATCTTACTTTGTGCTAGGTATGACTCCAGCCAGTGGAGCGTTTTCTCCCCGATTCCCATTGTAGTGGCGCTTCTTAGTTTCCAAACAGGCAGCCACTGAGCTGTGGGGTTTTTAACAACGAGTAGACGCGTGTCGAAATAAAACGTTCCCAAACGTAGCTTTGTCTTTTAAACTGTTTACTATAACACTTAACAAACGGAATTACAAAGCAAACACGTATAAACGAACACGGTCAAAAACTATACTGCTCCAAACCTCACAACTTCTGCCTCCTTCAACCACGTGCAGTTTAAACTGTAAAATGGCTGCACCCACGTGTGGCTTAGGGACTGTTCCATTGTGGCAAGAATGAAGGGGGTGTCTCGGACTATACTACTGGAGCAAGAAGATAGGGGGTTTCTTAATACAATAAGTCGGTCAGGTAAATTAACTGTATTATGCCATTTAACCACTATTTTAAAGTATTTTCTTAAGCTTTTATGGCTCTTACATTCCGGCCCCTAATTGACTAGGCACATGAAGCATATCAATTACTCAAACATTAAGAGTCATAAACTAATGAGTTCAACATATTTACAATATAAGTGTCCACTTTTTTCGTTCGGGAACCTTTCACGCTGCTTCTTGTAGCAGGCAGAGCTTTGTGATCGGTCTTTCCAGGGTACTGGTCTTGGTTTGCAAACAAACGCGACGAACGACGCCTCTGGAGTCTAGCATGGTCTTAATTATTTTTCCCATCAACCAAGAATTTCTAGGGGCTGAATCATCCACAATTAAGACAATGTCTCCGACAATGAAGTTCCTCTTTATTTTGGACCATTTTTGACGCTCCTGTAGCAGAGGTAAGTATTCTCTTGTCCATCTGGTCCAGAAAAGGTCTGACATATACTGAACTTGCCTCCACTTCCGACGGGCATACAGATCTTCCTTTTTGAAGACTCCCGGGGGCATGGCTGGCTGTGTTTTCAACAACAACAGGTGGTTCGGAGTCAGGGCTTCGAGGTCATTGGGATCATCTGATGTCTTAGTTATCGGTCGGTCATTAATGATGGCTTCGACCTCGCACAGAACGGTTTGGAGTCCCTCGTCGTCAAGCGCTTGCTGCTTCAGTACAGAACTGAGTAGTTTTCTTACGGTGCGTATCTGTCTTTCCCAGACACCTCCGTGGTGGGATGCAGCCGGAGGATTGAAGATCCACTTAATTCCTGTTTGCATCATGGCTTCCTGTATTTTAAGCTGATTCCAACCTTCAATAGCTTCCCGTAGTTCTCTCTCCGCTCCGACGAAATTAGTGCCATTATCAGAACGCATAATGGACACCTGTCCTCTTCTACAGGCAAAGCGCCGCAAGGCGTTAATACAGGAATCAGTGTCAAGCGTGTGTGCCACCTCAATATGAACAGCTCTGATGGTCAAACAAGTGAAAAGCACACCATATCTCTTGACAAGGCTCCGTCCTCGCTTTACCTCGAAAGGCCCGAAATAATCCACCCCTACGTTTGTAAATGGGGGCTTGTCTGGTAACAAACGGTCTTCAGGCAGGTCTGCCATTTTCTGCTCCCCAGCTCTAGCGTGTAACCGTCTGCAAACAATGCATTCAGAGAGTATTTTTCTTATTACGGAATTAGCTCCTGGAATCCAGTATCTTTGTCTTAGCTTCGCAAGCACGTGATTCCTCCCACTGTGTCCAATACTCTGGTGTATATGCTGAAGAATGAGGGTAGCAACCCGGAGGTCCTTAGAAAGGATAGCAGGATGCTTGGCCTCCTCTGGCATAGCAGATTTGTTTAGTCTCCCTCCCACCCTCAGTACTCCATCTTGCAGTGTAGGGTCCAGCTTGTAGATATGACTACCTTTCTTGATTGGAGTATTTCGCTGTAGAGCTTCGATTTCTTCTGGGTATCTTTGTCTTTGACTGAAGCGAACTATCTCCTTCTCAGCCTTGGCCAAATCCTCCACGGTCAATGAATTCTTGCCCAATGTGGTCTTGTGATGATGCGTATACTGCTGTAGAAGCATTCTCTGCTTATCAGGGTTACTTTCAGACTGACTGATAGTGGCTCGGTACTCTTTTCTCTTACCGCTCAGGTGTAGCAGCAACTCTTTCAACCTTAGAAACCATGCAACTGCTTTCCTCAACTGGTGCCATCCTGAGAAATGGTTAACAAGCTTGTTCACTGTGTCAAAGTTCTCTTTCGTATTTATGAGATTTACTGTGACTGATCTCTTGACTTCGACGTCGTCTTCTGTTGACACGGACTTCAGACAGTCGTCGACATAAAAGTTTCTGAAGATTGTCTCCACAGCCTCTGATGGTGCTTTGCCTTTGCCATCTTCTGCAGTTTTTCTGAGAGCGTAGCTTGCACAGCTGGGAGATGATGTGGCTCCGAACAAGTGTACGGCCATTCTACATTCCACCATCGCTTGACTAATGGTCGCCATCTGGCCACCAAAGGAAGCGCAGAAGATCAGCATCTTCATCAGGGATTCTAACTTGGTAGAACATTGATTCTATGTCTGCCGTCATGGCAACGAGCTCTTGTCTAAACCTAGTCAAGACGCCAATGAGGGTATTAGTAAGATCAGGACCTTGAAGCAGCTGGTCATTCAGTGAAGTTCCTCTGAATGAGGCGGCGCAGTCAAACACTACACGGATCTTTTTCTTCTTTGGGTGATACACCCCGTGATGAGGAATGTACCAGACCCTTCCATCGCCTCTGTTCAACTGTTCCTCGGGCACCTTTACAGCATAGCCTTTCGCTATGATGTTTCTCATGAAGTCTTTGTAGTCTTCGTGAAAGTCGGGGTTCTTGTTCAGCTTTCTCTTTAGACTGATGGCGCGTTGCTCTGCTATGCAGCGATTGTTCGGCATCTTCGCGGTCTGTCTTCTCAGTGGCAAACCAATGTGATAGTGGCCATCAATGAACTGTGTAGACCTTGTCATCAAACCCATGAACTGATGGTCTTCTTGTGACATCTCTGTCTTTTCCTCACAGCTGCGTTCTGAGAAGTCTGCGTTGAACTGCTGTATCAACAGCTCTTCAATGCTTGCGATAGAGATGCGATTAACTGTGACGTTTTGTCGTTCCTCCTTGTTCGACTTGTGGCCATCATCTCTCCTTACCGGTCCATTGACTACCCATCCAAGGGCTGTCCTGACGGCGTATGGTCCGTCATCCTTGCTGTTTATCACCTGCCATGGCTCCATAGTTTTGTAGGCATTGGTTCCAATTAATAGGCCAATTTCTGCTTCAATGTATGGGACACGCACCTTTTCTAGGTAGGGCCATCTATCCACATCCTTCTGCAGGGCTAGGTTCCCTATTCTAACAGGAATCTCCCTCTGTGTGAAAACATTAGGCAGGTCTATGAAGTCCCTCTCTTTAAGTCCACACACTTCTAGGTCTGACAGGATATAACTTTGCATTGACTTCTCATGACCCATGGTGCGTAATAGGATTTCTGTTCTTCTGCCTCTAACGTTCAGCTGTTGCATGAGTGATTCTGTGCAGAACGTTGCTGAGCTACCTGGATCCATGAAGGCGTAAGTCTCCACAAGCTTCTCGCTCCTCTTAGACTTGATCTTTACTGGTACGATGGCAAGAATACAGTCACTGTCACCGGCCCCAGTGAGTCCACAAGTCTCTGGTTCTAGCGACACCAGAGCACTTGAAACAACCTTCTCGTCGGTATTGTTTTCTTCACTCTTCTTAGAGACTTGTTCTTCTTTATGGATATGCAGCAGACTGGGATGTTTCCGAGTGCACTCTCTGCATGTTGTTCTTTGCTTACAGTTTCTACTCAGGTGCCCCTGAGAGAGACATCCAAAGCATAGGCCATTGCACTTCAGGAATTCGATTCTGTCCTTATGTGGCTGTGCTTTGATGTCGCTGCAGAAATCCAATGTATGATTCTTCTGGCAGAATAAGCATGGCTTCTGAAAGGCATTAGCAGACGTCACTGTGCTGCTCTTTTTGGGAGATGAGTTCTGGGGCCTTTCTTCCTCGGCCTGGGTGACGATAGTTGCAAAGCTGCTTCCCCTGGAACCACCTTTCCTGAGAGTCTTTGATTCAACAGGCTTGGCTTTCACTCTTCCATCGGTGGTCGGGCTGACATCTTGGATGTTTCCAAACAATGGGCCCCTAGCAATTTTAGCCTGTTTGTCTATGAAGTTCACTAAGTCTGCAAACCTGGCTCTACTTTTCCGTCTCTCCATTATCTCAAAGGCTGTTCTTCTCCATTGTTCTCTCATCCTGTAAGGAAGCTTAGAGATGATGATTCTCATAGTCGTAGGATTGTCCATCTCTTCCATGAATTCAACATCCTCCATGGTGTTGCGACATCCTATGAGGAAAAGAACATATGCGTTCAATGCCTCTCTGTCCTCCGATCTGATCTGTGGCCACTTGGTAGCCTTTTCGATATATGCAGTGGCTATCTTCAGCTCATTACCATAGTGCTCCTGCAGCAACTTCCTGGCTTCTATGTATCCCCGGTCTGGTCTCATGTGTTCACAGCTTCTGACCAGGTCTTGTGGCTTACCACTGGTGTACTGTCCCAGGTAGTACAACTTATCACTGCTGCTCTCTGTTTTGGAGTCAATGGCTTGTTCAAAGGATCTGATGAAGGGCTTATACTTGAGTGGGTTGCCTTGGAACACTGGTATGTCTCTTTGAGGGAGTCGAAACAGATTCTGTTGTTTTACAAGCATCTCTGTAATTTAGTTCTGACGTTGCATCACTCGGTATAGGCTTCTCCCTGTGTCTTCAGGCCTCTGGTGGTCATCAGCAGGGTCTAGTCTAGACCGTCTGATGTCTGGGGTAGCATCACGTGCTCCTGTTAGTGGAGAGGCCACTCTTCCACGCCGTAATGCCAGGGGATTGCCTTCGGGCTCTGTTGTAACTCTTGAAGGTGCCCTGGATCCAACTCTATGTGATGACGTTGACTGGCAGTGGCTCCTGCCGTCCCGTGAGCCTTCATAATCTTCGTACGCACTCAACCTGGCGTCTGGGACCTCGATAGCTGTTTTTATCTCCAGCTGTTCTTTCTTTGCCTGCACCTGGGCCCGTTGGGCCTGCAGTTGGGCCTCTTGGACCTGCAGTTGGGCCTCTTCCCGTTCAAGAGCTTGCTTCTCCGCTAAAGATGCTGCGCGCGCCATCAACGCCGCCCGTTCGGCCTCCGCTCTCATGCGTCGCGACGAGCTTGTGGTAGAAGCAACTGACCTGCGTCCAGAAACAGAGCTACCTTCTTTTCGATTTTTGCTCGGTCTGGCGGAAGTCTCTGAAATGCTATCGTCTGGTCCGACTTCATCGTCAACTTTATCTTTCTCTGCTGTATCAGCGTCTTGATGAATCTTTAACATCCACTGTTCCGTGGCCTTGATATAGTCCTTAATGCTGGTTGGTTTAAGATCAAACCAGTTGTGCTGATCAGCGTTTCCCTCTTCTTCAGGCAGAAGTGCTAATACATCTTCATTGAGTACATTAAATTCTTCATGCAGCTTGGAGAAATCGTAATACATCATGTCTTCAGCTTTCTTAATATTAGCATTATCTTCCATGAGACGATCGATTATCTTCATTTTTCCAGCTATCTGAGCTCATTTAGCCTTCCTTGCACCTATGCTTCTATGTAACTTCTCTTCCATTGCCTTTGGGGTGAGCTTTATTTCCCTCTTTTGGCCAGCAATCTTTCTGGCTGATGGAAGCTCCTGGCTCCGTAAGGCCTCGGCCATTTTACCCGCAGCTCTTATTTAGCTTCTCAATAGAATGAACAAAGCAAGTAGCAGTCACTGTACCTTCGCTTTCTTATATTGTCGTCTGGCTCCGTGACCATTCGGGTATACGTTCGCCGATGATTCCGTCCCTTCCTTCTTAGGGAGCAAGTTTTTGACTAATGTAGTGGCGCTTCTTAGTTTCCAAACAGGCAGCCACTGAGCTGTGGGGTTTTTAACAACGAGTAGACACGTGTCGAAATAAAACGTTCCCAAACGTAGCTTTGCCTTTTAAACTGTTTACTATAACACTTAACAAACGGAATTACAAAGCAAACATGTATAAACGAACACGGTCAAAAACTGTACTGCTCCAAACCTCACAGCTTCTGCCTCCTTCAACCACGTGCAGTTTAAACTGTAAAATGGCTGCACCCACGTGTGGCTTAGGGACTGTTCCATTGTGGCAAGAATGAAGGGGGTGTCTCGGACTATACTACTGGAGCAAGAAGATAGGGGGTTTCTTAATACAATAAGTCGGTCAGGTAAATTAACTGTATTATGCCATTTAACCACTATTTTAAAGTATTTTCTTAAGCTTTTATGGCTCTTACACCCATTGACTTCAGCTCTTGATGCCACACTCAGTCAAATGCTGCCTTGATGTCAAGGGCAGTCACTCTTACTTCACCTCTGAAATTCAAGTCCTTTGTCCATGTTTGGTGGAACCCAAACTGGGCATCAGTGAGCAGGTTATTGGTGAGTAAGTGTCGCTTGATAGCACTGTCGATGATGGGGCGGCACTTCTGGCTGAAGATGGTTGCAAATGCTTCAGCCTTGGCTTTTGCACTCACGTGTCGGGCTCCACCATCATTGAGGATGGGGATATTCATGGAGCCTCCTCGTCCTGTTAGTTGTTTAATGGTCCACCACCATTCACAACTGGATGTGGCAGGACTGCAGAGCTTTGATCTGATCCGATGATTGTGGGATCACTTAGCCCTTTCTATAGCATGCTGCTTTTGCTTTTTAGCATGCATGTAGTCCTGTGTTGCAGCTTTCCCAGGTTGGCACCTCATTATTCGGTACGCCTGGTGCTGCTCCTGGCATGCTCTTCTACACTCCTTATTGAACCAGGGTTGGTCCCCTGGCTTGATGATAATGGTAGAGTGAGGGATATGCCGGGCCATGAGGTTACAGATTGTAGTGGAATACAATTCTGCTGCTGCTGATGGCCCACAGTGTTTCATGGATTCCCAGTTTTGAGCTGCTAGATCTGTTCTGAATCTATCCCATTTAGCACAGTGGTAGTGCCACACAACACGATGGAGGGTGTCCTCAGTGTGCAGACAGACTTCATCTCCATACTGACTGTGCGGTGGTCACTGCTACCAATACTGTGATGGACAGATGCACCTGCGACAGGTAGATTGGTGAGGACGAGGTCAAGTTGGTTTTTCCCTCGTGTTGGTTCTCTCACCACCTGTCGCAGGCCAAGACTGGCAGTTATGTCCTTCAGGACTTGGCCAGCTCGGTCAGTAGTGGTGCTACCGAGCCACGCTTGGTGATGGACATTGAAGTCCCCCACCCAGAGTACATTCTGTGCCCTTGCTACTCTCAGTGCTTCTTCCAAGTGATGTTCAACATGATATGAATACTGATTCTTCAGCTGAGGGAGGGCGGTAGGTGGTAATCAGCAGGAGGTTTCCTTGCCCATGCTTGACCTGAAGCCATGAGACTTCATGGGGTCCGGCGTCAATGTTGAGGACTCCCAGGGCCACTTCTTCCCAACTATATACCACTGTGCCACCACCCCTGGTGGGTCTGTCCTGCCGGTGGGACAGGACATACTCGGGGATGGTGATGGAGGAGTTTGGGACATTGGCTGAAAGGTATGATTCAGACTATGTCAGGCTGTTGCTTGTCTGTGGGACACCTCTCCCAATTTTGGCACAAGTCCCCAGATGTTGGTGAGGAGGACTTTGCAGGGTCAACTGGGCTGGGTGTGCCATTGCTGTGTCCGTAGCCGGTGCCGAGGTCGATGCCGGGTGGTCTGTCTGGTTTCATTCTTATTATGTTTCGTAGCAGTTAGTTACAACTGAGTGACTTGCTAGGCCATTTCAGAGGGCAATTAAGAGTCAACCACATTGCTGTGGGTCTGGAGTCACATGTGGGCCAGACCAGGTAAGGACGGCAGATTTCCTTCCTCTAAAGGACATTAGTGAACCAGATGGGTTTTTACAAAAATCCGATAGTTTCATGGTTACCATTACTGATACTAGCTTTTTATTCCAGGTTTATTTAATTAACTGAATTGAAATTCCCCAGCTGCCATGGAGGGATTGTGAACTCACGTCTCTGGATCATTAGTCCAGGCCTCTGGATTACTAGTCCAGTGACATTACCACTACGCCATCAGTGTAATGATTGATGGATTATACCATCTTCAAAGGAACTGCTTGACCCTTCTTAAAGCTCAGCAGCTGTAACCATTGTGCCACTACATGCATTGGGGGTGACAGAATTCATTAAGTAATGCCTGTAAAATTGGGCCTTATCAAGAGTTTCCGAAGAGCAGTGGTTGGCCAACCAATTCTTTTAAACTGACATTTAGTTGCATTTAGTGTAAATTACCAATTGTACGATATAGTGTTTTGCCTATGTTTTTGCTGTGAGTAATTTTATTAGTAAATAATTCCAGACATTAGTTTAGCCTGTACAAAGTGGTCTAGCTTTATGAATATGTTCTGCTTTCTAAATTGAAAGGAGATGTAATTGGCATCCTATGTGTTCTCCTGTAAGCAATTTATTATGACTGGGGTTAATAGTGTGGCAAAGAGTCAAAAACAAAAGTTTCAGTTTGTAAAAGATGCAGTCTGCTTTTGGAACTTATCAAGTAGCTCAAATAATGTTGGAGCATAACTTGATCAGAAGAATTTTATTACCATAGATAAGCAAATGTGTGGAATAGACTTCCAGCCAAACCAATTAATGTAATGTTGATTAACTTTTATTAAAAGGAGCTAGCTAAATTACATTAAGTATACATATCAGTGATCAAGTTCTCTGTGAAACACCATGGCCAGGAAATTCCTCAGAGCTGCTCCCACTCCACTGATGCTACTTCGTTGGCGGTGCAGTGGAAACCCCGCTTACGTATGTGAATGGTGTTTCTGCTGAAACTTCTGATGAAGTAACACCAGCGGAGCAGGAGCAGTTCCGAGGGAATTTTCCAGCCCATGGGTTCTGTGTTGTTTGGTGAATGGTTGTACCATTTGTGCAAAGCATCTGTTCAAACTTGAATCATCTATATTGGAAGACTGAAGTAGTATTGGGCAGTTTCATTCAAGTTACACTTGGGGGTTCTGGCAGGAATTTCAGAGAATTTTTATCTTCTTCAAAGCTTCACTGGTCATTGGTTACGTCCTCAATAGATTGGGTTTGGGAGAACCAACGAATGAAGAAATTTTAGACATGTGGAGGCAATAAGCCAAATAGGCCTTCCTATTCCACACATTTTAATTTTTTTGGCATATTGTTACATGTTAAACCCTGATATCATATAACTGATCAGTTGAAGTTGATATTTTGCCTGATTCTATTTTTTGTGTGCACAGTGCGAGAAAAAATTGTTGCTCTATGTATGTGCTGTTCTGCATCTTCTTTTCATACATGGTGCACACCATCTTATGTTTTAAAAGAAGACTGGTATTTATATTGTGCCTTATCACATCTTTCATAGAGTCATAGAGTCATAGAGTTTTACAGCACAGAAAGAGGCCCTTCGGCCCATCGTGTCCGCGCCGCCCATCCACCCCTGTCCTGTCTAATCCCATTTTCCAGCATTTGGTCCATAGCCTTGTATGCAATGGCATTTCAAGTGCTCATCCAAATGCTTCTTGAATGTTGTGAGGGTTCCTGCCTCTACCACCCTTTCAGGCAGTGAGTTCCAGATTCCAACCACCCTCTGGGTGAAAAAGTTCCTCCTCAAATCCCCTCTAAATCTCCTGCCCCTTACCCTGAATCTATGCCCCCTTGTTATTGACCCCCCTACTAAGGGGAAAAGTTCCTCTTTATCTACCCTATCTATGCCCCTCATCATTTTGTACACCTCAATCAGGTCCCCCCTCAGCCTTCTTTGCTCCAAGGAAAACAACCCCAGCCTGTTTAGTCTTTCTTCATAGCTGAGGCGCTCCATCCCAGGTAACATCCTGGTGAATCTTCTCTGCACCCTCTCCAAAGCAATCACATCCTTCCTATAGTGAGGCGACCAGAACTGCACACAGTACTCCAGCTGTGGCCTCACCAGCGTTTTGTACAGCTCCATCATAACCTCCCTGCTCTTATATTCTATGCCTCGGCTAATGAAGGCAAGTATCCCATATGCCTTTTTAACCACCTTATCTACCTGTTCCGCTGCCTTCAGAGATCTATGTACATGTACACCAAGGTCCCTCTGACCCTCTGTACTTCCTAGGGTCCTACCACTCATTGTGTATTCCCTTGCCTTATTTGTCCGTCCAAAATGCATCACCTCGCACTTTTCAGGGTTAAATTCCATTTGCCACTTTTCCGCCCATCTGACCAACCCGTTTATATCGTCCTGTAGCCTGAGGCTTTCCTCCTCGCAATTTACCACCCCACCAATTTTCGTGTCATCTGCGAACTTACTGATCATACCTTTTACATTCTCATCCAAATCATTTATGTAGATCACAAACAACAAGGGACCCAGCACCGATCCCTGAGGTACCCCACTGGACACAGGCTTCCAGTCACAAAAGCATCCTTCGACCATCACCCTCTGCCTCCTGCCACTCAGCCAGTTTAGGATCCAACGCGCCAAGGCACCCTGGATCCCATGGGCTCTTACCTTCTTGACCAGTCTCCTATGCGGGACTTTGTCAAAAGCTTTACTGAAGTCCATGTAAACCACATCCACAGCATTTCCCTCATCCACCCCCCTAGTCACCCCCTCGAAAAATTCAATCAGATTTGTCAGACATGATTTACCCTTGACAAAGCCATGCTGACTATCCCCGATTAATCCTTGCCTCTCCAAGTGGAGACTAATTTTGTCCCTCAGAATTTTTTCCAATAATTTCCCTACCACAGATGTTAGGCTCACTGGCCTGTAATTCCCTGGTTTATCCCTGCTACCCTTCTTGTATAATGGTACTACATTAGCTGTTCTCCAGTCCTCTGGTACATCCCCTGTGGCCAGAGAGGTTCTGAAAATTTGTGTCAGAGCCCCTGCAATCTCCTCCTTTGCCTCCCACAGCAGCCTGGGATACATCTCGTCCGGGCCTGGGGATTTATCCACTTTTTGGCCTGCTAAAACCGCTTTCAGAAGTTTTTATCCTGTATGTAAAAAAAGACTGGCATTCATATTGTGCCTTATCATATCCTACAGAAGTATTTCAAAGCACTTCACACATACAGCAACAACTGGCATTTACAGGAAACTTTCGATTAACCGGCCACTAAATAACCGGAAATGTCGGTTAACCGGCAAAATTCAGGAGTCGGTTCAGATAACTTTTTAACTTTTAGTTACTTTTTTTTACTCATTTCTGGCTGTGCAAGCATCTAACTGAAGCTGTTGCTAAGCTACAGAGACGCTTGCAAGCTGTGCTGATTGTTTTGAAGCTGTTGCTAAGCAACAGGGTTTGTTGCTAGATACGGAGCTCAGAAGCTCTGTATGTTTTAACTATAGCGCTCGATTCTCCGGCATTGTTGATAGAGCGGCACCAGCTCAGTCCTGTCCGTGCCGGATACCAGAAAGTTTCCTGTATATAGCATACTTAATGTGGAAAAAAAATTGTTAAGTCTGTGTGTCCCAGTTATGCTTATTATAAGTCACTGGACACAGACCACAAGAATAACTTTAACAGGTCTTTACTATTCGGAGGTCAGGGCTGAACTGCCCAGCAAATCCCTACACAACACTTATATACCGGTGTGGTCACCACCGGTATTACAGTATTACAGTATACAGCAGCCAAGAGAAAGTAGTACATCTCTTAAGGTAGTTCTCTTAAGGTGGGACAGGTTACATACACCACAATCCTCCCTTTTTAGCTTAACAGTTATATCCCCATTTAACATAACATAATAACATATATATATACACAACTTCATGCAAAACAGTTCAAAGATTCAGTCTCTGAGGAGGCCTCCTGATTCGAGTTGGATAACGCCTTTCAGGGGTCTCTGATTCTCGTTGCTGGGGTGACTCAACTAGTTGGTCTCTTATGGATTGGACATCATCATCAGGTACATTCACTTCTGAGGTAGATGCTTCAGGTTCACTAACTTCTTCCACGGTTGTCTCTGCCGTAACCCTGGGTTCGACCCTTGTTCTCGATTCTACCAGTTGGTCAGCATGACGCCGTATTACATTTTCACCAATATCTACCGTGTACATCAGGGGTCCTTGTCTGGCCCGAATTGTTCCAGATTGCCATTTCTCGTTTTTATAGTCCCGGGCTAACACTGGTTGTCCTATTTCGAAACTCCGAGTGGTCTTGTTATTTATTTGCTGGAACTGTTTGTTTTCAACTTCCCTCCGCACATTTGGTTTTAACAAGTCCAACCTGGACCGCAACCTCCTGTTATAGAACATCATGGCAGGACTTTGGTTTGTCACTGCATGAGTGGCGTTTCGATATGCCAGTAGGAATTTGTCCACCTTGTGTTGTAGTGGAATCTGATCTTCGCTCATGGCCTTTATTGCTTTTTTGAACGTTTGTACAAATCTCTCGGCCAACCCGTTTGTAGCCGGATGATATGGGGCAGAGGTATAATGTTTCACCCCATTCTTCTTCATGAATTTCTGGAATTCTTCTGACACGAACTGCGGTCCGTTGTCTGAACATATTTGTTCTGGCAATCCATTTCTTGCAAATATCGTTCTTAGCACCGCGATCGTCTTTTCCGAGGTAGTGGTAGTCATCTTAATCACTTCTGGCCATTTAGAATGTGCGTCCACCGCAATTAAAAACATGGAGTCCATGAATGGACCAGCAAAGTCAATATGTACATGTTGCCATGGGGTTGAAGGCCATTCCCATGGATGCAGCGGTGCAATCGGAGGTGCATTTTGCCATTTTTGGCACCCTGAGCAGCTTTTCGTCAGATCCTCTATCTGTTGGTCGATACCCGGCCACCACACATAAGCCCTAGCAAGGCTTTTCATCTTGACTCCCCCCAGATGACCTTCATGCAGTTCCTTTAGAACTCTCTCTCTTAACTTAGGAGGAATAATCACCCTTGTTCCATACATCAATGTTCCTTGACAGACGGACAGCTGTTCTCGTCTTGCTGAGAATGACGGTAACAGTGGATCACCATGTGCTGGCCATCCCTTCACTGTCACTTCGTAGACCCGGGACAGTGTCGGGTCGTTCCTGGTTTCTCTTTCAATACTTGCATTGGTGACTGGTAAACATTCGATGATGGTCGAGTGAAATAACTCAACAGGGTCAACCGTCGGTGCCTCCTCCTCTGTAGGTAGTGGCAGGCGCGACAGCCCATCAGCATTACCATGCTGCTTTGTACCTTTGAATTCGATCTGATATTGATGTGCCCCTATGAAAAGGGACCATCTCTGGAGTCTCTGCTGTCATCACCGAAACACCCTTCTTAGGGTTAAAAATGGATACCAACGGCTGGTGGTCTGTCAGAAGCGTAAACTTTTGGCCCTGCAGGTAATGATTAAACTTCTTTACTCCCCACACAAGGCTGAGAGCCTCTCTATCTATCTGAGCATAGTTGCGCTCAGCGGAGGTCAATGATCTGGATGCGAACGCAACTGGCCTCTCCAGGCCATTTGGCAACTTGTGTGAGAGTACTGCCCCAATACCATATGGAGAAGCATCACAAGCCAAACAAATAGGCAGCGTTGGGTTGAAGTGAGCCAACACTTCCTCTGAGGTGATCAATGCCTTGCTTTTGCGAAAGGCCCTCTTACAGTCCTCGTTCCACTTCCATGGTACTCCCTTCTGCAAAAGAGCGTTCAGCGGGTGCAGCACCGTGGATAAATTTGGCAGAAACTTATGGTAATAGTTAATCAACCCTAGGAACGACCTCAACTGGGATACATTATCCGGAGCGGGAGCCTTCACAACAGCTTTGATCTTGTCAGGAGACTTATGAAGCCCCTCCTGGTCAATGACATGACCACAGTACGAGATCCGCTTCTGAAAGAACTCACATTTCTGGCGATTAACTCGAAGTCCATATTCTTTCAATCTGGTGAGCACCAGTTCCAAATTTGCAAGGTGTTCCTCGTCATCATCTCCTGTAATCAGAATATCGTCCAGGTAACATTGTGTGCCTGGAATTCCCTGTAATACCTGCTCCATGGCCCTCTGCCAAATTGCTGGAGCCGATGCTACTCCAAAAACCAGTCTATTATACCGGTACAAGCCTCTATGCGTGTTGATCGTGAGATACTGGCGTGACTCTTCCTCAACTTCCATCTGTAAGTACGCCTGCGCCAGGTCTATCTTGGTGAAGTGTTTCCCGCCAGACAACGAAGCGAAGATATCCTCAATCCGCGGAAGCGGATACTGCACCGTGTGAAGCACCGGATTAACAGTGATCTTGAAATCGCCACAGAAGCGAACCTTCCCCGGTTCCCCCGGCTTGTTGCTCGATGAACGCTTCATGACGGGGACAATGGGCGTGGCCCACTCACTCCAGTCTACCTTAGACAGTACTCCTGAACGTTCTAGCCCTTCCAGCTCAGCTTCCACAGCAGGTCGTATCGCATAAGGTACCGGTCTGGTTTTGAAGAATTTCGGGTTTGCATGTTCTTCAACCTTGATGTTTGCCGTAATTCCTCTCAGTGTTCCCAGTCCCTGTTGGAACACCTCTTTAGCATCGTCCAATATTCTGGACAATCGTTTAGGTTTGACATCTTTTTTACCGGAATCTACCGTTAGTGCTTTTAAGGAATGCCAGTCCATATTTATTTTTCTAATCCCATCCTCGTCACCACTGTTAAGTCTGTGTGTCCCAGTTATGCTTATTATAAATCACTGGACACAGACCACAAGAATAACTTTAACAGGTCTTTACTATTCGGAGGTCAGGGCTGAACTGCCCAGCAAATCCCTACACAACACTTATATACCGGTGTGGTCACCACCGGTATTACAGTATACAGCAGCCAAGAGAAAGTAGTACATCTCTTAAGGTAGTTCTCTTAAGGTGGGACAGGTTACATACACCACAAAAATCCCACGGTGTTTCGTTTGGGAAAAATGGACATCGAGCCAAAGAAGGAGATAGAAGGAGAGGTGACATAAAGCTTAGTCGAAGGAGGGTCTTAAAGGAGGAGAGGCAAGTAGAGAGGCAGAGGAATTTAGGAGGGGCATTCTAGAGCATGGGGCTTAGGCAGCTGACAGCATGACCACCAATGGTGGAGTGAAGGAAGGGGGGAATGTCCAAAAGGCCAGAATCAGAGGCAGATGCGGGGTGGGGAGGGGGATTGTACGGCTGGACAAGGTTACAGAGATAAGGAAAGGCAAGACCATGAAGGGATTTAAGCGCAAGGATTAAAATTTTAAATGGGAGGCTTTGGGGACCAGGAAGCAATGTAGGTCAGAAAGGACAGGGGTGATGTGTGACAAGGACTTGGCATGAGAAAAGATATGGGTAGTAAAACCCAGCTCTACCCACCTGTCTCAACCCCTGAACAGCTTCTGTGTTTTCAGAGTGATTGCCCAAAATCCAGTCTTGAATGAGCCACAATTTCCTCCAGCTAAACATAGCCAGGGGAAAGTTTGGCTTGGCAGGAAAGGGGAAGAGTGAGAAGCAGCAGAAGCAACTGAACAGATAATCCCAATCTTAGTGACAAAGACGTCTGTGAGGAGTCCCCTCCTTGCACTTGTTGTTGGAGGTGGAGTCAGAGGGGGCAGGGGAGAAAGGCTTGAGGAGATCGTTGGTTTTGGGGAAAAGAAGCCTCGGGGGTATCTTTGCTCTCCACGATGATCCTGGAGTAGTGGATTTTTTTGGCAGAGGAATGTGAGGCCTGGTGGTGCTTGATGTGATCCAGCTAGACCTAGTGATGGATGGCTAAACCAGTTGTACACCAGATACTCTCATATCTGTACCCCTTGAACTTGAGGGAGTGAAGATTAGGGCCGTACTGGGGGGATGGGAGATGGAACTTCATAAGTTCTGACATGTCTGCCTATTTGAATGAAACCTTGAAAAAGATACATGTGACAGAATGTGACAAAACCTTGGTTGGTCACTAGTCATTATGCCCATCTACATTGGGATTTTCTTTGTGAAAACTAAGATATAAAAATTTGGGTTTGGCTCACCTTACCTAAGAAGGAACCAAAAGAATGCAAGAGGAAAGGAAAATGGAAAACAAGAGAGAAACAAAGTTCAGACAATAATTTAAGAAGGATTTTGCGAGAGAACATTTGGAAAATGATCTCTAAGCCTAAAAAATATTAAATATGTAATTTGGAAGATTAAGTGACCCGAGTGACACCTGACACAAGCAAATTTGTCCAGCCTGTTATTTAATCGCTCAAGTGTGAGTGTAAGATAGCAGGATAATTGTACAGATAAACTCATGTATGCAATCTAGGACAAGAGGAAGGCAACTGAAGAAAGAAGGCAACTTACTCCAGAGGTGAAGCTGAGCATCTCGGAGGAAGTTAAACAAACAATTCCACAATTGATCTGGAAGAACAAGTATGTTTGTGCTCATATCACGGATAGATAACCCACATATTTGAAATTATGATATACTAGTGATACATAGAATAGTAAGTATAACTTTGCTAAGTAATTTTGGACATGTAACTCTGTTATGCTATATTCAAGAGAATCCAGTTACTGCAAAGGAACTGCAATACAATACATTAACTTCGTCCCTTCTAAACAATTTAAACTCTTGTCAGTTCATACCTAAAGTACCTATTATAATTCTCAATATTTAATCTAGTAATGGTAATAGTTGTTCTAATTTAGATGTGTCAAATAAGGTAGTATTAATTAATGCATCTCTGTCTGTCTTCACTTTTAGTGACTTCGGCAAGAAAAAGCCAACTAATTCAACTCAGTTTGTATTGTAATTCTGTGGTGTTTGGCTAGATGTGCAACTGTTAACATACTTTTATACTGGGTATATAAGACATTTTATGGATAAGCTAGTTTGGGCATCTTATAATCCTTAGATTGAATCGAATTTAGTACCTATGCATTTGTGCTAGGAAACAGGGCAATGATCGATCCATTACCCTTAAACTTGTATAGATTGAGTAGCGGAAATTCAGATAAATGTAGTGGTTAGGATTAAGCATTGAATAATTCTTATATTTATTGTTTAGGCAGGTGTGGAAGCCATTTTGCAAAAGCAAGATCCAACAAACAGCAGTGAAAATGAATAACCAATTAATTTGGTTTTGGTTGTTTTGTTTGGGGGGAGCAATGCTGGCAGGGATACTGGGAGAACTCCCTGCTCTTCTTGAAATAATGACATGGATCTTTCATTTCTATCCAAACAACCACCAGGACAGACAGATAGAACCTCAATTTAGCAGTGTAGCACCCCCCCCAGTCATGCAAATATGCAAAAAGCCCACTTTTAAGGCAGTCATTATATATTCTTCTCTCATATGTTTAGGTTTGAGCTTCTGTAAGAAATGGTTCCTTTTTTATTGAGTATGACTTATGTGATCATTCAGATCAAAGTTCATACTGTAGTGCAATGCGTTACATCTTTTATTTACCTGATTGGTTACATGATTGATTGGTTACCTGATTGGTTATCTTGATGTATTGGGGGCATTGTTGACACTTGTGGTACAGCATAGCAACCAAAGTGATCACTAATAACTATGCTGTGCATCATTGCTATTTCTGTCCAGCACTGCAGATAGGAATTTTACAGTGAAACAGATGGGATACTTTTATGCCAGTCCTTTAAATTGTGGAGAAAGTCATCGGTAGAACAAATTCCTCTAAGGGGCAAGGTCTATCTATAGGGGATATTCCCTTTCCAGAGTACAGGATGGATAAGGTATTTGCTTCTTCAAATAACAAAACAAATTTAAGTTCTCAAAGTTTTAATTTTTGACATTTCAAAAAAAATGTAATCCTCAATTTAACTCTTCTTATCCAAGAAGCTTTTTGAGGTATTATATTTTGTCCTCCTTCATCATGCATTATAAGAGAATATCTCTCGGCAGGAATCTGCAAAGCCTTTCTAACTATCCTTTTTATGTTGTTTTTCTGGCTGTCAATCAGCTATTACTTACTTATAAAACATTCTGCATGGTTCTGCTCACTTTCAGGGATGACATTTGGTGTGATAAATATAAATTCTTATTTAGCTATAAAAGACATCTTTCACCACTGACAGCTATACAAATGACCTTTGATGCCTTCTCCTGCAGCAGGATTTAGTCTCATGCAAAATATGTCAGACGTTTAAAAGAGGTTCTGCTCCACTGGTTATCGTCCTCCAGCCACACAGAATTGGTAGACACCCAGGTGACGATATCATTAAAGGCACTCAATAATTCAAATTAGTCAGCTCAGGGAGATTCTTATTCATACTTCTTCTGGAAACAAGAAAAAGGCATGTGTCAAGGGGCCAACCTTCAATGCCACATTAGGAGTTTCCATGGTGGAACTCAAAAATTACGTAAAGTAGGCCATGACATTAATGCCTCAAGACTGAATCACCCCTATTCTAAGTTCTGGGTGACAGTCTAATACATCGGCCCAGTAATTCCGGGCACAACACGTGAGTAAGGACGGGGTACTCACGCGTGTGCCCGGAGGAATTGCTGGTTTTCAGCATGCACAGCGCATGCGCTGAAAACCAGCATTTCCTGTCCTCTGACCCAAGGGGTTAAGAGGCTGAACGCGTGCGCGGTATCGGGCAGTGCGTGCGACTTGGATTTCCTCTATTTTTAGAGAGTTGCGCGTGTGTAAAGGCCTCCGGTATTTACACATTGAAAAACCACACGTAAGTACTTAGTTTTACAGGTAAGTGGTCTATTATACAATTGAGAATTTTTTTTTCCACAGGTTTGTTATTTTTAAACAATTTACAGTAAGGTAAGTTTAGTTTTAGCCCCGATTTTTTTATAATTTTTTTTTTTCAAATTTTAAAATTATTGTTTAAAATAGTTTTTCAGAGTTCTTTATGGCTCATTTAAGTAGTGCAATGTATTTTTTAATTTTCTTTCAGGTTTAAGTAGTGTTTTGGGGCCAGGAGTTTTCATGAGTTTGACAGCTCTTACTGTCAAACTCATGAATGAACTTTTGCAACCTCCCATTGGTTGCCCTGTGCTCACGTGATCCCAGCCGGCTCACCGCACTAAGTACGCCGCTGGGTCACGCACGCACAGCGTGGCAGGACCTCAAGTGGGCCAGTGAGAGGAAATGCAATGCGGGCCAGAATTAAAATGTCAGCGCGCCGGGTAAGTGAACATCGGGGGCTTCCACGCATGGCAAGCTCCCGATCCTAATTTCAGGGCCATCAACTTCTGTACTTAATTCAATGTACTCAAATTCATTTATGATCTTCCTAGAAATTCCAAATAGAGGAAATCTTCATGAAATGTTTGGAATGTTGCTGCACATCGGAAAAGAACAATTCTTCCCTCTTGGAGTGCATTATTTCATGTCATAGGGTACAACACACTGCTGTTTAAATATAAGAGCAATTGGAATTGAGGCACTGTGATTAGGCAATGTCAAACTTCATGTACCACTTACCATTAGGGCATATGCAATATAAGTTGCATAACTCTGCCACTTGTATTTCTATTACCTTACTTTTTATACCCTAACATTTTCTGTGTAGATAGTGTTTTGCATAAATCTTTAACATCTACTACTTTCCGTCATGACCATGTATATCCTGTGCTAATAATTTACAGTAATAATCATGCCTTACCTTTCTGCTCTGCTTTTTCTGGACTGCCAGTTAGGTTCTTTGGGTCCTTGACACTGCGTCTTTCTTTGGTAACATGTGGCATGCTTGTTATTTCTTTTTGCATATCTGGATAACTACTCTTGTGTTTCTCTAGAACCTGGTTGGAAAATCTGTTTTTTAACTTTCTCATTCAGCCAATTTCCTCAACTATTGTGGCCTCCTCCATATCTGGATTATTACATTTTTTCATATTCTCAGGAATTACACATTTTAAAGCCCCATGGTCCCACAATTTCATTAGATAGTTACTAATTATCCTGAAAAATACAGATTTCCCATTTTTCATTAAAAGAGGTAACTTGAACCCATTGCAACCATAGGAATGTATTTTATGAATGCAATCGATCCTTGCTGAATAATGTGATGGGAGTGTTATCAAACAAAATTTGACACTGAGACAAGCAAGGAGATATTAGGACAGATGACCAAAAGCTCAATAAGCTATCCACAGGTTTTAGGATGAAATTTCAGAGTAGGTCTTCCTGGAATTTTTCCCCCCCACTTTTTAATTTACAGGAACAAATACATGTGCACACTTTGTAAAGTCTTATCTTATAGGGGTAGCCTAGGTGTATATATGTGGGTTTACTGGGTTGTTTGGGATTCTAGGAAAGGGCATTATACTGTCTGGTGCTTCTAGTGTTCCAGGTGGAATCTGTACATTACTGACTGGCATATGCCCTTTATAATTGTTGTATGGAGGATTGCATTTGCCACGAGAAAAAACATCACTTGCAGCTCACAGTATAGTTACATGTTACCAGGAGGGCTTGTTCTCTGGTAGGCCCAGGACTGTGTCTGCCGGAATTGTGAGCCTCATTAAACTTCCTGCACTGCTGTCCAGAGTACATAAATGTGGGGGCACCACCAGACTGTGTTTCTTTCTTACTACAGCCCCCAGCAGTCAGCTGGATTTAGTGGGGTGCAATACACTCTCTATATTATACTGAGCTGGTCCTCTTGTATTCTGCAGCAAGTGGTGGTTGTAAGGGTCTTTTTTCTTACCTTTCTCCTTTCCTTCTCTGTTAGTTGGTGACATGGGCATCATTCACTTTGACCTCAAGGCAAACATAAAGCAAAGGGCAGAGAAGTAAAGAAGTGAAGGTACAGTTCCTGGGCAGCCAGCTGATATCATAACTTTTGTAGTATGACTGGGTCTTGGGGAAATTGTTTCATTTCATTGGTTATATTGGGTGAGGTGGAATCTGTCAGCTAGTTGTTGGAAAGGGATATATCTGGCCCACCCAGGATTTGGCTTAGCGTCATGATACAACAACAACTTGCATTTATATAGCGCTATTAATGGAGTAAAACATCCTAAGGTGCTTCATAGGAGTGTTATCAGACAAAATTTGACACCGAGACAAGCAAGGAGATATTAGCACAGATGACCAAAAGCTTGGTCGAAGAGATATGGTTTAAGGAGCATCTTAGAGGAAGAGAGACAGGTAGGGAGGCAGAAAGGTTTAGGAAGGGAATTCCAGAGCTTAGGGCCTAAGCAGCTGAAGACATGGCTGCCAAAGGTGGAGCGATTAAAATCGGGAATGTGCAGGAGGCCAGAATTGGAGGAGGGCATAGATCTCAAAAGGTTGTAGGGCTAGAGGAGGTTACAGAGATAGGAAGAGGTAAGACCATGGAGGGATTTGAAAACAAGGATGAGAATTTTAAAATAGAGGTGTTGCCAGACTGGGAGCCAATGTAGATCAGTGAGCACAGGGGTGATGGGTGCACAGGACTTGGTGCGAGTTAGGATATGGGCAGCAGAGTTTTGGATGACCTCAAGTTTAAGTGGGGTGGAGGTCAGCCAGGAAATCATTGAAATAGTCAGGTCTAGAGGTAACAAAGGCATGGTTGAGGGTTTCAACAGCAGATGAGTTGAGGTAAGGATGGAGTCGGGCAATGTTACAGATGTGGAATTAAGCGGTCTTTGAGATGGAGCAGATATGTGGTTCGAAGCTCATCTCGGGGTCAAATACGACTCCAAGGTTGTGAATGGTCTGGTTCAGCCTCAGACAGTTGCCAGGGAGAGGGACGGAGTCGGTGGCTATGGAACTGAGTTTGTGGCGAGGACCGAAGACAATGGCTTAGGTCTTCCCAATATTTAGTTGGAGGTAATTTCTGCTCATCCAGTACTGGATGTTGGACAAGCAGTGTGACAAATCAGAGACAGTGGAGGGGTTGAGAGAGATGTTGATGAGATAGAGCTGAGTGTCGTCAGCGTACATGTGTAATCTGACATTGTGCTTTAGGAAGATGTCACTGAGGTGCAGCATGTGACTTTGATAAGGGCATTTCAGTACTGTGACAGAGTGGAAACCTGATTGGTGGGATTCAAACACAGTTGCAGGAAAGATGGGCACGGGTTTGGGAGGCGACAATATGATCAAGGACTTTGGAAAGGAAAGGGAGGATGAAGATGAGGCAGTAGTTCACAAGAACAGAGAAGTCAAGGGTTTTTTTGAGGTGAGGGATGGTGACGGCAGATTTGAAGGCGGGGGGGCGGTGGTGGTGCAGTACCCGAGGAGAGGGAACCATTAACAATATCAGCTAACCTGGGGGACAGGAAGGGATGTTAGGTAGCCAGCAGTTTGATGGAAATAGGATCAAGGGAGCAGGAGGTGGAACTCATTAGCTCGGAGAGTGCATGAGGGAAGGTGGTAGGAGAGTAACTAGAGAAAGATGTGAGTTCAGGGCTAGGGCAGGGAGGAACCTTGGGGAAGTTTGGCCCGGTGAGCTATGGGAAGCGATTGAAGTGCCAGAGGCAGCTGATCAGATGGTCTCTATCTTAGTGACAAAGAAGTCCATGAGCTCCTCACACTTGTTGGAGGTGAGGGTGGAGGGGGCAGGGGAGGGGGGTTTAAGAAGACAGTTTGTAGTGGCGAAGAGAAACTGGGGGTTATCTTTGTATCCAGGATGGAATAGGGAGCAGTTTTGACAGAGGAGAGCAGGAGCCAATAGTGCTTCATGTGGTCCAGCCAGATCTGGTGATGAATTGCTAAATCAGCTGTCCGCCATCAAAGTTCTGCACCCCTTGGACTTAAAGGGGGTGGAGATGAGGGCTGTACCAGGGCAAATGACCAGGGTGAGAGTTTTAATGGGGACAATGCATCAAAGTTGGAGGTGAGGGTGTAATTGGGCAGATCGATAGCAGCAGAAATGTTGTGGTGAATGGAGGGCCAAAGGCTAGAAAGTTGAGAATTTGAAAGTACAGTTGTAAATTGCTTGGGGGAAAGTTTTATCCAGGGACAGACAC
Organism: Somniosus microcephalus; assembly: GCF_052327205.1. NCBI lineage: Eukaryota > Metazoa > Chordata > Chondrichthyes > Squaliformes > Somniosidae > Somniosus > Somniosus microcephalus. The sequence goes on from NC_140994.1 coordinate 164,637,040, forward strand.
AGAAGCAAGTGGAGTTGGGAGGGTGAAGGGGGATGTGTGTGGAGAGCGATACAAGGAAGTGATCAGAGATGGCCTTATTTGTGATTGACACAATAGGCATTGAGAGGTCTCATGAGATGGCAAGGTCAAGAGGATGGCTTTGAATATGGGTAGGGGTGTTTATATGGAGAGAGATATTAAGGAAGGAAAGGAGGGCAGTGATCTCAGAGGAGAGATGGCATGATGAGTTGAGATGGAGGTTGAAATCACTGCAGTGCAGAGGTTGAGAGAGGAAAACAGTGAAGATATCTCAGTGAGAAACTTGGTGTGGTACTTGGGTGGGTGGTAGAGAATAAAGATTTTAAATGAGAGGGGAGAGGGTTGGAACAACGTGAGATGCTCAAAGGAGGAGCAAGTGCCAGAGGTGTAGGGGTACAAACCAAGTTATGATTTGGTGATAAGAGCCACACCATCACCATGGCATTTTGGGCATGGAAAGTGGTGGAAGGTATAGCCAGGAGGGGAGGCTTCATTAGGGGGAAGGTATCATCACCCATCAGCCAGGTTTCCACCAAGGCCATGATGTCGATGCAATCATCCAGAATAAGCTCATAGATGGCAAGAGCCTTGTTCACAAGTGAACGGACATTCTGGAGGGTGATACGGAGAGGAGCGGTGACAGTTGATCAACTGGCAGAGCCCATAGGGTCAGCACTGGAAGGGGTGAGTGGGATGGGAAGGAGGTTGGCAACATTAACCCCCTGGGCATGCTGAGTGGGAAGGTCAGCAAGAGGGAAGGATGGGGCAGTTGGGTTTGCTGCTCGTAAGGAGGCAGCAACGAGTGCCTCGATGGGCCCCTCAGAGGGTGCCAAGAGAGGCACAGAGGGAAGCTGTTTGCTTTTCTAAGGGGGAGTCAAACCTGGGATGGCAACAGAAGAGTAGGAAGGTCGAGTGCTTTAGGGTTGGGGTAGAGATTTGGGAAGGCAGAGCACCCAAGAGGAGAGGAAAGACAATAGGCAAGACAACAAGAGAGAAGGCCCTAGGAGGGGTAAAGAGAAAAGAAGAAAAAAGGGACAGACAAAAAGGGGAAATCGAAGTGAGCTCGGATCCTGAACGGCAGCCAAAATGTAGACACGAATGGACACGGGGAAAAACTCAAGTTTCATAGGTGTGGTTATATAGCAAAATTAGGATAGATATGTCCTGGTAATAAACAGGGAATAGAGAGGAGACAATAGGAGGGAGTCCAGAGTTAAAGTCAGAGGTACCGTGGTGGGATAAAGTTGATGTAGGTAGGGTGGAGTCAAGCTTGGAGCATCGACAAACTGATGTCCAGGTTCAGAGACAAGTGTGGAGGGCAATTGAGCCCAGAAGCTATTTGAAAGGTAGAGTATTCGAAGACACATTGCTGGAGGTATTTCCATGGGAATGAAGAGCCAGGAGATGTGCAGAATCGATCGTGGATTTATTGTTTGGCTTGGAATCCACCCATGGTAAATGCATCTGGAAGCTCTCCATTGCATCAGACTGGCGAGAAAGCCAATTGGCCCTATGGGATTTACAGATACATGCTTCTTTTTAGTTTGTATTGTTACTATTTCCAGGTGTCTCTTTGGTTTCTCTAGAGGTCTATAAAGGATGGGTTACATAGAGGGTTGTTTTGGAGGCTCTGGCCTGCATACTCAGCCATTTACTATATGGGCATGCTGAATTCCAAACTTAATTCCACAGAGTTGGGCTGCTTAATAGTATTATCTAAGATTGGGAAGCCTGAGCCTGACTTCATGCTTGGGGAGCTGAAACCATTTGAGGTATATCCATGCTTTCTTACCTGCCCATAGGTCCAGCACATGCACCGGTCAAGCTGGGAAACTAACTGATAGCATTTGAAACAGGCAGATGAGGTGGGATGTACATTCACTTTTATGTGCTTGCTTTCCTCATTAGGAACATGAGCTGATCATTCAATTTGTCCAGGTCATCTTGTCTGTTGTCCAGGATTGTTGGTGGGGGGCGGGGCGGGGGGGATGGGGAGGAGGAGAACGGAAGTATCAAAAGAAAGGAGTAAGGCAGCATGATAACTGTACACGGTACTCCAGGTCTGGTCTCACCAAGGCCCTATATAATTGCTGCAAAACCTTTTTACTCTTATACTCTAGCCCCTTTGTAATAAAGGCTAACATACCATTTGCTTTCCTAATTGCTTACTGTACCTGCATGTTAACTTTATGTGATTCATGTATAGGGACACCCAGGTCCCTCTGAATACCAACATTTCCCAGTCTCTCACCATTTAAAAAATATTCTGCTTTTCTATTTTTCCTACCAAAGTGGATAACTTCACACTTCACCACGTTATATTCCATCTGGCACATTCTTGCCCACTCACTTAACCTGTCTAAATTCTTTTGCAGCCTCCTTGCATCGCCCTCGCAGCTTACTTTCCCACCTAACTGCATCATCAGCAAACTTGGATACATTACACTTGGTCCCTTCATCTAAGTTATTGATAGAATGTAAATAGATGAGACCCAAGCACTGTTCTTTGCAGTACCCCACTAGTTACAGCCTGCCAACCTGAAAATAACCCATTTATTCCTATTGTTTTCTGTCCGTTAACCAATCCTCAATCCATGCTAATATATTACCCCCAATCCCATGAGCCCTAACCTCTTGTGTGACACCTTATTGAATGTTTTTTGAAAATCCAAACACACCACATCCACTGGAGTTCTCTTGGTGTTCTGGTGAAAATTTATCCCTCAACCTACACGATGAAAACAATTTAATTAGTCATTTATCTCAATGTGTTTGTGGGACCTTGTTGTATGCAAATTAGCTGCTGCATTTCTCTACATTATAACAGTGACTACACTTCAAAAGTACTTTAGTGACATTGAAGTGCTTTTGGAATGTTGTGAGGTTGTGAAAAATATATAAATGCAAGTTCTTTCTGATAGTTAACCATTTAGCAAATCTTTTACAGCTGCTTGTCCTGCTTCTCAGTGATGAAAATGGCTTCTACTTCAGCTGTTGGTAATTTGAAAGAAGAATTAAATTGTTCAATTTGCTGGAATATTTACACAGAACCAGTTTCACTGTCCTGTGGGCACAACTTCTGTCGTAGTTGCATTGAAAAGAACTGGGACAAAAAAGACACAGGGCTAGGATACTCGTGCCCCGAGTGTCGAGCTGAGTATGCTCAAAAGCCTGTACTACACAAAAATTTGAAACTGAGTAACATAATAGAACGTTTTGAAGCCACACAGATGAACGAAGAACCACCTAAAATCTTCTGTGATTTCTGTTTGGAAAGTCCCCTCCCTGCAGTAAAAACATGTATGAACTGTGAAGCATCTTTGTGTGAACATCACTTCAGAAAACACTCTGAAAAAGCCGCTCAGAAAAATCATCTATTGATCGAGCCTGCAAGTTCACTGGAAGACAGAAAATGTTCAGATCATGAGAAACTAATTGAATATTACTGCTTAGATGACCATTCCTGTATCTGTGTGACGTGCTACGTTGCCGGTCCACACAAGAATCATGACATACGCATTTTAAAAGACATACACAATGAGTCAAAGGTGAGAAAGTTTTGTACTAAATTGTTAAAATTACAAATCTTTCATGTCAATTGAGAAGATAATGAAGTATACAAATTTTAATGTATTATATTAGGTTTTACTATATAGTGCAGTGGTCTTATCTTAACAGGCCAGCCTTTCTGAAAAACTGGAGAAGCTGCAGAATTGCAGAGCAACTTTAGAGGAAGCTACGAAAGAATTGCAAGGAACTGAAGTGAACTTAAAGGTATCTGTGATAATATGCTTCATCTGAAAGTTTTCATCTGATTTTGATATATTTCATGTGAAACAGCAACCAAGTACTCTACGGTGTCACATAGCTACCTATGTGCAGATATCTGTCCACTTGCTTAACAAGTCAAATGTTTGGGAATCGCAGGGATAATTCAGATATTCCCAGCTTTCGTATACCTGAAATGAGCCATGTATAATTTAAATCCGACATAAGAAGAAAGGAGAAAAAAACAAAGAGCTAAAAAGGCAATATATAGTTCCTTAACTAAGTGCGGTGGGTGAGGAGCACACAATTTATTTACACACTGTCCCTGATGCCGCCTGAGCAGCCATTGCCCCAACTATCTACTACATCTTCACTACTCTGACCACCCCCCCTCAGAGCTCATTACATCCCCCTCCCTTACTCTGATGCTACAATAAGCACTGCACCCCTGACTGCTCAGTACACTTCCAATCTTCACTTGGCCCATCCCCTCACTCCCAAATCTAGACCCCTTCCTGTATACGCTTGCTTCACTGAGTTTTCATCCCACCCATTCAAGTACTTTTAGACTTCACAAAACTCGTCCTCGTGCCAAATTCCTGACCCAGATTCCCCACTCCCTCCCATGGTCTCCATCCTGTGTGCCACTTCTAGCCCCAATCGCTCCTGCCCTGAGTCACCAATATCCGCAGCCACCCTGAATTTCTCTCTTACCCATGTGTACTATACCAGCTCTCAAACAGACTGTCTCCACCCAATCTTATATGCATCTCTGCCCTAGTACATGTTGGCTGACATGTCATTGCATATCCTGGGCTTAATACAAGATAAGACATAGAAATCAGCAAAGGAATATTTGTGATACTTAAACAGAAATGTCAGGTGATTTACAGAAAACAAAGTGAATAACAGAATACAGAAAAAAATTATATAAAGAATTAGAAGAATAGTGAGACACAAACAGAGAGAAACACAGACACCAACAATGTGTAAGAGCCATAAAGATAGAAAGAGTAGATGACAAACATGAAGACAGAAAACTCAGAAAAGGAATTAGTAAATAGGAAAGAGGTGTAGAAATAGTCACAGGAACAAAATGTCGAGGTAGAATTTCCAGGGGATTCCCCCGATCTCCTGCCCTAATTTCGGCAGAAGATCGTTGGAACCTGAAGAAATAGCGTAAATAGCCACTTTTCCACAGGGTTTTCACCCATCTCTTGCTAGAGTTATGGTAGGAGATCAGAAGAACCTTTGCAGAAACTCCAGATGATCAGTTTTACTTGGTCTGTAAACAATACTGTGGATGATCAACCACATTTATATTCATACATTGTTCGGAAATTGTATAAGTTTCTGTCATCATAAAATAGCATGTCCTCGACTCATCATGAGCAATGCATACATTGATATTGACAATTAGCAGTGGATGCATAGGTATGGTAATCAAGTGGCTATGGTACTGGTAACCATACGTTGTAGGTTCAAGCCCCAGCATAGCAAGTTGTGAAAATGAATGCAATGATGCTGGTAATTTGTGGGCTAGCACCAGAAAAATGACTATGAAAGTTGCCAGATTATCGTTAATGAATCAAAGAAAGTTAACATGCAGGTACAGCAAACAATTAGGAAATCAAATGGTATGTTAGCCTTTATTGCAAGGAGGTTGGAGTACAAGACTAAGGAAGTCTTGCTGCAATTATATAGGTCTTTGGTGAAACCGAACCTAATTACTGTGTATTGTTATGGTCTCCTTACCTAAGGAAGGATATACTTGCCTTAGAGGGGGGACGTAACAGAGGTTCACTAGATTGATTCCTGGGATAAGAGGATTGTCCTATGAGGAGCGATTGAGTAGAATGGACCTTTATTCTCTGAAGCTTAGAAGAATGAGAGGTGATCTAATTGAAACATATAAAATTCTTAGAGGGCTTGGGAGGGAAGATGCTGAGAGGCTGTTTCCTCTGGCTGGAAAGTCTAGAACTAGGGGCCATAGTCTCATGATAAGGGGTCGACCATTTAGGACTAAGTTGAGGAGAAATGTCTTCACTCAGAGGGTTGTGAATCTTTGGAATTCTCTACCCCAGAGGGCTGTGTATGCTCAGTCATTAATTATATTCAAGACTGAGATCAATAGATTATTGGACACTAAGTGAATCGAGGGATATGGGGATCGGGAGGAAAGTGGAGTTGAGGTAGAAGATCAGCCTTGATCTTATTGAATGGCGGAGCAGGCTCAATGGGCCATATGACCTACGCCTGCTCCTATTTCTTATGTTTTTATGTAAAAACCCAACTGGTTTGTTAATTTTCTTTGGAGAAGGGAACCTGCCACCCATACTTGGTCTGGCCTACACGTGACTCCACAATATGTGATTGACACTTAATACCTTCTGAAATGGCCTAGCAAGCTACGCAGTTGTAAAATGATTACTACAAATTAGAACAATAAAATAAATATTGAATGGACCCATTGGCAACAACCCAGGCATTAGATCAGGACAAGACTAAAGTAATCCCAGCCCAATCAACCCTTCAAGTCTTTCTCCCTACCATTTGATGACGGGTTGCCAAATAAGAAGAGCTGTCCCACAGACTAATTAAGCAACAGCCTGACATAGTTGTACACACAAAATCAAATCTATCAGCTAACATTTCAGATTCCTCCATCACCATCCCTGGATATGTTCTATCCCATTGGCTGGATAGGCCTACCAGAGGAGGATGGTGGGGGTGGGGGGTGGGGGCTGGTGGACAGTGCTACATAAGGTGGCTATGGCCCCAAGAATATTCAACATTGCTAAGTAAGACAGACTAACGACAGATCAAGCAGCCTGAAATTGAGTGTTCATGAGCCATCCTCAGCCGTAGAATTGTATATCCCCATAATCTGTAACCTCATTGCCCAGCACATCCCTTGCTCCTTTATTGCTATCAAACTGGGAGATCAACCCTGGTTCAATACACAGCCCTGGTTCAATACACAGTATAGAAGGATGTGCCAGGAGCAGCACTAGGCATACCTTAGAATGAGGCACCAACCCAGAGAAACTGTAACACAGGAATCCATCCATGCAAGCCTAGTTGGTGCCTCTCATTCTAAGGTAGAGAGAACTAAGCAATTTTACAACCAACAGATCAGAGCAAAGTACTGCAGCCATACCACATCCAGCCTAGAATGTTGTTGAACAATTTAGGAAACTAACAGGAGGAAGAGGCTCCCTGAACATGTTAGAGGCAAGAACATGTGTGCAAGAAGATGGGGTAATTTGAACAATACAGGTGCTTGCATGTACCTTATGCCAAAAATACCAAGTGTACAATCCTACTCAACCTCCTCCTAAGTTCCCCACCATCATAGATGCCAAATCTAGCCAATTTGGTTTACTCCACATGATACGACAGAACACAATGAAGTTGTTGGAGGCCAACAATTGTAGCCCCAGGACAACACTGCCGGAATTCCCAAGTCAATGGCCTGTATTTTCCGATGCCTACGGGTGTGTACGCGCTGTGTACACACCCATAGGGACATCAGAAATGCTGGTTTCAGGCATGCAAAGCGCATGCGCTGAAAACCAGCATTTCTGATCTGTCAAGAATGCTCTTGACAGATCGGACGCCTGCCTTAGAGAAGGGCCTCTGCGGGGGGAGAGTCCGCTTTCTGCAGAACCTCCGCCCACTGAAAACCCTTAGAAATCTTACGCCTGGTAAAAGCAGGTGTAAGTCCTGCTTTTACCAGCATAAGAGTTTAAAAAAAAGTTTTAAAAAAATGTTTCACTCATTTATAATTTAAGAATACTGTACTTTTAAAAAAGGTAAGTTTATTTTTAGCCCCATAAAAAACTTTAATTATTTTTTTCAAAAAATTAAATTTTTGTTTAAAATATTTAACTTAATGTCATTTTAACTAATTTTAAAAACGTGATGGGTTTTTAAAAATTTATTTAATGTTTTAGTATCTGTTTGGGGTGATCTCCATTCATATATTTGACAGGTCTATCTGTCAAAATTATGAAGGGAGATTCCCTTCTATTGGCTGGCCTGGCCCACGTGATCCCAGGAGCACATGCAGTTCGCAAGCGTCCCTGGGATATGTGGGCCTTGCGCATTTCGACTTTGGCGAGGCCCAGGAGCGGAAGTGTCTGCACCTCAGGAGCCCTTCAAGTAAGTTCGTAGATTTTTTTCCGATAGGAGGCATTCGCACGCAGGAAGCCTCCTATCGGAAATTACGGGCCAATGTCTATAGTCCAACCATCTTCTGCTATTTCATCAATAATCTGCCCTCTGTCATAACATCAGGAATGGGGCTGTTCACTGACAACTCTACAGTGTTCAATTCGAATAATGAAGCAGTCCATGCTAGCTTATAAGAGGTAACATTTGCCTCATGTAAGTGCTAGGCATTGAACAACAAGAAAAAGCCCCAACACCTCCTCTGACCTTCAATGGCATTACCATTGCCCAGTCCTCTAACTTCAATATCCTATGTGCCACTATTGACCAGAAGCTTAACTGGATCAGCCATATCAACACCATGGCTACACGTGTGTACTGTGTGACTCACGTACTAACCCCTCCAAGCTGCTTGACCATCTACAAGACTCAAGTCAGGAGTGTGATGGAATACTCACCACTCACCACCGTGGAAGGACCACAAATTCTTATCTATCGTTGGTCTGTGGTAAACACTGCTCAATTACCCTGCTTACTAAGTGGCCTTACAATGAATGGCATTACAATGATAAAGTGATATTGTGGATCTATTACTGGCAGGAGAATATTGAAGCATTCATCCTAATTTATGTTTCTTCTCATTATCACCCTGGTGACTCATTTTTAAAGGGAATTTTTGTAGCCCATGAAAAATCATTTAAAATACTTGAAGTAATGTGATGTCATTCTTTGTTATGGTTACATGATTACCAGGGACCAATTGTAAATAAGTTGATTCAGTCATATTATTCCCATGAGCACAATCAAAGCACTGCACTCAGAAAATAATGAACATTTATCACAGAAATGATCATGATTACCTGATACCAATGAGCATAAGCTCCCTGTACTATACAGCTCTATTAAATTTATGATAAATGATAAACACATGGAAAATGCTCCTCTGCTAATAATAAACTATTTTTAGATCATGCAGCATATTCTAGATCAATGGTCATTACTGGAACTATATCTTTACATTGGCCATTGACTCCATTTTAACCATTAAAAAGAATAGTGGCCCTAAATTTTCTCACTATCCTCATTTGCATAGGAGCACCACTCACCTGGTAATTTCCTGTTTTTATGCCACTACTGCACTTTGGAAAAGTTACTCCCATATAAAACAGGCACAGATGCTCCCCCAAGCACCTGATTCAGGCAGAAGTGAAGAGTGTTGAGAGCTTTGAATATTCCCCTAGTTTACTTACTGATTTCTAGCTTCACATATGCTTTTTCAGTTTTCCTCACTGAACCTTGCACTCGAACCCACCCACCCCCAGTGCTACAGTCTTGCTCCACCCCTACATTTTTAATGCCCCTCTACATACCCAGAAAAACTCTGGAGAAGGTATGTCATACATCTCTATACCATCCTTATGGAGGAGAAGGAACAGCAGTGAATGGAGGAGAGGAAAATAAAGCAGCATGGCAGAAGACATTGACAGTGTGTAACAGGACCATCTCCCTCTGGGTGGAAAGACTGACAATCCATGATAGCTTGCTGCTTGGCACAACCAAAGAAAAGAGAGACTTGCATTTATATAGCACCTTTCACAACAGGATGTCCCAAGGTGCTTTACTACCAATGAAATACTTTTGAAGTGTAGTCACTGTTGTAATGTGGGAAACGCAGCAGCCAATTTGCACACAAATAGTAATGTGATAATGGCCAGATAATCTGTTTTAACAATGTGGGTTGAGGAATAAATATTGGCCAGGACAACAGGGAAAACTCCCCTACTCTTCTTCGAAATAGTGCCGTGATCTTTTATGTCCACCTGAGAAGGCAGATGGGACCCCATCTGGTCCCAAAAGGTGGCACCTCAGACAGTGCAGCACTCCCTCAGTAAGGCACTGGAGTGAAACCTAGATGTTGTCCTCAAGTCTCTAGAGTGGAACCCACAACCTTCTGACTCAGAGGCATGAATGCTACCAATGGAGCCACAGCTGACCCAGGAGTCTGTCCCTTCTGTCCTCTACCTCTTCCTGTAAAAAATTCACATCCTTTTGGCGAGATGCTGCCCTGTCACGATGCCCAGCTGACACAGCTGGCTTGTGACTGCTCATGGTTCTGGCAAGAGGTGAGGGTAAAAGATGCCCCGAGTGGATAAAATGCAAATGGGTTGAGGAAAGAATCTCTGCAGCCTTCCCTTGTTTTCCCCAAGTGCTCTAATAAAAACTGCATTCTTTAAAAAGTTGGCAGTCTTTAAAAAGGCTGCAGTGTTTCTGCACGGAAGTTTCCTGGGGCCTAAGCTGCTCACTAAGCTTTTAGAATGTGAATATGCCAAAACTTATACCACTTCATAAGCAAGTTAACTCACCCAGAAAACTTGCATGACAGTCCCTCTGCCGGTGAACAACATAATTTTCCAGCACAATAACGTCGCAACGAACTTCAAGGAAATTCAGGCCCATTGACTTTCCTTCCCATTTTATTCACAAGGAAGAAGATATAAACATTGCTTCATTCATTATTAACGGAAGATTTCTAACTAGGTATTCAATGGAATTAGAATATAATGTTTGGAGTCTCCTGGTTTAACGATTTATAGGGGAGAATTTCCTGGATCTGTGCTCAGGCGCACTGGATTGGCAGAAAATATAGGAAAATCAGGTGGGTTGGAATGCACACCTATAAAGGAACCCAACCTGATTTTGCTCCTTTTGAATTAATGGAAGGAAAATTGGACAGGATTCCTTTACAGGCATGTGCTCCAACCTGTAAGGGGTGGTGTGTGTGGTCAGCTTTGCCTCTGACTCCCTGAGCGGTTCGAATTGCTCCCACTCCCTTGGTTCTAGACTTTGGACTTATTTGGGGGTTGTAATGAAATTTCAACAGACACCTGAGTTGGTCAAAAGAATTGAGATTTTATTTTGAGACAGGAAGATATACAATACAATAACTAAAAGGGGGAACACTTCGGAATATGCGAGGGAGAATGACAATAGACAAAAATACCTTACCATCCCAATCCCACTACACTAACTAGGTTGAATTCCAGAGGACCAGGAAATGCTCACCAAATGACTTTCTTGACAGTTGTAGAGGTTTGCGATTTTGGGGTTCTCTTTAGTTGTGGTGGTTGGGGCCTGTCATACCCCAGACGTGGTGGAAGACTGCACCTGCATTGGGTTTTCAGTCTTCGCGAGTCCGCTGATGCGGTTGGGTGTGTAGTTGGACTTATCGGGTAAGTACCCAATTTCCTTTGGTTAGGTATAGTTTTTAAGAGTCTTTTGTGTTAAATCTTACCCAGGGGTAAGTCAGGCTAGCTTGTAGAGTGGAAACAAACTTGCGGATTTTTGACTTCTTTTTGGTTGGTTTCTTGTTGGCCGCGGTGGCCCAATATTACCTAGTTGGTGGTAATATTGTTAGTTGTTGGTTTCTTGAGGCCTTTGGTTTGCTGCGATTCCTTTTTTTCCTTTTGTTTTGTTCTTCTTTCCTCAAGTCTCCGATCCTCTGACTATGTACAGTGATGATGATGATGAGTGGTACTCTTTCTGAACTGTACTTTCTCTCTCCTGTACTGAACTTGAACCTTCTCAACTACGTGTTGTGTTGAACTGTCCTCTCAACTGACCCTGTCTGTTGTACTGAACAAGCAGGCCTCAATTATACTGTGTTGAGGCCTGGCTTATCTGACCGCCAAATCTCCTCTGGTCCATTGTTAATTTTGGCGGGCTCGTTAATTTTAATAGGTTTAAATTCTCATCGAGTTTCGGGGCTGGTCCCATCTATTTTTAATTGGCCTTTAACTGGTTTTGGGATTGCTTCGAAATCAGTTTTAAGTGTGCAAAGTGGTTTTGGAAATCTTTCTGAGTGGTTTTAAACTGTTGTTTGATTGTCTTCTCCTGCTGGGGCCAGGGTCTCTTTTGTTGACTAGCGCCATGTATTGTATTATTCATGTTCTTGATGGCCCTGTAGGTTTTGGTGGGAACAGTCCTTCCATCGGCTTATTGTCTTTATGTAGAATGACTGGGATAGCCCAAAACATTCTCAGACCATCTGGCCTTTTCCAATACTCAAACTGTCTGTCCCACAGTGCCCAACCCATTTCCTTTGGTTAGCTTTTCCACAGGCCTGGACATGCCTTTTAAAATAGCCAAAAATCCTGGGGTTTTGAGTTTAAGTCCCTTTTGGCCCAATATTCTTTTCAAACAGTCCAAAATCTTCTTTTTTTCTTGGTTAGGGGGAGTCTGTAGAATTTTGCGAGCCTTACAAACCCACCCAGTTTTCCAATATACACTAAGCTCAGTGAGTCTGGCGCAGACTCAGGAACATATCTGCTTCAATCTTTCACAATCGTAGGCAAGTGTGAGCTCATCCACTTTGGACCTAAAAAGGATAGATCAGAGTACTTTCTAAATGGTGAAAAGCTAGAGGAGGTCCAAAGAGACTTGGGGATCCAGGTACATAAGTCATTAAAATGTCATGAACAGGTACAGAAAATAATCAAAAAAGGCTAAGGGAATGTTAGCCTTTATATCGAGAAGACTAGAATAAATGGGGGTAGAAGTTATGTTACTGTTATACAAAGCCTTAGTTAGACAACACCTGCAGTGCTGTGTTCAGTTCTGGACACCACACCTTAGGAAAGATATATTGGTCTTGGAGGGAGTGCAGCATAGATTTACCAGAATGATACCTGGGCTTCAAGGGTTAAATTACGAGGAGAGGTCACACAAACTAGGGTTCTATTGTCTAGAATTTAGAAGGTTAAGGGGTGATTTGATCAAAGTTTTCAAGATAATAAGGGGAACTGATAGGGGTAGATAGAGAGAAACTATGTCCACTGGTTGAGGAGTCTAGGACTAGGGGACATAGTCTAAAAATTAGAACCAGATCTTTCAGGAGTGAAATTAAGAAACACCTCTACACACAAAGGGTAGTAGAAGTTCGGAACTCTCTCTGCAAATGGCAATCGATGCTAGATCAATCGTTAATTTTTAATCTGAAATTGATCAATTTTTGTTAAGCAAAGGTATTAAGGGATATGGGGCAAAGGCGGGTATATGGAGTTAGGTCGCAGATCAGCCATGATCTCATTGAATAGCGGAACAGGCTTGAGGGGCTAAATGGCCTACTCCTGTTCCTATGTCCCTATATTCCTGCATGCTAACAGTAGAAAATATGAATGGTATAACATCGGTCTGTTTGAAGTATCATTTCATCTAGTTTTATGCACAAAAGAGATTTCTAGTAAATGTATTTATAGGATGGTAACATGTAAAAAGGTCCCTCTTTTATAATGAGGACTTGGTAGGGGTTTGATAACTGTTAGGCCTATCCTTTGAGAAAATTTTACAATACAACTATTACCATGTTACTAAACCATACTTTAATTTGCATAACTCCTAGTTCATGAATCGGTTATTTTATTTATACTCTTTAATTAGAATGATTTTCCTTTCATTACAGAAAGATAGTGCTATTTTGAGAAAACAAATTTCAGACCTATTCCAAGAAATTAGAATGCTGTTAACCAAGCAAGAAAAGCAAATTTTGGATACAGTTATAACAGAAAAAAACATAAATCTTTCAAAAGTCTTAAAGAAAATACAAGAATTAGAAATTAAACGAGAAGTTATTACTCACCTTATTCAGGAAGTGCAAGACCTGAAAAATCAAAAAGACCCACTGTTCTTTATTAAGGTAATATATTAGCCTTTATTCATTTTAATAATTGCATTGATAAATTGCACTTAGTATGCTGTTTGAAGTTTTCTGTTGGAAAGTTTTTCATTTTTAAATATTTATTTAGCAATATCCTCTCTAGCAGAAACCTGGAGTACTGTGTACAGTTTTGGTTTCCTTACCTAAGGAAGGATATACTTGCCTTAGAGGGAGTGCAACAAAGGTTCACTAGACTGATTCCTGGGATGAGGGGATTGTCCTATGAGGAGAGACTAGGCCTATATTCCCTAATGTTTAGAAGAATGAGAGGTGATCTCATTGAAACATATAAAATTCTTAAGGGCCTTGACAGGGTAGATGCTGGGAGGATGTTTCCGCTGGCTGGGGAGTCTAGAACTAGGAGTCACAGTCTCAGAATAAGGGGTCAGCGGACTGAGATGAGGAGAAATTTCTTCACTCAAAGGGTTGTGAATCTTTCAAATTCACTGCCCCAGAGGGCTGTGGATGCTCAGTCCTTTAGTATATTCAAGACAGAGATTGATAGATTTTTGGATACTAAAGGAACCAAGGGATATGGGGATAGTACAGGAGGATGGAGTTGAGGTAGAAGATCAGCCATGATCTTATTGAATGGCGAAGCAGACGCGAAGGGCCTAATGGCCTACTCCTACTCCAATTTCTTATGTTCATATACAAGTTGGTTAAACAAGAATTATATGAATTGAGATAACGTTCACTTGTATACAGTGATGACTGTGTAAAGTGCATACATAGTAAAACTGAGAAATGCTTTCCTCAGTTCTTCCTTCCTTCTACAACCCTCAGCTTTTAAAACCCAACTTTGTCTTACCTAATCGCTGTTGCCTAATTTATCTTGTCTTCTTATTTACACATCTGTATATTGGTAGTATCCAGCTATTCATTTGGTTTCACAATTTAAAACATTCCAATTAGTGTGCAACATCCTCAATGTATACTGGTGGTCGTGGATTATTTCAGGTTTGTAGAAATTCACAGTTTACAAATGACACAGGCACAACTTCATTTAGATGTTCAACGTCCAAAATTAGAGTCTGACAATCATTTTTAGATTTATAAAATAGGGAAGGCAATGCTGTGTGTTAAAGCAGCAACCTGTGACTTCTGAGATTGTGTCTGTGTGTGTGGGGGATGGTGGGGCGGGTGCAGTGGTGGAGTTGCAGGTATGTCCCATGCTAAGCTGACTTCTTGATGTCAGCTGCACTGCTGCAGAGAGGCATGAAATGGAGACATTGAGGGAAGGAAAATCCCATGGGAAATCTCCACTAGAACATTCTCATATGCTGATTCACTGTGTACCTTCAAGAGAGAACTAGACTGCTTCATGGTGAGGCAGAGATCGCATTGTACAAAAGAGGTAGGTGCCAATTAATATAAATCATGGTCAATCTCCTGGTCTAATTTTGGTCACCTAGAGGGATCAGAGAGGAATTTTCGAGATTCCCCTAACTAGCCTTGGGTTTTTATTTTGGTTTTCCGCTTCTCCAAGGAGACAACATGGCACCGAGAGGGTAGGACGTCTCCTGATCTGATGCATAGCACATCACAACTATACAGGCTAAATTGACCAGCTGGTCTTTTCCTGTCTGGCTTTTTTGTATGTTTTTATATCCTTCCTTGTCGGTAGCTAAGGGATAACACTGGGGATTGGCTGCTTGCATCAGCTTCTGGGAAACTGATGAGACCGATAAGAGCAAAGATGGATAAAAAAAGAGGTTGTATGTTCTCTTCGGAGGATATGTTGTCCAAAGGGAAAAAACAGGTTTGCCTACTATAGCTCTGAAAGTATGTATTCTGGGCAGTCCTATTGTGGTAGCATTTTCACATAAGGCTCATAATATTTTCAATGCTTTAAAATAGTACAGACATGAATTTTCAAAACAATATAAATGTACATACCATAAATTAATTTATCTACGAAGTACACAATTTCTATAACTTTGGGGTTATATAATAATATGAAAGATGTAAAGTAATCTATCATTTTGGCTTAAACTACATTTAAATATTTGATTTCTTTTCCAGGATTTCAAATCTACTTATGAAAGGTAGGATTTTAGCTAACATTAGATAGCACCATCAAAAGGGCCGATTTTAACTCAGCCCGTTCAGTGGATACGGGGCGGAGACAGAGTTAAAATTGCTTTGGGGAAGCTACCACTGCATTCTTGCTCTGCTGTCATATTTACTGGGACCTTCTGCTGGCCAGCCTATGTGCCTGCATGAATCAGACTGGAACCTCTTTACTCTATGCAAATATAGGACCCGATGCAATTTTGACAGACAACTGGGTCATAGTTCCCATAGTTGTACCTTGAGGTTAAGAGGAAGTGATAAATGATATTTATGGGGCAAAAGGAGCAGGAGTGATCTTCGAGCTCCAGAAGAATAATATGAGCAGGAAGTTACCCACCGCCCTCAATTCACAGTCAGTCTCCTCCTGGAAGTTACCCACCGCCCTCAATTCACAGTCAGTCTCCTCCTGACTTAGCTCCTGCCAGTTGGGTCAGACTGTGGCCACCCAATATTGTGCCGGTCAGGAGCTGGCGTGTTGTAGCGGGATGTCCTTTCAGGTTGTAGCTCGACTTCAGCATGGTAATGAGGCCTGGTCCTCAAAATGGACTGGGCCTTCCGCCAGCCAGTCCCCAAGAATTAATGTTACACAGAACTGTTCCAGTTACTGGATTTCATAGGAAACAATTTGATTTTTTTTAAAGTGTAGAAAGTATTGAAAAACTAGTTCAAAAAATATATATAATGGAAACATTGGAAACTAGATTGTCAGTTTATCTAGTTGCATTGGTTATTAATCTGAATTTCATCAGTACATAAAAAAAATCTTTACCTGTCTCACGAGTTTTGAACCTTTTGTGTCAAACGCTGAACATTTTGTAGCCACTTTGACAAGTTGTTCAGGAAAACAATCTTTTATTAAGTAAGATTTATAGTGTTCATTTTCCAACTGGCATATTTAATCGTTTCCACACTCTTTATCTGTGTGGGGAAAGAGAAAGGATGGAACAACTGTGTATCATTTTTGTCACAATAACATTATGTATAAGTGATGTAATGAGGCATTTCAATATGATCTAGATTAATTAGGTGTCTTTGTGAATAAATAGGAAAACAATTTGAAACTTTTTTGTGAAGTTCCCAATTTACATAAAAATTAAATAACAGAATTTTAAAAAAAACATTTGAAATTTGCCTGACTGTATTGCACACAGAAAAAACAGACTGTATTTTTGAGATTGAGCAAAAAGTGATGTTAATTAGAAATATTTGGTTTCATTCTAATTGCTGTAAAACAATTTCAGGATTTCTAACAACAATACTGAAGTAGAAAAACTGAAGGTGTCCTGGAAGAAGCTTGATGAAACCACAATATCAACCATCAAGCAGGAGACTAAGCGAATCTTTGAGATGTTAAACACATTAATTTTTGACCACCCTGGTAAGTACTTGGCACTGGTTAGGTGAAGTCTATTAAGGCAAGTACATATTTTATAAGGAGTTGGGAATGGTTTTTAAGTGTGAGAGAAATAAAAGTATATTTTAATCATTATAATTTATAGTGTTTTATATATGTATCACTGGTAACTAGTGTGAATTGGATTGAAATTTAAGAAGGGAGATTGGCCTAGAAATTCATTACAAAGGGATCTGTATAGAGAGATTATAAAATAGTTTGAAATAAGGAGAACTGATATAAAAATGTAATACAAAGGAACCAAAAAAGCTGCAATGCAGTTACATTAATTGATATTCAACAAGCAATAACTAATGAATATGTAAAATAGGAAAGATGTATATAGTGAAAAGCAATCCAATGAAAACGTGTTTTTGTGCATTTAAATCATAGACAAATAGATAAATATGCTATAGGGAGGAATTAAATTTATATAGCTGACAAGGCATTACAGTCATCTGAAACATAATGGAGATGGGGGAAAATAACATGTTATTTATTGTTATGAAATGCTAAGTAGAGTTGAGGTTTTAGAGGATGATGAATTGAAGGAAATAGCTGTCACTCATGTGGAGGATGACTAAGAGATAGCAGACACCAATGATGAGATAGAAAGAAAAATTCTAGGATATCCAAATTGGCTAATAAAAGGCAAGTAATTATAGTGTGGGAGTTCCATTATTAGATATGTGAAATGAAGTGTATTTGGTGAATAAATTTAATCATGTGTTCTATTGAGGCTTAAATGGTATTTGAGAGGGGGTGGAAAAGAAGTCTGATAAAGAGCCTGTAGTTGTATGTAATGTGACCCTTGGTGGTGAACTGGAGGCAGGCGAGCCAATAGCATCCACAGTATTTTTATGAGCTAGGTGGCGCATTCCTGCACCTTCTGGCTGCACAGAAATGAAAATACAAAAAAGTTAACTTACCTTTTTCTGGACGGCCTCAGACGGCTCATTTGAAGACTGCTGGTTAGGTTTCTGCAGACCCAGAAAAACTGAGTGGAGCAGACTTCACCCAATGATGACAAATTTCAAATGGGGTCCTAAAACAGGGGGCTAGGACCCTGATTTGCACATTCAATGTGCCTAATACCTGTTTCAGGTAGGTGCTCTGGACACTGGAAGTCGACAGCATCCAATATGGCAGCACTTCCGAGAGGAGATCAAGCATGAGAAATTATGACCGAAATTGGTTCACCCATTACAAATCTTTCACCCAAAAAACAGGCACAGCAAGGACCAATTTCTCCTCTATGGGTCTCCACTTCCTCCTTAGCTGGCTCCATTGATGTATATCATGGGGATGGCCTACATGCATCTTCGAGCAGCTCCATTGGTTTCATTAAGAACCAATACTCATCCAGGTCTGGGGACCAACTCTGCAAAAGCCGCCAGAGGCTAAGGGCTGGATTTTTACCTTTGCGTGTGGATGGCAGCGGGGGGGGGGGGGGGGTGGGTGGCGGAGGGTGGGGGGATGTGGATGGGGGGGGGCATGAATCGCATTGGGAACCGATGTTTTACAATGGCTTTTTAACAAAGCCACTGCAATTGAATTAGACTTCTGGGTTTCCCCAGCCAATTAACTGGAGCAGGTCCGATGATGTCACGGATGACTCTACTTCATCTATTTAAAGGAGCAATGGACTGATGTCACTTGAAGGCTGATGGAGGTGGAAGCCAGGTTGTGAGAGAGGTGAATTGGTTACGCGCTAACAATTTGATAAAACTCAATTCTTAATTATGCAGGCTCAAAGGCAGAAAACAGCCCCCACATTTAGTGATGCCGCCTTGGAAATATTACTCCAAGGTCTCAGGGCCCACAGGGACATCCTCTTCCCTGCTGATGGGAGGAAGAGGTCAGCTGCTCAGACGAAAAATGCATGGCTGGAGATTGCAGAAGAAGTGAGCAGGAGGAGTGCTGTTGGTCGGGCAGGGATCCAGTGGCAGAAACGCTTAAACAACCTCATGAGGTCAGGAAAGGTGAGTACAATGCCACATTGCCCTACATCCTGATGTGCGTGTCACCCCAACCCCCTCACTCTGCCTTCCCAAGCCTACTCCTGCACATCACTCCTCACACCAACCTACCTTGCAGGTGCACCCATCCCTCTCTGTCTATGCACCTGCTCACATCCCCATCTGACCATCCACCACTGACACTCACCCTCATCTTAATGCAATGTCACGCCTCTCCCTCATAGTCACTCTCAACAGATATTGCCCATCCATCCCTTCCACTCATTCCATGACTCTCACTCAAAGGTCTCTTGTTTCCCTCCTTGTAGGAGAAGAGAGCGCAGAACACCCGAGAGAGGCAGCGAACCAATGGTGGCCCTCCAATCACAACACCACTGACTTCAGCAGAGGAGCTGAGCCGCATTGCAGAGCTGCTGGTAGTGGGAGATGGAGAGAGGGGGATCTCCCAGCTACCTGGTGACAGAATTAAATATCATACAGTCACATGGCATACAACAGTCACTCATGGTGACTTGATGTCAACAGCCAGTGAAATAGGATCATGTGCATAATAGTCACTTAAAACATTATCATAACAGTTCTAATTCATCTCTTTACTCTCCCACAGGCCCCTCAAAAGTTCCCCTCCACCCCACTGTCCAGCCAGAGGAGGAAGATGACTCCTCGGAGGAGGTTGCGGACTCTGAGGTTGCACCGTCACATGACCCAGGCACACCCAGCATCAGCGCAGATACACACACCTCGGTGGGTTCAGTAAGAGATAAAGTAGATCACATGTGAGCAAGAACAGATAGTGGAGACAGGGACAGTGTGGCGAGTCCTTGTCGGAGGACGCAGGATGCTCCAAGTACTGCTCAGCTGGACGAAGATGCTGAACCCCGGGGGTCATCGACAAAGCGGATGATTCTTGAGGAGCAACAGAAAGCAGAAGGCTCTGACAGCTTTTCCAGCCATGATGTGCTCAATTGTAGGGAGAATGGTGGAGTCCATCTCCAGCATGACTGGCATGATGTCACAGGCCATGGCTATGATGTGTTCATCCATGGAAAGGGTGGCCACCTGCATGGAGCATCAAATGCGTCAGTCAAACGAGTGCATTCTTGTTATGAACAACAGCTTGTACACTCTGATTGCAGCCATATCCAGGATGGATAGAAACCTAGACTTGGCCATTCATCACCCCACTGATGTGCAGCAAAGTGCTCTCCAGCTCCTTGCTAGCAGGGAAGTGAGGGTGGGCCATGAGAGGGATGATGGTGAGAGGGGACATGGAAGTGGGACCTCTGCTCAAAGTGCTCACACTTGTCCCCTGTTGCCGCCAGCCGCACCCCACCCCGGCACCTCAGTCAGAGCCCCACATGCTGCCTCGTATGCCGATGGCTAAGTCTGCTCCTGCGCAGGTGCAGGAGGAGCAGTCTTCGACGGGACCCTCACAGGCTCCAAAATTCAGAGGACATCTGCCAAAAGTGTCTAAGCAGTCAGAGCAGGGAAGTGTGCAGCCTGCCTCTATCTCTGCTGAAGCCATAGGGGTTGCATGGCATAGAAGATGTAGAAAGAGAAGGATGACACAAGTGTAGGTGCACAAGGGTATCCACATGGGTGTTATAAAATTTTATATAATTAAGTTTCTGTTGAATTTTTAAACCACGTAAAATTATTTGTGCCACTTTCCCGTCTTGTCCATTTTTGCCTGCTGCCTGACAAGTGGCCTTGCCAGTTGGAGTGAATGGTAAGACA
Source organism: Somniosus microcephalus (assembly GCF_052327205.1). Lineage (NCBI taxonomy): Eukaryota > Metazoa > Chordata > Chondrichthyes > Squaliformes > Somniosidae > Somniosus > Somniosus microcephalus. The sequence continues at coordinate 164,657,897 of NC_140994.1, forward strand.
TTACTTAACCTTGAGCAATGGGTGCGTGTGACAGGAAGGGTTTGGTCATTTTAAGACTGCTTTGTGGTGGTAGTGGTGGGGTGGGGTGCAGGGGAAGTTGGTTCAGCGTCTGGGTACCATATGAGTGCACTGGTGCAACCTAACTAAATCGTGCCATTACAAGGCCATCCTGAGCCTCCCGGGCAGTAATGTGCGGTGCTGCTGGTGCCAGGTCCACTTCAGGTTCCACCTCCTTGTGTTTCTCCTGCTCCTCCTCCTCTTCCTCCTCCGAAGAGGTTCTGTGCTCTGCACCTTGCTCCTCTTGCAAATACAATCCTCGCTGCTGCGGTATGTTGTGCAGAGTACAGCATACCACAATCATTCTGGAGACCCTGGCTGGTGCATATTAAAGGGCTCCTCCTGATCTGTCCAGGCATTTTTGAAGTGCATCTTCAGCATCCTGATTACTTGCTCTATTACACATCTCGTTATCATCTGGCTTTGATTGTAGCGCTCCTTGGCCTCATTGCTTGGCCTCCTCAAGGATGTCCTCAGCCACATATTCAGTGGATACCCCTAGTCTCCAAGCAGCCAGCTGGTAAGTCTGGTCTGAGGTGTGAAGAGCTGAGAGAGGGTGGACTGGCGCAGGATGAATGAATCATGACAGCTCCCTGGGAATCTGGCACACACATATGCATGATGATTTTTTTGTGGTTGCTGATGAACTGCACATTGAGGGAGTGGAATCCCTTCCAGTTCACAAGCACTCCTGTGTGATCTGGGGGTGCCTTGATGGCCACATGTGTGCATTCAATGATGCCCTGCACCTGTGGGAAGCCAGCCAGAGCCGCAAAGGCGAGCGCCCGCACAGTCTAACTGGCTTCATTGGTGGCAAAGTTTGCATAAGTGCCTGACTGGCATCGGTCACCTGGGTAATGCATTTGTGGGCGACCGACTGCGAGATCCTGCAAATGTCTCCTGCAGATCCCTGGAAGGAGCCTGAGGTGAAGAGGTTGAGGGAGGTGGAGACTTTGACAGCCATGGGAACACGTGTCCACCAGGTCCACTTGGCAGCAGGTCTTCTTCCAGCAGGCCACAGATGTCTACCACAATTTGACGTGATAGCCTGAGCCTCCTGAGGCACTGGTGTTCAGTCATGTCCAGGAAGCTGATCCTCTGCCTGTATACCCTGTGTTGGGGGTATTGCCTTTTGCGAGGTGCACCCCTGTGCTCTGTAAGGAATTAGCCACACACGCTAGCGGGGCTGGGGTTATTTGTCTCTGGCCAGTCAGAAGCCTCTGAGCTGCTACAAGGACGCCCTTGCGGTTTCGAAGTGCTCCCCTATTCCTGAGTTCTGACCCCCGGACTTATTCGATGGCGATGTGGACAGAAAACAACGTGACTCATGGTTTTGGGTGCAAAACAGAGCAGTATTTATTGAAAACAAAAAAAAAAGGAAACAACTTAAAATAATCGATATAGCTCTTTTGCCTGGTACAGCACTTTTGCTTAAACGCAGTACACTTAGTGTCCACTAGAGGGCTCCCGGCTCAGTGCAACACTACTTTATTTAATACACGCAGTACACTCAGTGTCCACTAGAGTGCTCCCTGCTCAGTGCAACACTACTTTATTTTAAATACAGTACTTTAATATAGAAACACACTGTTCACCACAGCACTCCTCTGCTTGGCGCAACACTCCCTTTTAATACAGTTACTTTAAAAAAAGGCTACACAGCATTCACCACAGCACTTCAGCTTGGTGCAACACCCCTTTTAATACAGTTTTACATGCAGTACTTAAAAACAGCTACTCCTTTTTAATACAGTTTTAAATACTGAATTCAATGTTCACTATAGCACTTTTCTGCTAGGTGCAACACTGCCTTGCTTAAAAAGGGGAGGAGAAACGGACACAATGAAGGAAATCGACTAAAATCACAATTCTAACAAAATTCCCACTTTACTCCCACCCCTATACCTATTCTAAGTTGCCTTGTAGAAGGCCAGAAAAATATATGCTCACCACTGGAAATGCCTGCTCCGTGTCCTGCGAACTTAGATCTTCACTGCCCCGAAGTGAAAAACTGTCATTTGTTCAATTTCCACAATTGCCGCTGTGCTCTCACCTTGCTTTCACTGGTGAGGTTTAGCAAACCCGGAAATCCCGTGGACAGCCAGTAAAAGCCGCAACATCAGGTAAAAAATGCTGTTAATAGCCTCCTAATGAGCTCTAAACTGCTTTGATTAGGTCACCCACCTCTCCCAAGGAGGTCTCTGGCACGCTGACTATCGTGCCCGAGTTAAAGGCGGAAGCCGATGGGTTGAAGCCAGCTTCCCAACACGCTGCCAACCTCGGCGCTTTTAACTACCCACACAGTCTTCAAAGTAAAAATTCAGCCCCAAATGTGAAGCTGAACCCAACCAGCAATCATTTTTCCCTATTCAAGAGGTTCTCAGTCATCCTAAGGCCAGTCTGAAGATCTGGCTCCCACTGAACTCAATGGAGCTGCGACAGAACTTGCACAAAACTGTTTGGATAACCAACAGCACTGGAACTATTCACTGGAGGTGTGAAAATTCAAAATGTTGATCTCCAAGTGTGAAAACAACCTGCAGAATTAGCCTGGGAGGGAAGATTTCTATTGCTCTCTATTTGAGACAAAATTGTAAATATGTCTAAGGGGGGAAATATAGCTTGCGCCCCGAAAAAGTTAGCACCCCCGTGCCCAAAATTCAATGGTAGCACCCCAAGCAGGAGGCATTAATGCGGGAGGCGGGAGGCACTAATGGGAGGCACAAAGCAACCACATTTTACCCCTAAGAGTTCTAGGTATACTTTCTGTGAGCGGAGTATTTTTAACAGAAAGCCTCTTCCTCGCCCTCAAGTTTTTTTCACCAGCATTAGGAAAATGAGTGTAAAGATATACGGCTTAACGCCACCCGTTACCGGCAAAATATGGCAAAAGAGCGGCGGCTGCCACTCTTTTGCCAGCTGGTGGCAAGTCCAGCAGCGTCCTCCATTTTCAATGTCCCAGTAGCACGGCCGGTAAGTAGTAGCACCCTGCAAAAAAAAAATGGCAGAGTGGTGACATCAGTCGGTGAGCCCCAACAACTTAACGTCACCACGGCCAACTTTGACCCTAGCACTGATCATAACCACAGGGAAACCCAGTGTGCAAATAGACTGACAGAGGCGCTGTCAGCACCTCTTAAAGGGATACACACATCTTTCAGGTAAGTTTGCATTTGAAATTTTGGACTGGGCTTTTTGATTTTATTGAAGTAGTGGCTTGCTGCAATAGATGTTAAATGTTTTTTTTAAGTGTGTAGGGAGTGCTCCTGGATGCTTGCAAGGCCTTGGATGGTAAAAGAAGGCCTCTGAGAAGACAGAAAATGCTGCAAATACTCAACAGGTCAGGCAAAATCCATGGAGAGAGAAACAGAGTTCACATCTCAGATCGAGATGCTGTGATTTCAGATTTACAACATCTGCTCGCAGAGGGAAGAGGAAGACACAGAAAAAGAGGAAGCTGAAGAGGAGGAAGCAGAAGAGGAGGATGCATCCCAGCCTTAAGTGCTGAAGAATTCCATTTGGCACTTCTTTTTAATGGTGAATTTTTTATTGAAAGGAAAGGCAGTAAGGGCTGAAAGCTGCATTTTTTCACTGCATTGTAATTTTTATTAGTTCTGAATGCATTGCCCTATTATTTGCCCACAATTCCTTGCAAATGCCACAGCCTCACTCTCAGAGGCTATAAGAAGATGCAACGCCGACTGTGGACAGGAACTTCAGGTCAGAGGCCTCCATTAACGCCACCAGCAGAGCGTTCCACGATAAGTTAGTGCTGCACTACACATCGCCAACCCCCAGCGCGAATGTTTGAATGGTAGCGCTGTGGCCATTTTCAGCAGCCGTTAACTCAAGTTGCCAGTGACACCGGCAATTCTCTTGGCATACACAAATTTTTCCCCCATAGAATGTTATGGGTTATATGCTAGAAGTAGCATGAAGATGTAAATGATTCACAGTGCAAGGTTTAAAATATTTGAAAGAGATAGGAATATAGAATAGGGGAGTGAAAATAGTGTCTCCCAGGAACTTGGATGTTAAAGTGAAAGGCCGAAAAGGAACTGCAAAGTGGATTATTAATTAGTTGGGTTGTAAGGAACAAAGGTCATTGATGGTAATATTTATAATTGGGAAGATGTATCCAAAGAAGTACTATAGTGGCTGGCCCTGGGATTCATAATAATACTTATTAGGTAGAAAGTGTATAATTTTGTTGCTTATACATTATTATGTGAATCGCAGCACAGGATAAATTCTATATTCCATACAGGCTTTAAAAATGTCTTTTATGTTGTGGTTATTTTATTTCTCCGTGATTTGTTACTGCAAGTGAGCCTCTGACTATTGTAATAGCTTGTAATACATATTAGTAACATAGACTATTTATGACTATATATGAATGTTTTAAATATATATTTTTTAGTTCAGTCAAATGATGAGGTGTTGGAAGAAAGATTTCCATTGGAAGACGAGAATGAGGAGGAGAATTTGCCCGACTCTATGTAAGTAGAATAGGGATATGGTGATAATAATTCTTCATTGCCATAGTACTGCAAGCTAGTCAATTAGTGTAGTGTATGTAACCTGTACCACCTTAAGAGACTACCTTAAGGTGATGGACTACTTTCTGATGGCTCCTGCATATTGTAGTACCGGTGGTGACCACACCGGTATATAAACCCTGTGGAGCAAAGTGTATTTCAGTTCAGCCCTGACCCTCAGTTACTAAAGACCTGTTTAAGTATTCTGTTGTCTGTGTCCAGTTATTCAGCATAACTACATTTGAAAGCACAGACTCAACAGTGGCGACGAGTCTGATCGTACCTAGCGGCAGTTTTGCATCCTAGGAAGCTTCGTCCTCAGAACGGGCGTCGAAAAGGGGCAATCGCCCTCAACATCCTGCTGAGCACTGCATCACAAGGGAGGCCATCGGGAACCCGGGTTGGTTTGCTGGCCACAAAGTCCACCATCAGCAACAGGCAGTGATCATCCCTTCTACGACAGCGGCGGGTAAGCCCGATCGAGCGGCACGGAGGGGAAGTCGGCCGAGTTGTCAGTGGGAGAAGGGGAGGGAAAACGAAGAAAAGGGCGGAGAACACGACCGCAGCCGGTGTCAGGGGCCGGACTGCAATCAGGGCAGAGACGCGCAGCAGCCAGAAAAGCGTTGATGTCCGCGAGGACCGCGGGAGCGGCGGGGAACAAGAGCAGCAGCGTCGGGGGAAATAAAGGACCGCTGGGAGGCGAGAACGGCAACAGCGCGGTAATCACCATTTTAGTCGGCGGGGGAAGAAGACAAGCGCGGGAAAAGCCGCCAAGCGCGGGAAGCCTCCATTTTGAAAAATAAAATAAAATAAAGGAAACTCAACAAGGATGCCAAAAACGGGTAACATCACTGCTTTTGATAGCGATGTAGAAGATTGGGCCACTTATGTGGAATGCGTTGAAGTTTACTGTACAGCGAATGAGGTACCGGTGGATAAGAAAGCACTAACCCTATTAAACTCGATGGGTGCGAAGACGTACGGGTTATTAAGGCACCTTGTAACACCAGATAAACCGGTAGGAAAGAGTTTCGCGGATATTGTTACTATCCTGCAAGAGCATTTAAACCCCACGCCGCTGCTGATAGTGGAACGATTTAAATTTTACAAAAGAATTCAGCTTAAAGAGGAAAGCAACGCTGAATTCTTAATCGAACTGCGCAAGTTATCAAAGTACTGTCGGTTCGGTACAGGACTAGCAGACGCTCTGAGAGATAAGTTTGTGTGTGGGCTACTAAAGGAAGGAACTCAGAAGCGACTGTTAGAGGAAAAGGATCTTATGCTGGACAAAGCTTTCAGCATTGCAGCATCGCACGAGGCAGCAGCACGAGGCACTGCAGAAATGCAGCAAAGGCCATCGGAATTCAGCACCAATGAAATGGCATTGGGTGCAGTAAAGTGCTATCGTTGCGGAAGGACAACGCATGACCAGAACCAGTGCTGGTTCAAAGATAAAGAATGCAGGCAATGTGGCAAACTTGGTCACATAGCGAGAGTATGCCGGTCAGGAAAGAAGACCAGCAACAAAAAGTCGCCGCAGGAGAAGTACAAAAAAGTACACAAGGTGACAGAGAACAGTTCAGATGAACAGAAGACGGATTCAGACTCCAGCAGTAAGGAACTGGGTTGTCTAAAAATACATAATGTGGGTAACACAGCAGACCACCAAACTATCTGGGTCATGCTTCGGATAGCAGGAGTCCAAGTGAAGATGGAATTGGACATTGGATCGGCATTGACGGTCATGAATAAGCAAGATTACAAAAGGTTATTCTCACACATTCCCCTGAGGGATACGGAGATTGTATTAAAAACATACACGGGGCAAAGAGTATACCCCATCAGAAAGATAAAGGTAAAGGTGGTCTACAATGGTAAAGAAAGTCAGGGAATGGACTTGTATGTGTTACCTGAGGGAGGTCCACCACTACTGGGACGGGAATGGATCCGGAGAATAAATGTGGACTGGCATTCCTTACAAGCATTAACTGTAGATTCCTGTAAAGAGGACGACGTCAAACCTAAACGACTGTCCAAAATATTGGACGATGCTAAGGAGGTGTTCCAACAGGGACTGGGAACACTGCAAACCCAAAATTTTTCAAAGCCAGACCGGTACCTTATGCGATACGACCTGCTGTGGAAGCAGAGCTGGAAGGGCTAGAACGTTCAGGAGTTCTGTCAAAGGTGGACTGGAGCGAATGGGCCACACCCATTGTTCCCGTCATGAAGCGTTCGTTGAGCAACAAGCCGGGGGAACCTGGGAAGGTTCGCATCTGTGGCGATTTCAAGATCACTGTTAATCCGGTTCTTCACACGGTGCAATATCCGCTTCCGTGGATTGAGGATATCTTCGCTTCGCTGTCTGGTGGGAAACACTTCACCAAGATAGACCTGGCGCAGGCGTACCTACAGATGGAAGTTGATGAAGCGTCACGCCAGTATCTCACGATCAACACACATAAGGGCTTATATCGGTATAATAGACTGGTTTTTGGAGTGGCATCGGCTCCAGCGATTTGGCAAAGGGCCATGGAGCAGGTATTACAGGGAATTCCAGGCACACAATGCTACCTGGACGACATTCTGATTACAGGAGATGATGATAAGGAACACCTCGCGAATTTGGAGCAGGTGCTCACCAGATTGAAAGAATATGGACTCAGAGTTAATCGCCAGAAATGTGAGTTCTTTCAGAAGCGAATCTCATACTGCGGCCACGTCATTGACCAGGAGGGGCTTCATAAGTCACCTGACAAGATCGAAGCTGTTGTGAAAGCTCCCGCTCCGGAAAATGTATCCCAGTTGAGGTTGTTCCTTGGGTTGATTAACTATTACCACAAGTTTCTTCCAAATTTATCCATGGTGTTACACCCGCTGAACACTCTTTTGCAAATGGGAGTACCATGGAAGAGGAGCGAGGACTGTAAGCGGGCTTTTCAAAAAAGCAAGGCACTGATCACCTCTAAGGAAGTGTTGGCTCACTTTAACCCAACGCTACCTATTCGTTTAGCTTGTGATGCTTCTCCATATGGTATCGGGGCAGTGCTCTCACATAAGTTGCCAAATGGCTTGGAAAGGCCAGTCACGTTCGCATCCAGATCATTGACCTCCGCAGAGCGCAACTATGCTCAGATAGATAGGGAGGCTCTCAGCCTCGTGTGGGGAGTTAAGAAATTTAACCATTACCTGCAAGGCCAAAAGTTTACGCTGCTGACAGATCACCAGCCGTTGGTTTCCATTTTTAACCCTAAGAAGGGTGTTCCGGTTATGACGGCGCAGAGGCTTCAGAGATGGTCCCTTTTCCTAGGGGCGCATCAATATGATATCGAATTCAAAGGTACAAAGCAACATGGTAATGCTGATGGGCTGTCACGCCTGCCACTACCTACAGTGGAAGAGGCACTGGCAGTTGACCCTGTCGAGATATTTCACTCGACCATCATCAAATGCTTACCAGTCACCAATGCGAGTATTGAGAGAGAGACCCGAAACAACCCGACACTGTCTCGGGTCTACGATTTGACAGTGAAGGGATGGCCAGCATATGGCGAACCACTGTTACCTGCATTCTCAGCCAGACGAGAACAGCTGTCCGTCTGTCAAGGAACACTGATGTATGGAACAAGGGTGATTATTCCTCCTAAGTTAAGGGAGAGAGTTCTGAAGGAACTGCATGAAGGTCATCTGGGGGGAGTCAAGATGAAAGGCCTTGCTAGGGCTTATGTGTGGTGGCCAGGTATCGACAAACAAATAGAGGATCTGACTAAAAGCTGCTCAGGGTGCCAAAAAGTTCAAAACGCACCTCCAATTGCACCGCTGCATCCGTGGGAATGGCCTTCAACCCCATGGCAACGTGTGCATATCGACTTTGCAGGTCCATTCATGGATTCCATGTTTTTGATAGCGGTAGACGCACATTCTAAATGGCCAGAAGTGATTAAGATGTCGACCACTACCTCTGAAAAGACGATCGCAGTTCTAAGAACCATATTTGCAAGGAATGGGTCGCCGGAACAAATATGTTCAGACAACGGACCACAGTTCGTGTCAGAAGAATTCCAGAAATTCATGAAAAAGAATGGGGTGAAACACTATACATCTGCCCCATATCATCCGGCTACCAATGGGTTGGCCGAGAGATTTGTACAAACGTTCAAAAAGGCGATAAAGGCCATGAGCGAAGACCATATTCCACTACAACACAAGGTGGACAATTTCCTGATGGCATATCGAAACGCCACGCATGCAGTGACAAATCAAAGCCCTGCCATAATGTTCTATAACAGGAGGTTGCGGTCCCGGTTGGATTTGTTAAAACCCAATGTGCGTAGGGAAGTCGAAAACAAACAATTCCAGCACGTAAATAACAAGGCCACTCGGAGTTTCGAAATAGGACAACCAGTGTTGGCCAGGGACTATAGGAATGATAAATGGCAATCCGGAACAATTCGTGCCCGACAAGGACCCTTGATGTACACGGTAGACGTTGGTGAGAACATAATACGACGTCATGCTGACCAACTTGTGGAATCGAGAACAAGGGTCGACCCCATGTCTATGGCAGAGACACCAGTTGAAGAAGTTATTGAGCCTGTAGCATCTACCTCAGACTCGAACGTACATGATGATGTTCAATCCATAAGAGATCAAATGGATGAGTCACCCCAGCAACAAGAACCAGAGACTCCTGAAAGGCGTTATCCGGCCCGGATCAGGAGGCCTCCTCAGAGACTGAATCTTTGAACAGTTTTGTATGAAAGTTGTATATATGTTATCCATGTTATGTTTAAATTGGGGTGTACACTGTTAAGCTAAAAGGGGAGGAATTGTAGTGTATGTAACCTGTACCACCTTAAGAGGATACCTTAAGGTGATGGACTACTTTCTGATGGCTCCTGTATATTGTGATACCGGTGGTGACCACACCGGTATATAAACCCTGTGGAGGAAAGTGTATTTCAGTTCAGCCCTGACCCTCAGTTACTAAAGACCTGTTTAAGTATTCTGTTGTCTGTGTCCAGTTATTCAGCATAACTACATTTGAAAGCACAGACTCAACAATTAGCCTACTACATAATGGCAGTGTAGTAGAACAAGTGGAGTGCTGATTGTGGGGGTACCACTGAATTTAATAACATATGTAAAAGTACAATTTTAAATTCAGGAGAAATAGGAGAGGGACACAAACGCTAATTTTACTAGCTAATTTATAGTCTGCACACAGAATAGTATTAATTATGCATAGAAGCTCCAGTGATTTGCCAGATTATTTCTGCATTTACCATCAGTTTCATGAGTACACGATTCCTTCACACATATTGGAGTGAACTTTGGTTATAGTTTGTGGAACAAAGTTATTTATTAAGCAAGCTATAATTAAGTGATCTGCAATATATGTGTAAGGCAATGAAAAACCCTGGGAGATCATTATGAAGAACCTCTGTGTTTTATTGATGTATACACTACTAGCTGGGGAGCCCGGCGTTGCCGGGGCTGTTTTGGGGCAGGCGGTTTAAATTGAGTGCCAGGCTTTGGGGCGCTGTCTGTGTCCCTTTGTGAATCTGGTGCTGGGCAACATTTTAAATCGAGTGGGAGGCTTTAGGGCCCTGTGTGTGTCCCTGTATGTCTACCTTTTAAAAGGTTGAAAAATGAAAGTGAAACTACTTATGGCTTTGGGGCCCTGTCTGTGTCCCTTTGTGAATCTGGTGCTGGGCAACATTTTAAATCGAGTGGGAGGCTTAGGGCCCTGTCTGTGTCCCTGTATGTCTAGCTTTTAAAAGGTTGAAAAATGAAAGTGAAAGTACTTATAAAACGTTTTTGGTAAATCTTATGTTATTTTTAAAAGAGAAACTAACTTTGAAAGTCGTTTTAGCTGGAAGGTGAAGTCATTTGAGCTGGAAGCTGGTAGTCAAACAATGGCTGGCAGCTCCCCGAGATGAAAACGAGTAGTCCCGCCCACACACACACCGATTGGCCAACCATCAGGGGACCGTACTGTAGGATTGGTCAATCGTGACGGAACAGGATTGGTGGAACCTTGATGTCAGTCAATCAATGCTAGCAGATAATGAGTTTAAATTTGAAGGTTTTTTGCATAAGGCGCGAACAATTTTCGTCCGACCAAAAAGTAAATACGCTTAAAACCGTCTCTGAAGCGTAAGCTTTCTTTGGAGGTAACGCGCGCGTAGGTACGCCCTGTAACTTTCGAGTGCATACCCGTAAGACGCACAGGAAATGACAGACAGATAGACAGATAGACAGACAGAATGACAGAAGTACCGCTTTATATATATAGATTAAGATCATTATCAGGCTCTAAAAACAAAGCAGTATCGTTTCCTACATAACCAACACACATCCTCTGTGTTCCTACTACATAGCAATGGTCAAGATGCGTCATTGTGTCCTGTTCCTGCCTCCCCAAATTTAAAAATTTTATTTGTAATTGTACCATTAGGCTGAACAGGACTACAATGTTCAGCATTCCCATCTATTCCAAAATATTTCACAGTTGAAATATTTCATAGGTTTCAGGGGAGGGAGAGGTGCTGTCAAAGTAACCTTGGCGAGTTGCTATAGTGCTTCCTGTAGATTGTACATACGACAGCCACAGTGTGCCAGTGGTGGAGGAGTGGATATTGAGTCCAGTGGCAGGGGCACCAAGCTAGCAAGCTGCTCTGTCGTCGATGGTATCGAGATTCTTGAGTGTTGTTGTGGCTGCACCCATCCAGGTGAATGGTGTGTATTCAAACAGAGGCTTTGAGGGGTCAAGGAGATGAGCAACTTATCACAGTTTACCCAGCCTCTGTTCTGCTCTTGTAGCCATAGTGTTGATTTGGCTGGTTCTATTCAGCTTCTGATCAATAATGACCCCCAGGATTTTGATGATGGGGTATTGGTGATGGTGGTGCCATTAAAGGCCATGGGAAGTGGCTGGACTTTCTCTTGTTCAAGATGGTCATTACCTATCACTTATGTGGTGCGAATGTTATGTGTCATTTATCAACCCAAGTCTGGATATTATTCAGGTCCTGTTGCAGGCTGCCATGGGCTGCTTCTTTATCTGAGGAGTTGTGAATGGAGGTGAACACTGTGGAATCATCAGTGAACAAGCCCACTCCTAATCTTATGATGGAGGGAAGGTTATTAATGAAGTAGCTGAAGATGGTTGGGCTGAGGGCACTTCCCCGAGAAAACCAACAGTGATGTTTGGTCAATTGTATATGGGTGGTGTATGTTGGCACAATTTACGATGCCAATTTTTGTGACATCTAATTCTATCAACGGTGTTATAAAGTGTGCCTGAACATCTTGAGTACTAACCAAGATTTGATTATTTACCATAGGAAACCTGTAGGAAGTGGAGATATCAGAAGAACTCAATTTTGCACTTCTCTATTTTGCAAAGGTATTTATTTAAAGTTGATTGATCATAAACTAAATAGACTACCACAAAATTTGAGGCAACAACCTGTATATATTTTATAACTAATTGTAAACTGCAGTTTATTCAAAGTATGGAGCATTTCTTTTTTGGGGGTCAATGATATTCCTCACAGTTAGTAACTGTTGAAGACACATTCAGCTGTTTTTGTGGAAATTTACCATCCTGCTTTGAATACCCTATAATCCTATTTATGGCATATTAATTATTGTTAGTTGACACCCAAGCAAATATTGGCAGAAATTATTAGAATTTACCATAAATTGGAACGAACTGCCTGATGCCAATGAGTGAACATGACATTGTATATTGTTGGCAGTAAAGGGTAGACAATAACAACCAAAGTAAAAGTACAAAGGACACCACCTTTTTCTGAAGCTGTAGTGCTCAAGAAATTTGTCAAAAATAAAGATACTTCAATCAGCACAAAGGCTGAATGGCTAACTACAGAAGGGCACAAGATGGCTTTGATTATACATAAAGATAGTTCACATAGTTGCAAAAATTCACAGGATTGCAGTAAATGTGATTACGGTGCCAAAGGATTGTCAGAAATGGAAACTGAATAGAATCATAGAATCATAGAAATTTACAGCACAGAAGGAGGCCATTCAGCCCACCGTGTCTGTGCCAGCCGAAAAAGAGCTATCCAGCCTAATCCCACTTTCCAGCTTTTGGTCCGTAGCCCTGTAGGTTACGGCACTTCAAGTGCATATCCAAGTAGTTTTTAAATGCGATGAGGGTTTCTGCCTCTACCATCCTTTCAGGCAGTGAGTTCAAGACCCCCACCACCCTCTGGGTGAAAAACATTTCTCCTCAACTCCCCTCTAATCCTTCTTTTTGCTATCGTACTTTAAATCTATGTCACCTGATTTTGACCTCGCTGCTAAGGGAAATAGGCACTTTCTATCCACTCTATCTAGGCACCTCATAATTTTATACACCTCAATTAAATCTCCCCTAGCCTCCTCTGTTCCAAAGAAAACAACCCCAGCCTATCCAATCTCTTCTCATAGCTAAAATTCTCCAGTCCTGGCAACATCCTTGTAAATCTCCTCTGTACCCTCTCTAGTGCAATCACATTTTCCTGTAATGTGGTGACCAGGACTGTACACAGTAAATGCACTGGTCAATCTGTTCAGCACACTGGTGTGAACCCAGCAGGTGTCCTGCTTGCATTAATAGATGTTGCCATTCAGAGTTCCCTCGAGTCCTCTGAAAGCTTTCCTGGTGTATTTTGCAGCTTGCATCTAGTATCTCTTTAGCTGAGGTGTTACCTCGCCCCACACACTCCAGAGTACCACAATGTGGACGACCCTTTCCATGATAGTTCCTCTAAAGGACAGCAGCCAGTACTCTGTACATCTATGAACAAATCAAATTTTAGAACATAAATGATGGGAAAATATTATACATCAATGTAACAGTATTCTTTTTCTTTTATCACTTTAATACCGAGGAGTGGGCCTTTGGCGTAGTGGTAGCATCCCTGCCGCTGGGCCAGAAGGTGTAGGGTTTCGAACCCCGCTCCAGACAGTCCCGGCAAGTGGAGTCAGAGCTCCGGCTCTAAATTCTGGGTTGACATCCAGTGGGATACTTGCGTCCGTGGGTGTGGGTGACCCCACCCCCCTCGTATGGGTTGTGGGAGCCCGTAAAACCCTCCCACCATAGGACTAACCACCCTAATGGCTGGTATGTAGATGGTTACGGTCACGGAAGGAGCGTTAACGTGGCCAGAAATCCTTCCACCACTTCATACAGTTTCCCAAAGGGAACAGTGTGAAGACACGTACGACGACGACTTTAATACTGCTATATTTTCCAATGAACAGGACTATTGTGGCGTTGCAATCATTGCTCAATTTCTTAAAAATAGGAACTATTTATCCATGAATAGTACACAACATACAGCAAGTAACTATGCTGCTATGTACATATATTTTTCAATACCAATGAATCTTTCTTTATATTTGACTGGTTATCAAAGTAAATGTTTCCATTTTTCCCTCTGTTTCCAATGTTCTCTTTTCTGTTCTCATGTGAATTTTGGTAATGAGTTCAAGTTCCACGTGAGAAATTACATTTTATGAACTTCTGTCACGTAATCTCTCTGGGGTTGCTACTTCAGTGGATAGAAATGAAGGTTATTTTGGTGGTAAAGCACGGTTACTACTGAAGCGATTTAGGCCTAGAAATTGGAGGTGTTAGCGTTGCCAGTAAGGCCTGTTTCGGAGAAAGAAATGGCAGCCGCCTCACTTCTGCTCGCTGCTGGTGGGTCCCGCGGCGGCCACCATTTTTGGCTGGGCGGCAGCGCTGCCGATGTCTGCTCGCTAGGGATATATAGATTATGCAGATCGTGACATCAGTGAGCATGCAATGCTCACCTGATGCCTGATCTGCCATTGTGGATTTCGCCGCTAAACTGACCAGCCTGTGTTAATTACGACCAGCTGACCGAGCGTTGACAAGCAGGACAGAGCCTCCAGCAGTGTTATTTAAAGGGAGCATCAGCAACAATTTGCAGCTGCCATGGTTATTCAGTTTGACTGGCTCTGTGTAATTTTCTGCAACTCTAGCAGCTTTCTAAGCCTGTTTCAAGTTCCAAAAGTGAGAGGGAGTGTTGGTGCAAGTGGAGAACACCTTCATTCTTATTTAAAAGCTTCTACTCACAACACTTGCTCACAGTCATTGGAAAGCGGTGAGCAACGTGTATTCCCCCTGGCGCTCAAGTAGCTTCGGGAGAGGGAGTGAGTGCAGCGAAGAAGAGAAGACACTCGCAGAGGGAGGAGGAGGAGGGCTCTCAACAGGAGGCCTTACCCACCTAGGGTCTTCAGAAAGCACTTCTCTTACATCCACATAAGCGAGGAGCAGTGTATTAGGAGGCTCCGCTTCAGCAAGAAGGTGGTCACAGAACTCTGCCACCTCCTGCAACCAGACCTACTGCCTGAGAGCAGGGTGACCATGGCTCTCCCAGTGGCCCTCAGTTTCTTCACCAGCGGATCCTTCCAGTCTGCAGCAGGAGACATAGCTAACATCTCCCAGTTTGCTGCCCATCGCTACATCTGGGAGGTCACAAAGGCTCTCTACACCAGGAGAAGGGACTACATTGTCTTCTCTCTGAGCAGAGAGAAGCATGAGGAGAGCACGCATGTGGCTTTGCCAGGAGAGTGGGCTTTCCCATGGAGCAGTGCGCCATCGACTGCACACACGTGGCTTTGCAGATGCCACATAACAATCCTGAGATCTTCTGTAACTGCTAAGGCTACCACTCACTTAATGCACAGTTGGTGTGTGACCACTCCCAGCTCATCCTGATGGTCAATGCCCGCTTTCCTGGCAACAGTCATGATGCCTTCATCCTGTGTCAGTCCAATGTGCCAGCAATCTTCCAGCCACCACGTCAAACCTGA
The DNA here is from genome assembly GCF_052327205.1 of Somniosus microcephalus. Lineage (NCBI taxonomy): Eukaryota > Metazoa > Chordata > Chondrichthyes > Squaliformes > Somniosidae > Somniosus > Somniosus microcephalus. The sequence goes on from NC_140994.1 coordinate 164,673,349, forward strand.
GGATGGCTGCTCGGAGACAAAGGCTCTGCACCTGGCTGATGATTCCCCTCCGCAACCCCACTACTCTTGCCCAGCACTCATATAAATGACAGCCATGCTATCACCAGGAGCATCATCGAACAGACCATTGGGCTGCTGAAGCAATGGTTCCGCTGCCTTGACCGCTCAGGAGGAGCCCTCCAGTACTCGGCGAAGTGGGTGCCCCATTTCGTGGTCTGGTGCATGCTTCACAACTTGGCCATCATGAGGGCACAGCCCATGCCAGCATGGATTGCGGGACCACCTCAGGAAGAGGGCGAGGAGGAATGGAGGTGGCAGGCAGCAAATCCCTCTTCCGCACGGGCCGTCCGTGAATGCCTCATCAGACTCCGATTCAAGTGAATGAAACCCCAGATCCCCGTTGCTCACCGCATTCCAATCAACCACATGCCAATCATACCATCCCTCTGTCATGGAATATCACAGCGTCCTCCTGGGCACAAAGCTGAAATGAAAGCCACCACAAAAACATTCAAAACAAAATTAATAAATTTATAACTATTCAATTTACGTTACAATATCAACTAATCACCCTTGTGCAATCCCTTAGTGCCTGTTGTTCGTGTGTCCTTTCCTACTCTAGTGCTCCTATGCAGTGTTCCCCCAGTGGCTGCAGCATGGCTGTTGGAAGGCTGTTGAGTTTCAGATGACCTTACAGGGAGACCTCAACCAGCTGTGGACCTAGAAGGTCCAGCTGCAGACTGCCCCACCTCGGCATGGGTGGCAGCAGTCTGGGCTGGCTGGCTGACAGGCAGTGGCAAGGGCAATGGCGGAGTGGCAGTGAATACTGTCATCCTGAAAGAGGACCACAGGCTCCTGCTCCACAGACCCACTGCCACTCCCCCGGGGCGGCACCTCATCATTCCTAGCAATCTGTTGGAGGACAGATTGCTGGTCTGCTGCGACATCCTGCAAGCCCATTTTGACACGGGTAAACCCAGCCACGATGGCAGCAGTCTGAGCTTGGGGCGCAGCAAGCTGAGACTGCACAAGAGCCGTTTGCACTTCCACTGCAGCACTGAGACTTTGGGTCATTTCCATCTGTGCTGCAATGGAAGCCGCAACATTGCCCATTAAAAGCATCATCTGGGTCCACAAGGTCTCTCCTGGAGTTGTCCATCATTTCCAGCCTGGAAATCATGGGCTCCAAGCTCTGCGAAAAGCCCCATCCAATGTTGGAACCAGACTCCTCCATGCTCCTTGACACTGCCACGAGGCTCTCTGGCAGGCTTATCAATGCACCTAGCATTTCGGTGTGCATGCTCATCACCCTCCTTCTGAAGGCCGCCCCATCGAGGTCATCATCTGAGTCGTGTGCAGCAGAACTCGTGCGCCAACTCACCCTCTGGAGAGCTGGCCCTTGAGCTACCCTTTCCCCCTGGCCTTGCTGCAGCCCATTCGTGCCCGGTGCCTCACCCTGTGCAGATCCTGCATCTATACTAATCTGTACATTCCACGCAGTGCCAGTTTCTGAGCTGGTGTCTGCGAGTGTCAGATGCAGTGGTGGTGTGACTTCTTCTTCATCTCCATTCTCCTCCCTTACTTTGGGACAGGTTGTGTGGATGGCAGATCTTGGTCATCTGTAAGCAGAAAGGCACAAGAGTTGGATTATGGTGAGGGGAGGGGGGCAGAGCAAGATATCTATGCATACAGCATCAGCAGCTTGTAAATGAAAAGAGATTATGGGATGAAGGATTAGGAATGAACATACCATTGTTGTCCCCAAGAGCTTGAACTTCACCCGTTTCCATGGCCTCGGTGACTTCCCCTCCAATGATGTCGAGCATGTTCTCCTCCAGTTGGCTCAAGGCCTGTAAAGCAGCTTGGCCACCTCTCATCTGCCACTGATCATGGTGAGTTTGAACCACCTTGGCCTGCAAGAGAAAGGGAATTGTGTCAGTGAGTGTAGTGCAATCTGTTTGGGTGATGTGCCTGCCATAATTGAATAGCTATCATTGTGTGCAAGGTGTGAGATATGGGTGAGAGTGGCAGCAATGGTAATGTTGAGAGAGTGAAGTGAAGCTATGATTGTGATGCCTGAGTGGTGATAGGTAGAGAGTATTGGTAGGTGAGTAATGGGGGTGTGGTGCATTGAGCAGTGTGTGAGGCTAGTGGTGCAGATGGTGGGATATGGCATTTGCTGAAATGTTCATTCACCTTGACCTGCCATGTGAGGTCATTAAACTTCTTGCAGCAATGGATCCATGTCCACGGTACGACACTGTTGGCCATGATGTACCTAGCTGTTTCTTGCCACTGCCTTCTCAAAGTGTGCGCTGATGGCTTCCTGCCACTCTGCAGCAACAGGACAGCCCACCTCCTCTCCACTGCCAGTACCAATGCCTTCAGAGCTGCATCGGAGAACCTCCTGGCTCATTCTCTTTGCTGGTGCTGAACCATGTGTTCCAACTGCAATTCCAACTCCAATGACAATGAGTTGCTGCTGCATCAAAGCACCTCCCCTTTAAGTAGTGGAAAAGACTAGGCCAAACATAACTGGCTATTGGACTATACCCAATAGTGGCCCACCTGTTGAGCGGTTAACCAATCAGCAGCGCGTTTAGCGCAGAGATCAGCACTATAATCAGGTAAATGAGCAGGTAGCATGAACCACTTTGAACGGATGCAGCCAAATAGCGCTGGACCATGACACCACCCATTAGCTAAACAACTTGGAAATAAGCAACTTGATCTCTTTAATGACACCACGTCGTACTATGTGAAAAATGGAAGATGGATAAAAAAATTCAGAAGCTATTATATATTGATGTAGAGGTGAATATTGTTGTTAACAATCTTTGTAATAGCAGAACCCAGAGATCAAAGTGTTGCATGAACGGAATAATGAGGAAGTTAAACTTAATCTCAGGAAATAAGCACAGTGATGTGCTGCTACAGTAATCTGAAATAAAAGGGAGGATTATTTTTAACCATATGGAGACAAGGTGTACAGCTCCCCCCACTTCCCTCCATGCACAAAAGAGTATATGGCAAAACTCTTCTTCATGGAGTCCATTGAAGTGCTAGACAACTTCAGCATTCAGCGACTGACCTCAATTCTAGTATCACTATTTAAAGGATTGCTAGTTGATGTTCCATGGTGGTGCTCATGGACAATTTCAAAAATATATTTACTATTATATGTATCGTATTACCTAGCCATTGCTCACCTGTCCATACTACATAGATCTCCATTAATTTTTAAATAAATTGGAAGAAAACATTGCTTTTCACATTCCCAACTTATATTTTAATTATGACCCACAAGTAGTTTTTTATACTAGCCCAAGAAAAATCAGTTATGTCAACTTGGCATAGTGATGTAATTTGTTTTTCCAGTAACGTAGTTATGATGGACCAATAAGCAACAGTTACCATAGATAACGACAGGGTGAGATTTGTCAGTGATTTTTATTATGGACAAAGCACAATGAATGAGCAGAATTAATCACATGATTACCAGGCACCAATGATTACCTCTCCTTACTACTTATTTCCCTTAATTTTATAAGACATGAGAAGCAAATTTTGGCCCTGAATTTGTGGTCGGCATGATGGCGAACTGTCAGTGTTCGCCGTCATACCACCTTTGAAACTGATCGCTATTATGTCCGTGTATAATTGAGACACGGACTGCAGGAGTTGATTATAACAAGTCTTTACTGAATGGAGACAACCTGGAAACTGAAACTACAGAAGCCTGCTAGGGCCATTTATACAGGGGTGGTCACTGCCGGTACTGCAGTCTGAGACCAGTTATTCCCTTAAAGGTACATACACAACAATTCCTCCCCTTTTAGATAAACAGTGCATAACATTCATTTAACAACTAAATAATAACTAATTACAATTACGGTTGCTAGATACATTGGTTGAAGTTAAGCAATTATAAGTTCAGTCTTTGAGGAGGCTTCCTGATTCTGTCTGGATAACGCCTCTTTGGGATATCAGGTTCTTCTGGCAAGGTTGAGTCGGGATCAATGTCGTTGTTTGGCTCGTCTGCTTCCAATATCACCGATTCTGCGGTAGATGCAATTGGTACTTCGGTTTCATCGTCAGGTGTACCAGATCGTGGTGTGGAGTTGACGTTTTCCAGTGACTCCACGGTATACATTAGAGGTCCTTGCCGTGTACAGATCGTTCCAGGCTGCCATTTCTCTGTGCGGTAGTCCCGGGCCAAAACTGGTTGACCTATCTTAAAACTCCTGGTCGGCCTTTCATTCATATTCTGAAACTGCCTGTTCTCCACATCTCTTCTGACGTTTGGCTTAACCAAATCCAAGCGGCATCGTAGTCTTCGATTGAAGAACATCATGGCTGGAGTTTGGTTGGTAACCGCATGTGTCGCATTCCGGTAGGCAAACAAGAAGTTATCCACCTTGTGTTGTAGGGGTATATCTTCATTACACATTGCCTTGATAGCCTTCTTGAATGTTTGAACAAACCTCTCGGCCAATCCATTAGTGGCTGGATGATATGGGGCAGATGTGTAATGCTTAACACCATTGTTCTTTAAGAACCTCCGGAACTCTTCAGACACAAACTGTGGTCCATTGTCAGAGCAAATCTGTTCAGGCAGCCCATTCCTGGCGAATATGGTTTGCAAGACTGTGATAGTTTTTTCTGTGGTGGTTGAGGACATTTTTATTACTTCTGGCCACTTTGAATGTGCATCCACCGCAATTAAAAACATCGAGTCCATAAAGGGACCAGCAAAATCAATGTGCACCCTTTGCCATGGAGATGCGGGCCACTCCCATGGATGTAGAGGGGCTTGTGGTGGGGCGTTTTGGACCTTCTGGCATCCTGTACAGCTCTTGGTCATCTCTTCGATTTCTCTATCGATTCCCGGCCACCACACAAACGCTCTGGCTAAGTTCTTCATTTTTACCCCTTCCAGATGACCCTCATGAAGCTCATTGAGCACTCTATCCTTCAATTTGAGTGGAATTACTACTCTGGATCCACACATCAAGGTTCCTCTGCACACTGACAGCTGTTCTCTTCTCGGCGAGAATGCTGGCAGCAGTGGTTCGCCATGTGCTGGCCATCCCTTCACCATTAAATCATAGACCCAGGAGAGTGTCGGGTCATTTCGTGTTTCCTTTTCTATGTTTGCATTCGTCACAGGGAGACATTCGACTATAGTCGATGGAATAACTCCACTGGATCCACTGCCAGTTCTTCTTCCACCGTCGGCAACGGTAGGCGCGACAATCCATCAGCATTCCCATGCGGTTTAGTGCCTTTGGACGCGACGTCATATTGGTGTGCCCCTAGGAAAAGGGACCACCGTTGTGCCGTCATTATCGGTACGCCCTTCTGTGGGTTGAAAATGGAGACGAGAGGTTGATGATCAGTTAGTAGAGTAAATTTCTGACCGTGCAGGTAGTGATTGAACTTCTTCACCCCCCACACCAGGCTGAGGGCCTCTCTGTCAATCTGGGCATAGTTACGCTCGGCTGAAGTTAACGAGCGTGACACAAAAGCTATCGGCCTCTCTGAACCATCAAGGAATTTATGTGACAGTACCGCCCCAACACCATAGGGAGACGCATCACACGCCAGTCTTATCGGAAGTGATGGGTTGTAGTGAGCCAATACTTCTCTTGAAGTGATTAGGTCCTTACTCATTTGAAAGGCCCGCTTACATTCATCGCTCCATTTCCATGCTACTCCCATTCGTAGTAGGGCGTTCAGTGGATGCAGAATTGTGGACAAATTCGGCAAAAACTTATGGTAGTAATTCACCAATCCGAGGAATGACCTCAGTTGCGACACATTTTCAGGCGCTGGAGCCTTAACTACCGCTTCAATTTTGTCAGGGGACTTATGCAACCCCTCTTCATCAATCACGTGGCCACAATACTATATCTGTTTCTTTAAAAACTCGCACTTAGGGTGATTGGCTCGTAGCCCATGTTCACGTAGTCTAGTGAGCACCTGCTCTAGGTTGGCAAGGTGTTCACTGTCATCTTCACCTGTCACTAGGATGTCGTCTAAGTAACACTGAGTCCCCGGAATCCCTTGCAGGACTTGTTCCATCGCTCTTTGCCATATCGCCGGAGCTGGTGCTACTCCGAATACCAGTCGATTATACTGGTAAAGACCTTTGAGTGTTTATCATGAGATACTTCCTAGAGGATTCTTCAACCTCCATCTGCAAATATGCTTGTGCTAGGTCAATTTTTGTAAAATGCTTCCCTCCAGATAGTGAGGCGAAGATATCCTCTATCCTTGGAAGAGGATATTGTACTGTTTGAAGGACTGGGTTCACCGTCACCTTGAAGTCCCCACAGATGCGAACCTTCCTTGGCTCCTCAGACCTATTGTTTAACGTTTTCTTCATGGCAGGAACGATGGGTGTCGCCCACTCGCTCCAGTCTACCTTAGATAACACGCCTGCCTTCTCCAGATTCTCCAGCTCTGCCTCGACGGCTGGGCGAATTGCATATGGTACCGGTCTTGCTTTGAAAAACTTGGGAATTGCTTTCTCCTCTATTTTTAGCGAGGTGGTTACGCCTTTAAGAGTGCCCTGTTCTTGTTGAAATACCTCTTTGGCGTCAGCTAAGATTGTTGACAATCGTCCAGGAGTGACGTCGTCATCCTTTTTACCAGCCACCGTCAGTGCCTGAATGGAGTGCCAGTCTAAGCTTATCTTACTGATCCATTCACATCCCAATAACGGTAGTCCACCATCTTGCAGAATGTAGAGATACAATGTCCATATTTTCTTGCCGTTGTATTTGACAGGCACCCTTATTTTTCCTCTGGGGTATACTTTTTGCCCCGTATACGTCCTCAAGACAATGGATGTCTCTCTCAAAGGTATGTGTGAGAATAGCCGCTCGTAGTTTCGTCGATTCATGACGGTTAGCGCTGATCCTGTATCCAATTCCATTTTGACTTGGGACCCTGCTATCATGAGGGTGACCCAAATGGTTCGGTGATCATCTTTTGTGATTACGTTGTGAAGTTTGAGACAGCTTAGTCTCTTGTTCCCGGATTCACTATCGCTCATCTGGTCTTCGGAACTACTGTCCGTCATCTTTTGTACTTTCCTGTATGGTTCCTTAGTAGCCTTTTTGTTGTCATTGGTCTTCTTCCCAGACCTGCAAACTCGTGCAATGTGTCCCATCTTTCCGCATTGCCTGCATATTTTGTCCTTGGACCAGCAGTCCTTCTGGTCATGGTTTGTTCTGCCGCAGCGATAACATTTTGCAAATCCCCGTGTCATTTCGTGGGTGCCGTATTCCTGTGGCTTTTGTTGTATTTCCGCAGCTCCCCTTACTGCTGCTTCGTACGATACTGCCACGCTGAAAGCCTTATCTAGCGTCAGCTCTTTCTCTGAGAGGAACCTCTTCTGGGTTCCTTCACTCAGGAGTCCACAGACAAATTTGACCCGTAAGGTATCTGCCAGTCCTGCTCCGAACTGGCAGTGCTTTGATAGCTTGCGTAGTTCTGTAAGGTAATCAGCATTGCTCTCATTTTTATGCTGATTTCTCCTGTGGAATTTAAATCTTTCTGCTATCAGCAGCGGTGTAGGATTTAGGTGTTCCTGTAGGATAGCAACAATTTCGTTAAAACTCTTCACCTTCGGTTTGGCTGGAGTAATCAAGTCCCGCAATAGGCCGTACGTTCTTGCGCCCATTAAATTTAGCAATACCGATGCCTTTTTCTCATCGGCTATTTTGTTTGCCTCGCAATATACCTCGACTCTTTCCACATACGTGGTCCAGTCTTCTATTGCATTATCAAAGGCAGTGATATCGCCAGTCTTTGGCATCTTGAAAATCTAAGATGGCACCTCCCGCGCTTTGCCTTCGTCCCCGATGGATCAAAATGGCGCCTCCCGCGCTTTTCCTTCTTCCCCGCCGAGTTAAGATGGCGCCTCCCGCACTTTCCCGCCGCTGCCACTGCTGCCAACGCTGTTGGTGGCGATTATATTTATTTTACTATCCTGTAATGGCGGCGCCCTATGGTCTTCGCGCCTCCCCGATCGCTGCTGCCAACGCCGCTCTCCGCGGTATTTTTATTTTTCTATCGCGCTTCAATATTTGCTCTGTTAATTGAAGAACCATTCCCGTCGTGGAACGGACCCTCTGGGACACTTCCCTCCCTCTTCTTAGGTCCGAACGCTGCCCGGCTGCGAAGCACCGGCCGCGCCCTGTGTGCTCCACCCTCTCTCTCTTTGCTTCCCGACTCGCTGCCCGGCCCCATTGCACAGCCACCCGATCGAGCTCTAGCCCACCGCAGCCCAGGAAGGATCAATGCACTACCTGCCACCAGCCCGATTAGCTGGGAAACCACAGACTGGAGACCAAGCCTGGCTCTCGACAGTCTCTCCTGCACTTTTCAATTCGATGATTTGGAGGGCGGTTGCCCACAGTCGACGCCCGTTTCTCGAGTTTCTTTGGATTATTTTTTTTTTCTTTCTTCTGGCTTTGACCTTCAATAATGTCGTCTGAGGTGCTGCCGAATTGCAGGTAAGTTCGTTTCTTACTCGTCGCCAGTATTATGTCCGTGTATAATTGAGACACGGACTGCAGGAGTTGATTATAACAAGTCTTTACTGAATGGAGATAACCTGGAAACTGAAACTACAGAAGCCTGCTAGGGCCTTTTATACAGGGGTGGTCACTGCCGGTACTGCAGTCTGAGACCAGTTATTCCCTTAAAGGTACATACACAACAACCGCAAGTAAGTGCATGCGCTAATTCCCGAACTTGCAAACTGTTAAGTTACGAATACACGGGGACTTTGCTGCGTCTTTCACCTCCTGATTGAAATCAACGTGCCGGCGAAAAGTGCTGGCAAAAAGTTGGGCTAATTGCCCACCTACTCCGAAGTAATTACGCTTTCAATTTTTATGTCTTGTGCAAGCAGGCGCAGGAAGCCTGTTGCACAACATAAGGGGACCAGAAGAAAGATTTTTATTGGGAATAAAGTTCTAACACAACAATTAATCGGTACCATCGATTGTATATTGTACATAGCCCTGTTAGGCTGTGTATCTTGCAAGAAAATGGTTTACAATCAGCAAATGCAAACTTAGAACAATCATTGTAGATTGCCATTTTTGTTTTAATTAAATCATGAGAATGAAAGCATTTTTATTTTTAGATGTCCCAAACATGTGTCACCAGATGGTATGTTTAATGTCGTAATTACTGAGGAAATTGGCCTAGATATTTTGTAGTATATACGCCAAGGATAGTGACTGTCTCGCTATCTGCAGTAACATAACCACATCACAGAATGATCACTGTTGTGCATAAGCGTCATTAAAATCATTAAAGCTGGCGAGACCCCAATAAATAGCTTATAGGCTAAGAATCAGGAAGTAAAAGAGCCACCACTCCAGGTTTGCATAGGCACAATGGTGCGCTCCTGGGCTCCGTGGGGGCGGGGGGTAAATCGCACGAGGTAGGTGTGGACTTATTTACTTGCGATGTCAGTGGCATACTCCTTAGCTTCGCCGCCGACCGCAAATTCAGGCCCATTGAAAACTACACTGTTTAATTTATGTTACATTATTATATTTATAATTCTGGCCAGTCCTTTATGAAGGGATTTTTGTTTTGGCCAAATAAGGAGTTGCAACCTCACTGTGATGTCAGTTTGTCCTTGTGTTATCATTCTTTTTATGGTCACATGGCTACTATGGAGTCACATTGTTGAAATGGACCAATCACAGTGCTCAAAAACCACTGTGCAACAGTTGCCATGGGAACGGGACACGTAGTTACCGGGAACCAAACAGAAACCTGCTGAATCTACATTCCCCATTCGGCCTCCCTTTGCTAGCATTGGTCCAAAACCTTATTAAGCAAACATGCATAAATTAGATCAATAATGTGATTCGTTGCACAAAATGAGTTTGCTTGAAAGTGAAACAAATAGGGCAGCTATGTGATACTGGCCAATCAAATTGTTGGGAAATGTAACTCAATTACAGAGGTCATATAACTATTGAACTATAAGGTTGTTCAAAAGGAAAACTTTTTATATAATATATTCATGCATGTATATTCACATTAAAATATTATACTTTGGAATCTCTGCTTTGCAAAATACTTTATGACACAACTCTATATAATCATTTGTCACATATTACCTTCAAAATTGCAATGATGGTAATTTTGGAGTTGTGGTGGGAGCTAAACCCAGCAATCAACATTAATATAGTAAATAAAAACAGAAAATGCTGGAAATACTCAGCAGGTCAGGCAGCATCTGTGGAGAGAGAAATAGAGTTAACGTTTCAGGTTGATGATCTTTCATCAGAACTGGAAAAAGTTAGAGATGTAACTGATTTTAAGCAAGTGCAGGGGCAGGGAAAGGGGAGGAAAGAACAAACGGGTAGGTCTGTGATAGGGTGGGAGGCAGGAGAGATTAAAAGGCAAAAGGAGATGGTAATGGGACAAGTAAAGGAACAAAAGAGGAGTTTAGAAGAGGTGTAAATGGGAATGGCAGAATCATCAACAGCTGCCATGTGAAAAAATAGGGGCAGAGGTTATGGTCAGAAATTGTTGAACTCGACGTTGAGTCCAGAAGGCTGTAAAATGCCTAATCAAAAGATGAGCTGCTGCTCCTCATGCTTGCGTTGAGCTTCATTGGAACAGCATAAGAGGCTGAGGACCAAGAGGTCAGAGTGGAGTGGAGCGGAGAATTAAAGTGACAGGGGATGATTAAGGTGCCACTCAGTGCCTCTGCAACCTCTGCCCACATCCAGTTCCTCATCGCATGTGATGGCTGTGATGTTGGTGCCTCCTTTCCACTTTCAACCTCATCCAAGAGGGCCTGAAGATCCTTGGCAGCCCTGTTGAAGACCCTCCGCAGGCTGCCTTCTCCTATGATTTTCAGGTAGTCATCTGTGAGAAGGGAGAAGTTTGAGATGATTCACTCTACAGAGCAAATTAAAGGCATTAATTTAAAAATCTGCAGGACAGAGAGCTGTGTGCTGTTTGTTTTGCAATCTCCAGCCTTGCCCTAAAGGTTTTATTTTCAATGTCTATAGCCCTCCACCCTAGCGCCTTGAAGCCCCATTGGCTCTGTTCCAATCATGTTCAACCTCACTCAGATAGTATGTGGATTCAAGGCTATTTTTATGTTTGGGCATCTTCTAATTAGATTGCGAGGATACCTTAACATCGGTAAATGGGCACAGCTTCGGGTGCAATTTCTGGGTCTAACTTCCTGGTTGCATCCACGGAGAAATCGCCAGTCCTACAGGCTTTATTGATCTTTTTGCGAGATACTACTTCTAGACCAGAGCTTCACTGGTAATGATCACGGTAGCAGAGATGACTACTGATTTCCTGCCCTGTGCCAGGAGCAGAACCTTGAGAAACCTGATGTAAATAATTAAGACGTCTGCCATTTCCTGATCACCATTTTTTAAGGATTTTACCCTTTGTATCCCATTTTAGCCCCCTCTGTGGTTCCTGGCCCTAGTACCACCTAAGAATGAGTGGGTGAATGGTGTTTTGCCCAAAATATCCTTGTCGGTGCTGTCCAGAATAGGTGTCAAAGGAACACTGGAACTCAGCACAGATGGTGATCACAACTGGGACCTTCCTGCTCTGTCTGCCTCAGCTACTCATTGGATGAAGTCTCTGGAGCCAATTTTCACTTGGAAAAAATAGTCATTAACGCCTAAATATGGGATCGTTAGCCTTACTGCTCTGTTAACCCCAACAAACCCCTGTTTTGAAAGGGGCCTACAGCTGGGCAGCTGAAGCGCCTGCCTGTTTCAGGTGGTAGATTCCTTTTAATATGCAAATTGGGGTCCTATGACGCACGCAGGACCCTGATTGCCATTTCAGGAGAGAAATAATCAGAGCGTGCGTTGTGCACTCTCTGGTCAGTTCCACAGCTGATGGAGAAGAAGGGGTCCAGCAAAAGTAAGTTGGTTATTTTTGTGGGCAAAGGAGGGGAATATAAGTACTCCTCCAGGCCCCATGAACATAATATGGGCAGCTGCCCCCCCGGGACCCCCCCCGGGACCCCCCCCCCCGATACCACCCCCCGGGACCCCCCCCGGGACCCCCGCCCCCCCGATACCACCATCCCCCGATACCACCACCCCCCCACCCCCCCGGGACCCCCCCCCCCGGGACCCCCCCCCGATACCACCATCCCCCCACCCCCCCCCAATACCACCATCCCCCCCCCCAGGACCCCCCCCGATACCACCATCCCCCCACCCCCCCCCCGATACCACCATCCCCCCACCCCCCCCCCCCCGATACCACCATCCCCCCCCCCCGGGACCCCCCCCCCCGATACCACCATCCCCCCCGCCCCCCCCCCCGGGACCCCCCCGATACCACCATCCCCCCACCCCCCCCGCCCCCCGCCCCCCCCCCCCCGATACCACCATCCCCCCACCCCCCCCACCTCAGTCAATCACCACACCCCTCTGCCGCCCCCCCGGGACCCCGCCCCCCCCCCCGATACCATCATCCCCCCACACCCCCCACCTCAGTCAATCACCACACCCCTCCGCCGCCCCCCCCCCCGCCCCCCCCCCGATACCACCATCCCCCCACCCCCCCCACCTCAGTCAATCACCACACCCCTCCGCCGCCACCCCGGGACTCCCCCCCCGCCCCCCCCGATACCACCATCCCCCCACCCCCCCCACCTCAGTCAATCACCACACCCCTCCGCCGCCACCCCGGGACTCCGCCCCCCCCCCGATACCACCATCCCCCCACCCCCCCCACCTCAGTCAATCACCACACCCCTCCGCCGCCACCCCGGGACTCCCCCCCCGCCCCCCCCGATACCACCATCCCCCCACCCCCCCCACCTCAGTCAATCACCACACCCCTTTGCCGCCACCCCGGGACTCCGCCCCCCCCCCCCACCGATACCACCATCCCCCCACCCCCCCCACCTCAGTCAATCACCACACCCCTCCGCCGCCACCCCCGGGACTCCTCCCCCCCCCCCGCCCCCCCCCGATACCACCATCCCCCCACCCCCCCCACCTCAGTCAATCACCACACCCCTCCGCCGCATTTACCTTGCTCCCAACTGGGGCGACCCTATATTGACCAATCTTAATCTGGTGAGCTGCATGAGAATGCCCGTTTGGCACCCCTTAGCTCGCCGGTCTAATGTAAATGTGGCCGCCTCTTTGGTGCCAGGACAGGCGGTTGATCAGCGCGTGTTACCGGTTGGCCACCCACAACTCAAAAACGACCCCTCTGAGTCATCGTGAAATCATCTTAGTTGGCTTTTTAATGGCTCCTAGCCCTAATTACTTCTTGGTTCCATAAATCCATATTTTACAGGATGGATTCTGTGATACCTTGGCAAATGATACTTTGATCATGACATATGCCAACTCCACAACAGTGGAGTGGGAAACTGACCTTGTTAATCAGTGAGGTCAGCTCCTTTGAATAATTTCAATGTCCTCCCTGTGCATTTTCCATGAGTGCTATGGCTGTAAGTGATTGTAGAATAGGGAATGCAGCAGCTCTTAATGGGCTGTTGCTACATCCTAGTGCTTGTGCTATGAAAGAAATGGAGTTTGAGTGAAGGCCAGGTGCCAGAACTACCCCCTTTGATGAGGAGACACTGGATGTGTTATCTGAGAATGTGTAATAGAGGCAGATCTCAATTTTTTTCAGGGGGTGGGGTGGGGAGCAGAGGGACACCATCCTCTCAATACCTATATGTGGCAACATGGCAGGAAGTTGCCCACCAAGTGAATGCCTAGAGTATGCATGAAACAAGCTCTGAGGAAACATGCTGTGGAGTGAATGGCAACTCCACGGCCACCTGCAGGCGAACCAATACTCTAATTGCCATTATTGAGATCTGGGTCCCAGGTGACATGAGGTTCTCACTTTGTCCTTGAATGGCTAGGAAATTGGCCATGGAGAACTTTGATGATGAGGTACACATTCCTTAGTCGTGACCAAGGATCTGTTCTCGCATAGATTCCTGATTATCCACAGGAGAAGCATTGATGAGGCCGTTAAGTCTCAGAGATGCCCATCCACCCAGTCTGTCCATCCCTCTTAGAGGACTGAAGAAGTGGTAGGTAACACAGGAGCTGAAGTGGTGGCAGGAGTTGCAGGTCTAACTGAAATCCTCTCCTTGAGGTAACACTTATAATGAGCATAAAACTACGTACTAGGTGACACATACACTACTCTTTCATCAAAGGCAAGAACTGGGGATGTATGCATTTGAAGCATAGGCACAGAACTTGAGAAGAGAAATAAACTAGTTGTACCTTCTTTGGAATATACAGTATAGATTTATTGTCAGAAGTGACATATTAATGTGACATGTGGTGGGAAACAGGCAGAATGGTAGTAGATTGTAGCTACTGCCAGCAACAGTGCTGTGGCTACATGTCAGTGCAAAAGACATCCTGTGATGCAAATATGTATCAGCAAACTGGAGAAGAAAGTAATGCCAAAGCAATACTGAATAAATTACAGTATGAAAGTCCAACAATGAGCTACATTAGTCCGAGCTTTACAAATCAAACTTCTCAAGCAAACTACCAAAAATGCCAGATTTATACAGGCAAGCAGTGCTACAGGACTCAAGATGCTAGAAAACTCAGTGGGGGAGAAATTGGGTGAGTAGCGCCACTTGTTAGCGCCTAAAGAGGCAGGCAGTGGCTGTAGCGCCACTGGCTGTGCCTCCCGCGATATTGAGTTGGGGCGATAATGGTGGCATTAGCCTTTTGCGCTGCGCCACCACCGATGACGTCATCGGTGTGCGCAGCGCCCCATTCGCGCCCCGTTCGCGATATTTGGTAGCGAACGCCGCAGTTGCGCCGTTCGCTACCCGAGCCCGGTTCACGGGGCCTTACTGTGCCGGCAGCGGCGCAAGTTAAGGTGGAGGTGCGGGGCGGCCGCCTTTTTCGGCGGCCGCCTGCCAGCACCTCCGTCGCCGGCCTCCTAACCCCCGCCCCGCGGCATTGCCGGCTATTTCCCGAGAGCCCAGCACTTCTCCTTGGTGCCGGGCTCGTTTGCCGGCACTCACGAGCGGGGATTGCGCTGTTGCAGGCACCTCCCCTTAACAGTGGGAGGAAGGCCTGCAGTACCGCAGCGTGCCGTGCTGCAGCGTCACACGTTGCGCTGTGATATTCAGTTTCAGCGCCCTAAGAGGGACGCGGAGCGCCTTGAGCCTCGCCCCGTGTCCCTCGAGGGGCAGTGAAACTGAATATCTGACGATCGCTGAAGCCTCGAACGCTGCGCTAAATCCTGCGCTCAGGCGACTTTTGCGCCACTTTGACGCCCCAACCCAATTTCTAGGCCAGGGAATTTGTTGAGGGACCTATTTAAATATGAATGAATAAAATTAGGATGTATAATGGTACTTGCCCTTCTCGTAAAGGTGGTTATTGTCACCGCACCCACCCTGCACCGCACAATTGATACCACAGCCAAGAGAGTGGCTATGCTTAGGGTTAGGGGTTAGGATTGGGTGTTAGAGTTGGGGGTTAGAGTTTTGGGGTAGGGTTAAGGTTTTAGAGATAGGACGTGACTGCTGCCAACGAACTGGAAGTAGTTGCGCATGCGCAGTTCCAGTGTTTTTTTTTTGTTTGTTGTCGCAGGGAATTCCCAAGCTGTGACCAAAAATTAAGTTGTTTAAGATTTACAAAATCAAACCTTGAAGCTATGGGAAGAATACAAGAGAGGCAGCTCTACAAAGCAAAATGATGAAACAGCATTGGTTGTTTTAAGACTGCTTAAAGGAACATAGGAAGAAAGTATATCACGAGGAGAGAAAAGACAATGCTGGGGCTTAAACACTTTGAGCCCATCATGAGGGACTTTGCCCCTACATATTCTTTTGTATTTGTGCTTACAATTTTGCTAGTAATAGTGAACAAAATAAATATTTCACTATTCAGGAGAAAATAAATATTTTGCATGAAAAGGAAATCTCTAGCTTCCTGGAGGCAATTTTACCAATGAAAGAGAAGCAGGAGTTCCATTTGAGTTCAAAGGCATGGTGAGGAAAGAATGCCTATGGACGAGAAAGCAGTGCAAGTGGAGCTTAATGCGTGGCTGATCCACAAAGCCCAATTTATGCCGGGTTAGCAAGTTAAAAATGTACTCCACTGTCTTCAAAGAACTAAATAAAAATAACATGTTCATTGCCCCATTGAAAAGGATGAGGAAAACCAAGATTTAATGATTCAACCATTGCACTGTAAGAAGAATTAAGATTGTGTATTGAAGGCTATGATCTGATTGAAGTTGATGAATGAGAGTGAAATTAGAGTGGACAAGAGCACATAGGGTTGGATGATGTGAAGGAAGTAACAGATTTTTTAAATTCCTTCATGGGATGTGGGCGTCGCTGGCAAGGCCAGCATTTATTGCCCATCCCTAATTGCCATTGAGAAGGTGGAGATATGATGAAGAAAAAGAGTGGGGGTGAGGACAGATCTCTGGGAAACCCCTAAGTTAATGGATAAAGGGTCTAAGGATTAACCACCAACTGAAGCTAGATTGAGATGAGAGTAAAACTAGATAGCTATGAACATAACTGGTGGAGGGCCATATATTGTTAACTTGTTTAGAACTGCAAACTGCCAGATCCTGTCAAAGGCTTTAGAGATGTCTAAGGTAAGGATAACTTAATCATCAGTGTTAGTAGCAGAGTTCTGGAGGTATGTAATATCGGCAAGGAGATCATCAATGGAATGGCCATGCAGAAAACCATGCTGGCAACCATGGCTTCTAGGTTACTACTCACTCCTGGTGTACTGCTAAATACTGAATATAACATCTACTTTAGTACCCTGTTTTACATTTTGTGTTAAAATCAGTCACTTTTTACCTTTATGAAATTGTTTTTATGATTGTCCCTGTTCTATGTTACCAATAAAAAACTGAAATCTATAATGATTATGAATCATTGCTACCCCTTTTGCCTAAATAATTTGCTATATGTCTATTTGTTATTCGGGCAGTGACCAATAGTATTTGTAATTTTTACTTTGTTTACTTTGGGATTTGCTATAAAATTGCTTCTGCCATAATTTATGTTATTGTGTTTAGTACTTTAGTAGCTGTATATATATATTCTAATATCATTGAATCAGTACAAAAGCATTTTAAATTAGCCTGCAGTCCCTTCTAAGAAAGCATGGAGGAAAACATGTAGTTTGAAAATAAGTCTATTCCAGCACAGACGGTTCACAATTTTTTCTGCTAAGGACTGTGTGTGGTAAACCACTGTTAACCTGTACATGCCTGTGTGGTAAACCACTGTTAACCCTGTACAAGTCCAGGCATGTCTCAGCCCCTGGCTCCACCCCTAAGCCCGGGTATAAAGGTGACTCACCACCCTTCCCCCGGTAGCTCTTAGGATGGATTCACTAGCAGAGGCATGCTCTAGTTCTTAGTCAATAAAAGCCTACTTCATATAAGTCCATTTCGTAGTCTTTGGTATTGTTGATAGCGCATCAATTTTATTGACTAATTTTCAACATGGAGCAAATCTTGAAGCCGGAACGTTTAGACCTGGATCCTCAAGCAGCAGATGCAGCCAATAACTTTGAACACTGGCTGAGCTGTTTCGAAGCCTTCCTGGAGGCCTCCAGCACTACTGTCACTACAGATGACGCGAAACGGCTTGTCTTGAACTCACGGGTGAGCCACCGAGTCTACTCGATCATCCGAGACGCCACTACTTATGCGGCCGCCATCGCGACGCTAAAGGAACAATACGTGAGGCCTGTTAATGAGGTCTACGCCAGACACCTCCTGGCTACCCGAAAACAGCGCCCCGGGGAATCGGGCGCTGAATATTTACTGGCACTGAGAGTCCTCGGCCGGGACTGTAATTGCAAAGCGGTGACGGCCAAGGAATGCACGGAAGACCTGATCCGAGACGCCTACGTAGCCGGCATCAGGTCCAACTATACTCGGCAGAGGCTGCTGGAACAGAGGGGGCTCGACCTGCAGAAGACGGTGGCCCTCGCTAACTCGTTAGACGTGGCCCTCCAGAACATGGACGCCTACCCCCCTGACCGGATGGCCACGTGGATGCCACAGGAGCAGCCATCTTGGGACCCGGTAAGGCCACAAGCCGCCAGCAGCCCAACTACAGCTGCAATGACCAGAGGCCAGAAATGCTACTTCTGCGGCCAGGCCAAACACCCCAGACAGCAATGCCCAGCAAAGGACGCAACCTGCTCCAAATGCGGCAAGAAAGGCCACTACGCGAGAGTGTGCAAGGCGAAATCGACCCCCAATTCCAGCAGCGCCGCGTGTGAACCGTACAGGCCGCCATTTTGGACCCCACCAACCACGTGTGAGCCGTGCGGGCCGCCATTTTGGACACCACCAGCCGAGGGGGAGCCGCCATCTTGGACACTATCTCGGGACCAGGCCCTCGGCGCGGGCGAATACTACAGCGACCCACCGACCTCGACGATGGCCTCCATCACCCTGGACCAATCTAGGCCCCATCAACTAGCCAGGTCCATGATGAACGTAAAGGTAAATGGCCATGCCACAAATTGCCTTTTCGACTGCGGAAGCACGGAGAGCTTCATCCACCCCGACACGGTGCGACGCTACTCCCTATCGGTTATGCGCACACGCCACCAGGTCTTTATGGCCTCAAAGTCCCATACGGCGGACGTCAGCGGCTACTGTGTAGCGACTCTGACAGTGAACGGCGTGGAGTACAGAGAGTTTAAATTCCTCGTCCTGCCACAGCTCTGCGCTCCCGTACTGCTAGGATTAGACTTCCAGTGCCATCTGGAGAGCGTCACGATGGCATATGGCGGGCCCCTGCCCCCACTTACAGTCTGCAGCCAGCAGAATTTAAACACGGCGCCGCGCAAAGTATGCAGCCTGTCCACCCTGAAGGTCAACCCCCCCCCCCGTTGTTCGCTAACCTCGCCAAAGACTGCAAGCCAATTGCTACTAAAAGCAGGCGGTACAGTGCCGGGGATAGGAGCTTTATTAAATCAGAAGTACAAAGACTCCTGAGGGAAGGGATTATCGAGGGCAGCACCAGCCCATGGCGAGCCCAAGTGGTGGTAGTAAAGACCGGCGAAAAACAGCGCCTGGTTATTGATTACAGCCAGACGATCAATCGATACACGCAATTAGACGCATACCCACTTCCCCGCATATCTGACATGGTCAACCAGATAGCACAATACCGGGCATTCTCGACGATTGATCTGAAGTCGGCATACCACCAGCTCCCCATCAGGCCTGAGGACCGCCAGTACACGGCCTTCGAGGCTGACGGTCGCCTCTACCACTTCCTCCGAGTCCCCTTCGGCGTCACCAACGGGGTCTCGGTCTTCCAAAGGGAGATGGACCAGATGGTTGACCAGAACGCGCTGCAGGCCACCTTCCCCTATCTAGACAACGTCACCATCTGCAGCCATGACCGGCAGGACCATGACGCCAACCTAGAAAAATTCCTCCGTACGGCCCAACGGCTGAATCTGACATACAACAGAGAAAAATGTATGTTCCGCACCGCGCGCCTCGCTATTCTTGGCTGCGTGGTGGAAAACGGAGTCATCGGCCCCGACCCCGACCGAATGCGCCCCCTCCTGGAACTACCCCCCCCCCCACTGCCTAAAAGCCCTGAAGAGATGCCTAGGGTTCTTCTCTTACTACGCCCAGTGGGTGCCCAACTATGCGGACAAAGCCCGGCCCCTCATCAAGTCAACCTCCTTCCCCCTGACGGCAGAGGCCCGTGCGGCCTTCACCCTCATAAAAGAGGACATTGTGAAGGCCACAATGCACGCAGTGGATGAGTCCATCCCTTTCCAAGTGGAGAGCGATGCATCCGACTTCGCCCTAGCCGCAACCCTTAACCAGGCGGGGAGACCCGTGGCCTTTTCACGGACCCTCCAGGGCCCCGAAATTCGACACTCCTCAGTCGAGAAGGAGGCCCAGGCGATAGTGGAGGCTGTACGGCACTGGAGGCATTGCCTGGCCGGTAAACGTTTCACCCTGCTCACTGACCAACGGTCAGTAGCATTTATGTTTAACAACAGACAAAGGGGGAAAATCAAAAATGATACGATATTGCGGTGGAGGATCGAGTTATCCACCTACAACTACGATATCTTATACCGGCCCGGGAAACTTAATGAGCCCCCAGACGCCCTATCCCGTGGGACATGTGCCAATGCACAAGTCGATAGGCTACGGACCCTCCACAATGATCTCTGCCACCCGGGGGTCACCAGGTTCTTCCACTTTATTAAAGCTCGCAATCGAGGAGGTCAGGACCATGACCAGGAACTGCCAGGTCTGCGCCGAATGCAAACCGCATTTTTATAGGCCAGACAGGGCACACCTGATTAAAGCCACCCGCCCCTTCGAACGTCTCAGCGTCGATTTCAAGGGGCCCCTTCCCTCCTCTGACCGCAACACGTACTTCCTCAATATTATTGACGAGTACTCCCGTTTCCCCTTCGCCATCCCCTGCCCGGACATGACCAGCGCCACAGTCATCAGGTGCCTCCACGACCTGTTCGCCATATTTGGCTTCCCCAATTACATCCACAGCGACAGGGGCTCGTCGTTCATGAGCGACGAGCTGCGCCAGTACCTGCTCGAGAAGGGCATAGCCACGAGCAGGACTACCAGCTACAACCCCCGGGGTAACGGACAGGTAGAGAGGGAGAACGCAACGTTGTGGAAGACCGCCATGCTCGCCCTAAAATCCAAGGGCCTCCCAATCTCCCGCTGGCAAGATGTCCTCCCCGATGCGCTCCACTCCATACGATCACTGCTCTGTACTGCCACAAACGCCACCCCTCACGAGAAGATGTTCGTCTTCCCCAGGAAATCTACCTCGGGGACATCACTACCGCCATGGCTGACGTCTCCGGGACCCGTCCTGCTCAGGAAATACGTGAGGAGCCATAAGACGGACCCCCTGGTCGAAAAGGTTCACCTCCTCCACGCCAACCCACAGTACGCCTACGTGGCGTATCCTGACGGGCGGGAGGACACAGTCTCAATTCGAGACCTCGCACCCTCAGGTACCACCTGAAACACCATCGATCACCATCCACTACCTCCACCCACCACCACTACCCACGACGCACCACCGGGGTGTCTACCACGAACTGACGACATGCCGGTGCCATCCCTACCCCGAGAGGACGACACGCCAGTGCTCCGTCCCACGCGAGAAGCGGCCGCGGGCAAAGAACCGCCGCAACCGGCACCACGAAGATCATTACGGCAGACAAGACCCCCGGAGAGACTTTCGTATACGAACTTTTGAAACACTTCACCCCGCCGGACTCTTTTTTTAAACGAGGGGTGAATGTGGTAAACCACTGTTAACCTGTACATGCCTGTGTGGTAAACCACTGTTAACCCTGTACAAGTCCAGGCATGTCTCAGCCCCTGGCTCCACCCCTAAGCCCGGGTATAAAGGTGACTCACCACCCTTCCCCCGGGAGCTCTTAGGATGGATTCACTAGCAGAGGCATGCTCTAGTTCTTAGTCAATAAAAGCCTACTTCATATAAGTCCATTTCGTAGTCTTTGGTATTGTTGATAGCGCATCACTGTGCCCCACTTTTTAATTTCCTGGGGAGATGTCCTACATGAGTATTCCCTGATTCCCAAAGGTAAACAAACTAGAACTATATGTTCACTATTTAACCCTTGTGAGATATCCACCATAACCAACTCCTCCCTCATTGCTGCCAGCTCTACTCCCGCAGTATTAGAAAGCATCATGCCTTATGGTGTGCATTTACACTACACATATTGTACAGGGTATTGTAAATGTAGCATGAATCCAAAGTCAGGGCCTGACCTAAAACCAGTCCAAAGTGAAATGTGATTCCCTGGAGGGGGAAGTCTCATTCTACTTTACTCCAGAGACAGATTGGGCTGGATTTTGTCAGCCCCGAGGAGGCAGGTATGGAGGCGGTACTGCCGGTAAAGTTGCAGAATTTGGGGGCGGGTGGCAAACCCACCCCCAACCTGCCTCCGTGCCCTCTTGCCAGGAGGCGGGAAGCTGTCCTGCCCCGGGTCCCATCTCCTCAAGGCTGGAAATGGAGTAAAGCCTATTAACTGCCTGTTAACAGGTAATTAACAGGCAGAAAATAGGATTATCCCCATTTTTCGTTTCGATGTGCAGGCTTCCTGACCTCGGGGAACCCTGCCAGGGTGTAGAAGATGAGTAGGAGGCCTGCGGGGATTGGAGGGGTCTGAAAGTGCAATGTAGAGGTGAGTGATGGGTGCAAGTGTGGAGTGGTAAGTATGTAAGGTGAGTGTAAAGTGTTAGAAAATGTTCACTTACCTTTGTTTCTGCCTATAGCCTTCAGCCGCCATGGAGCCGGAGTCCCAGCATCTCCATTGTAGATTTCACAGACTTGCTATTGGATCCTCCGATTTGTACAAAGTTGAAAGGTTTGATGAGTCCTGAACACAAGGCCTCATCAAACTACACAGAATGTCAGTGTTTGACAACTTCACAGAGCTGTCAAATGCTGACATTTCTCCTTTCAAAAAATCTTGACAGATGTCACGTCATACGTTGATGTGCTCTGTCACTGACTTCCCCCTAATTGGCCTGCTGAGCCCGCTGGGCGGGCTTAACAAAGTCAATCAGGGGAAAATCCCGTTGGTTGGCCAGAAGCTGATGGAGGCGGGATTGAAAGCTGGCAAACAGCAGTCCCGCCTCCAAAAGCTTCCCATTGACAAAATCCAGCCCATTGTGTCTCAATTCTCAATTTATACTAGACACATTTAACATTGGTGCAAAACCTAATATTGATTTCTATCCAGATTGTTTCTGCTGTGTATACACCTCCTAAGCTGCTGTTATATCTACCCTTACCAATAATACCTTTCCACTGTCTAACTTTATACGGCTATCATTGAACTCTTCAATTCATGCCCATTTTATCTGACCTGAGCTTTCATCATTACTATATTCCTCCCTTCACAATATTTTTTGCTGCCTCCTGTTGTTATTGATAACAGATTGCTCATCTATTATTGTCACTCCTATCACCAACAGTCTATTTTAGATGATGCTGTCTTCAAGCTCGGAGGCAACAGCTGACTAAATGGTAGCTTCATGGTTGTTTCTTTCTATCTGTACAGATGTGCCAGTCCCATTGGTGCTGGAGAGGCCAGCCAGATCAAGCATCAAGATAACCACCAGAGGGGCTCAAGAAGCATCACGGTCATCACCACAGGAGCGATCAATGCAGCTAGCCACCTCAGAACGGGTAGTTGTGGCTCAGCTAGTGGAGGAAACCGTTCCCAGACCATCCGCAAGGCTACGTAGGTGTCACCAGATGCAAGTTGTAGTGCCACAGGATCTGCTTGATCTGAATATTCAGGCTCTATTCTTGGGGCTACAAGAGGCTAAGAATGCAATCAGTGGGGATCTACAAGCTGCCATGGCTGATCTCAAAGTCCATATGCATGCTAATTTTACTGATGCGCATGCAGCTGAGCAGCTTAACATGGCAAATCTGCAAGCTACAAAGCAGCCTGGTACAACGGACATGCACACTATGTTTGCAGACTTGCAGGATGTCTTGCAGACTGGAATGGCTGACCATCTGAGAGCTCTAAAGGTCAGCCTCACTGAGATCCAGAATGCTCTTCAGCTAGATATGTCCAATATATGGGGTGCTATCCATGTTGGCCTCAAACAGGCTGATACAAACCTGCAACAGATGCACACAGCCGTGCAAAAAAGTTTGAGTCAAATTAGCGAGGATATTGGTTTTGTGGTTAGCCTTGTCACTGAGGAGGTGTTGGAGCAAGCTTACTCCTCCAGTCAGTTCATGACAGAAACTTGCCTGACCTATTCAGAGATGGAATGTAACCTAAGTCAAGATGCAAATTCAGCAGCTAGTGGCATTGTAGTTCCTATTCTAATGAATCCTTCCATTTCTTCAGAAGATGTGCATACAGCTGATCCCTCCACTAGCAGTGCCACTATCAGCACCATACCAGTGGGGAGAGTCACATTTAAAGAGAAGCAGTACATGGCCAACATGTGATAAAAGAATTAAGTTTGCTGGTTAATTTTCCTATAAAACATATGCCAGCATATTAAAATTTACTTCTCACATTGTCCTTTTTCTCGTGCTGTGATTTTATTGTGGTAAGATTTTGTATGAGTTCAGTGCCGAGGCACATCCAAGTATGACCTGCTCTATGGTGTCTATCTTTAAAAAAAATATAAAGGAAACTCCAGCAGTAATTGAGGGCCATCTTGTTATATGTATCTATCCTGGAGAATGGAGTGATGCTGTAAGGTATTGCATTTACCCACTATATCATTGGAGGTTTTTTTTAAATAATTATAAGTCCGGTGTCACCTGTGCACCATGGGACAGCGCAGAAACAAACTAGGATTTTCCATTTTGGTGGAAATATAACAAAAAATTGAAATGGCGGCCTGCACACCACTGACCCTGGTGAACTTTCTGAGAACAGCCCAATTTACATCATTTTGGCAAGTTCTTGGTGGGATTCCTGCCTGCTCTGGGGAGCTCACCTCCGGTAGTGAAGGAAAATAGCTGTGGTGAGGGGCCCGCTACCTGAACTGTACGTGAATTTTTTAATTTCCGCTGTCAAATTAAATTTGTCCAATTCATTGCCCCACAATTGATTGCACTCCTGGAGGGGAGGGGCCGTTTAAAATGTAAACTAACACTGGGTGCCAATAATGCCAGAAAATGTGACATATATCTCTTCATATGTTATCTACCACCTGCCGATATTTGAGTGAACATATTCAATGGCTGACATCCCTTTCGGTGATAAATACTGGAATTGATGGCAACCAGCAGGCAACTAATGGAACGGCTCCTGCCCCAGACCCTCCTGCAATCAAGCAGAAAGGGAATAACAGTTTGGAGATCCAGAATCTAACAGCAGTCTTGATGTAAATCAATTACACTTATCTGCTAAACCTAAACATCTCAATTACCACACCCCAGAAAGCTCATTTTTCTTAGCTGGCCTATTCTGTTGGGTGGGTACTGCCTCTTCCTCTTGTTTTCTGGCAGATATGCTATTGAGAAAATTATCAGTGCTGTTCCAATATAGATTCTGCAACCAGAGTGAAGTTTGCTTCTGAGAAAAGGCGGTATTTAAAAACAGTTCAAATAGACAATATTCAGTGATAACACTGGAATTAGTGAAGGAAAAATGTTAACTGAAATGTTTTCACATATTCTGCCTCTTAACGATTAATTTAATTACTTGTTAATGACTTTCACTAGAACTTTCGGCCATTTGCTTCGATTAAAAAATGTGAACTAGGCAATGGAAAGCTAACCACAAAACAAATTCTTCCAGACATATCTAATATGATAATGTGCAGGAAAATCTAACTATCAGTTCTTAACTTTGTGTTATTTTTATTTATCACTTGTTTTATGAACTGACTATGGAGGGATATGTACCACAGAGCTCACCTTGACCTAATTCGAAAGCAAATAAACAATTCTATGACAAGAAAACAGACAATAGAAAATAATGTTGAGCTTTCTGGATACATTTTCTTTCACTTCTATTAAGAAACCTTTTTGTTCAGAAAAGCCATTGCCTTATCCATGTCTATTGTATATGGTGCTGCTAAGTGCCCATCAGAATGGCCTTTACATAAATATTATTTTTATATCAAATAATCCCACATCAAGCGAGCAAGCTAATTTACAGTAAAGTTCTGTCATATCTGTTGAACTATGAGGCAGAAATTCGTCAGTGCCTGGTTTCGAGTGCGAAGACAGCGATGCGGCCGCAATGTGTGTCCAAACTGGGAGGCCTGAGCCTGGTCTAAAATTAGGCCTCAAGCCTCATTAATATTATCTGGGCAAGCTGCCAGCACTATTGCGCCTTCACAGGCAGTTCCCCATTTGAACAAAATGGATATCAGACCACTTGCCTCACTGGAAAGGAGGCGAGGTGGGAAATGGGGAGTAGGGTGGTGGGGGGAGGTGTAGTGGCAATTGAGATACTGTGGAGTTGGGGAGTACTCCTGCTCTTCCACAGCAATGCTTTTTTTTTTAATTACTTTTTCACCAGCTTACCTTTTGTTAGCAGCTGCTGCTTAGGCTGCAGCAGCTGCTGAAATGCCCAGAGTAGAGAAGACCTGATGTTGCTCTGCAATAATCCAATTTCCCAGAGGGGGCCGAAAGCAGGCATTAGGGCCCTAATTTACATATGTAACGCCTGTTTTGGGTGGCCACCAGGGACTCCTGAAAATTAGACCGACCCAATATCGGGCAGGACGTTTTTTAGGCATCCTTTGGGCACGGTACATTAGTCCCCGAAATAGTTTTACAGGCGCAACAAGGTCCAATATTCTACCCCATGTCCTTAAATCCCAAATCAAAGAACACTCCAACTGTTTAATTTGTTTTTCCATATCCCACCCCACTGATCTTTGGAGCCTTACTGACTGAGTCTATTCATGTAATGCTGAGATTAGCCAAGTTATCCACAGTTTTGTGCTGAAGACCCACTTTGACTTGTAAATAGGTAAAGAATGTCAAAACTCATTTCAGATAAAAAGAAAAAGAACTTGTATTTATATAATGTTTTTCATGTCCTCATGACATCCCTGAGTGTATCATAACCAATGAATTATCGTTTGAAGTTCAGTCACCTGTATTAGTTGCCAAACGAGTCAGCTAGTTTGCAGAGGGATGTTCTACGAACAGCAAAAAGTCATGTTGTTTGAGGGATAAATGTTGGGCAAGATACAAGGAGAATTCCTTGCTCTTCTTTGAAATAGTGCCATGGGATCTTTTAAATTCACCTGAACAAGCTGGCAGGACATAAGTTTAGGATCTGATCAGAAGGACAGCATGTCCAACAATGCCACAGTCCCTCAGTATATCACTGAACTATCAGTCTAGATTATATGCTCAAGTCTGAAAGTTGGGCTTGAACCCACAATTCTATGATTCATAAGCAGGACTTGAGCTGGAAGTCCCAGGCGTGACAGAAAAGCATGCTAATCCATTGTGTCACTCAGTCCTTCCTCCTCAGGAATGACAGATCTTTATTAATTGATTGAATATGAAATAACAAATGACAGGACCAATCTGTGTAGAAGTCTTCAAAAAAATCACATCAAATGCTGGTGACCATTCTTCTCCAAAGGTCAACATTTTCCTCCTGGCAGTTAGTATACCTACATGCTAACATCTATAATAAAATTATATGTTTTAACCAGGTTTCAGAAGATTTTACACATTATATTGGAGCCACACTGATAATTTCCATAACAGCATGCGCATAGGAATCTTTTCTGTACTGTACTTGCCTCATTGATTAAAATCTTTGGGGCTTTTAAATGCAATGTTAACATTGTAGAATAATTAAATTCCTGTATCATTAGTATATTTTAAGATGTCTATGTGAACCTTTTAAAAATCTTTTTATGAAAGCTATGTCACAGGGAGTAATGCAGGAGAGGTTTCGATTAGATGACTACGATGAAGAAGATAATTTAACAGAAAACATGTAAGTAAAAAATAAAGATGGTTGTAAAAATTGTTTGTTACTGACACCCAGTAAATTCATATTCCAAAATACTTCCTTTGCAAATAACTCTATGCAAAGAACAATGGGTAAAGTTAGTACAGTTTTAATGCACAAGATTCTTGTTTAATAAGGGCTAGTTTATATCATCTTTTGTGTGTGAGGGGTAAGCAAAGATATGACTGAAGAAGTCCTGCTCTATGTTTGCAATTGTAAAATATGTAGTAAAAAAGCTTTCAATACTAGTCAGACACTTAACTACAGTCTAGCTTAATTGAAACCGCAGAGTCTCAGTGATTCCACAAAATTATTTCAATTTGACAAACCAATAGGAACTTTTTTATATTGATTCTCGCGATGTTGGTGTTGTGTCGGTACCTTTCTACCTAGACACAATTTAGGACTCAGAACTCAGAGATTCAAACATGAAGTGCTTTATTGGAAGGAAAGGAAGTTCTGGAAAGTTCCGAACAAAGAGAGCTAAACTTAACAGAGAACACCCAACCATTTATCTCCTGTGACAGCGCCACCACAGGTGGGAGGAGAACACACAATACATAACAGTTGGCATCGCCGGCAAAGTTGGCATTTATTGCACATCCCTAGTACCAGAGAAGGTGGTGGTGGGCCTCTTTTTAGAACCACTGCAGTCTGTGTGGTGAAGGTAGATAGGGAGTTCCATGACTTTGATCCAGGGATGATGAAGAACGGTGATATATGTCCAAGTCAGGATGATGTGCGACTTAGAGGGGAACTTGCAGGTGGTGCTATTCCCATGCACCTGCTGTTCTTGTCCTTCTGGGTGGTAGAAGTCATGGGTTTGGGAGGAGCTGCAGAAAGAGCCTCAGCAAGTTGCTTTAATGCATTCTGTAGATAGTACACACTGCAGCCACGGTTTGTCAGTGGTGGAGGGGTGGACGTTTAGACGAGTGGATGAGGTGCCAATCAAATAGAGTGCTTTATCCTGGATGGTATCAGGCTTCTTGAGTGTAGTTGCAGCTGCACCCATCCAAGCAAGGGGTTTGGCAGTACTTAATGGTATATACTTCAATGCAAGGAGTCAAGTGAATAAGGCAGATGAGCTGAGGGCACAGATAGACAGGTGGAAGTATGATATCATAGCTATTACTGAAACATCGCTGAAAGAAGGGCAAGGATAGCAGCTCAACATTACTTCAATGTAGGGGACATGATTAAGAAGTTTGCAGATGATACAAAAATTGACCGTGTGGTCAATAATGAGGAAGAAAGCGCTAGACTGCAGGAAGATATCAATGGACTGGTCAGGTGGGCAGATAAGTGGCAAATGGAATTCAATCCGAAGAAGTGTGAGGTGATGCATTTGGAGAGGGCCAACAAGGCAAGGGAATAAACAATAAATGGTTGGACACTGAGAAGCGTAGAGGAACAGAGGGACCTTGGAGTGCATGTCCACAGATCCCTGAAGGTAACAGGACAAGTAGATAAGGTGGTTAAGAAGGCATACGGGACACTTTCCTTTATTAGCTGAGGCACAGAATATAAGAGCTGAGAAGTAATGCTAGAACAGTATAAAACACTAGTTAGGCCACAGCTAGAGTACTATGTACAGTTCTGGTCACCACATTACAGGAATGATGTGATTATGCACTAGAGAGGGTACAGAGGAGATTTACGAGGATGTTGCCAGGACTGAGATTTTTAGCTATGAGGAAGGATTGGATAGGCTGGGGTTGTTTCCTTTGGAACAGAGGAGGCTGAGAGGAGAATTAATTGAGTTGTATAAAATTATGAGGGGCCTAGATAGAGTGGATAGGAAGGTCCTATGTCCCTTAGTAGAGAGGTCAATAACCAGGAGGCATAGATTTAAAGTAATTGGTAGAAGGCGAGTTGAGGAGAATTTTTTTCATCCAGTGGATGGTGGGGGTCTGAAACTCACTGCCTGAAAGGGTGGTAGAGGCAGAAACCCTCATCGCATTTAAAAAGTACTTGGAACCTACAGGGCTGCAGACCAAGAGCTTGAAAGTGGGATTAGGCTGGATAGCCCTTTTTTGACCGGCACAGACATGATGGGCTGAATGGCCTCCTTCTGTGCCGTAAATATCTATGATTCTATGTTTCTATGAGAATATTCCCTCACACCCCTGGCTTGTGCCTTTTAGGTGGTGGAGAGGTTTTGGGTCACAGGAGGTGAGCCACTTGATGCAGAATAAGAAACTTACCTGTTAGGAAGAAAATGATTCAATGTAACAAAGGTTTCATAGTAGAAGTTATTTTGTGGATGTGTAGTTTGTGACTATAGATAGGGTTTCTCAAAACAGAACCTAAGTGGAATGGCGAAGGAAAGTGGTATGAATATGCTATTGAGATAAGGATGGCATTCGGAAACCAAAGAAATAATGTGGACAAATGTGAAATATTTCACTTTAGTTTGTACAAGTAATGCACTCATTTACACATTTGCTTAAATTATTTAGGCTGGATTTTTCATGTCATTCTGTCCAATTTTTAAGCAGTCTTTGGTGGGTGGGGGCAAGGATCTGTTATATCAGATTCCTACCCATTTCCCATCGTCATTTCTAGTGGATGATGAAAGCACCTGCCCTAATATGGGCAGGTGCATTCAACTGAGGCAGTAATGACATGCTGATATGATGCATTCCATTTTATGTCATTGCCGCCTCAATTTCCCAATCATGCTATCAACCATATAAAATGCATTTTCCGGGTTGCTAGGTACCAGGGAAGACACAGAAGTGAATTTAAAGAATGCAGCAGGTACTTTTTAAGGTATTACAGAAAGCTTGATTTTTAAAAATTTTGATTCTTTGCTGTTGGCAACTGCATTACCACATACAATAATGTCTTTTGTTCTGTGTCTACCATTTTCCGATCCCCTCCCCATTACACAGAGGGCAGAATAGGTTTCCCGTTGAGAATTCCCTGTATTTTGTTGGGGGAAAGAGTGAGATGCAGGTGTACAGCAATCACACACTGATACCCCATACAAGATTATACAGGTCAAGGTGCTTCTACCTCCAGTTATCTAGAAGCAGTACTTGCAGAGGCTGCAGTTTACAAAGAAAGTCATCACCACATGCTGCAAACCAACCCAAAGCCTATCTTCAGCACTGCACTGCCACTGGTACATGGTCATAAACTTTTATGGTACATGGTCATTTCAAGCTGCCACATCACAAATTTAACACAGAAAAGTGTGAAGTGATGCATTTTGGTAGAAAGAATGAGGAGAGGACATAAAAACAAAATAGTACAATCCTAAAGGGGATACACGAACAGTGAGACCTGGGGGTATATGTGCATAAATCATTGAAGGTGGCAGGGCAGGTTGAGAAAGCAGTTAAAAAGGCTTACGGGATTCTGGGCTTCATAAATAGAGGTATAGAGTACAAAAGTGTGAAAATTATGATGAACTTGTATATAACACTGGTTCAGCCCCAACTGGAGTACTGTGTCCAATTCTGGGCACCGCACTTTAGGAAGGATGTGAAAGCCTTAGAGAGGGTGCAGAGAAGATTTCCGAGAATGATTCCAGGAATGAGGGACTTCAGTTACGTTGATAGACTGGAGAAGTTGGGGTTGTTCTCCTTGGAGCAGAGAAGATTGAGAGGAGATTTGATAGAGGTGTTCAAAATCATGAGGGGCCTGGACAGGGTAGATAGAGAGAAACTGTTCCCATTGGCAGAAGGGTCGCGAACCAGAGGACACAGATTTAAGGTGATTGGCAAAAGAACCAAAGGCGATGTAAGAAAAAAAAATTTACACAGCGAGTGGTTAAGATCTGGAATGCACTGCCTGAAAGGGTGGTGGAGGCAGGCTCAAATTTATCTTTCAAAAGGGAATTGGATAAGTGTCTGAAGGAAAATAAAATTCAGGGCTACAGGTAAAGGGCAGGGGTGTTGGGCTAGCTGAGAGTCGGCATGAGCTTGACTGGCCGAATGGCCTTTTTCCTTGCTGTAACCATTCTATGATTCTAAGATTGTAAATGGTTGTCAGTCAACTGTTCACAGATGCATTAAGCAAATCATTGATGCAATGTTTGCTTGAGCAAGCCAGTTCATACATTTTTTCAAGCATAACCAGCAGCAACATGCCAGGGCACAACAATTTTATGAGCGGCAGGAGTCCCCGGGGGTCAAGTGGTCATTAATTGTACCCACTTGCTCCCTTGATCAAATGCACTACCTATGCCAACAGGAAAAGATACTGCACTATCAATATGCTGAAATGAAAAGCAAAAAGACCTGATAAACCCACAGCTGGCACATGTCCTCATATTTCCCCATCTCCAACAATCTTGACGGTTTCCAATCCCAGAATGTGTAGCTCTTCCTCGTCATGGAGAGCTAGAGGTGACATGCAGTAAGACCCTTATGTCCTCATTCTGCCCATAATGGGTGATATGACATGGGCATGCAACAAATAATTGAATTCCATGTAAGAATTTTTGTAGGCTGAATGCAAGTAAGAAAGTGAATGAAGGAAACTTCCAGGTGAAGACCCGGGCTCTAAATGGCATCATACTATCTCATAGGCATTGATAAGCTATTCATCATTTAAACTGCCAGTGGGAGGTTATCGTAAGTGGAAGACTTAGTATAGTGCATTCTTGGAAGCTGTGGCTGGCTCCACATATCTTGCCAGATGGTTAGGTCATGAAACTCTTTGCGGAACTGAGCAGCCACACATCAAAACGTAGAATTGGC
Source organism: Somniosus microcephalus (assembly GCF_052327205.1). Lineage (NCBI taxonomy): Eukaryota > Metazoa > Chordata > Chondrichthyes > Squaliformes > Somniosidae > Somniosus > Somniosus microcephalus. The sequence continues at coordinate 164,705,618 of NC_140994.1, forward strand.
ACTGATTGCCCTGGCCACCTCCTTCCACTTATCTGCTGTAGCTTTACTTGGGGCCTTTCCCCTATTGGTCTGTTCCAAATTGAGCCCTTATCCTGAACCTAACCCCCTGAAGCAGCACTTCAACATCATAATCTGCACCCTACATTTTTAGATGAAGAAATATCTAAAACAAAGTTTGTGCTGTGGCCCCGTTAAGCTGTTCCAGGTCTTTATAACCTGCAGCAAGCACGTTAGTTCCCTCCCCTAAGATGGTCAGCGCCCAATGACAGGGATTGCCAAAACCTGGAGCTTGCCTGTGTTGTGCAAATTTCATTGATCATAGAAACTACGGTTGTGCCAAGACTCATACCATTGGGCAGGTGGAAGTACTGTCCTGCCACACTTCTGATGAAGAATGCACCCCCACAGAAAATCCTGGCTTTATGGCTAAAATCATGTAATAATTGAAAAGACAAATAATATTGTGTGAACCTATATAAAGCACAGAGAAAAGATTAGTCATGTCAAATTGCCTTTCCAAAGAATCCAAAAGGCTCAATCAATTCCTAGTCTGTTAAAGTTCTCATTAATGTTAGCAAAAATATACACACTTACATAATGCAGTCATCATTTAAAATACTTAATATTAACCACACATTTTTTTTTACCACAGGAGAGGCGAAGACAGTGAATCCACCATCTCCACTATAGATAACCTTGTCTATTATGCAGGTATTCTTGAAAAGCTGAATAGTTTTTTTTTCTATTTGGGTCCCCAATGAAATCAAGCCACAAATCTATAGATTGCAGAGAAATGTAAACTGCAGTTTATTCAAGTTCTGATGGGCTCACATCAGCGAGATGCCTCCTCTTGTGAGGGTAACACTCCCTTTTATGGCCGAGAGTAGGCAATCAACACTCCCTGAAGCTAAACCCTAAGAGGTGAGTCTGAGACAGCACAGGCAGGGGATGATTATCTCTTTGACTTTCCATTTATTGTGGTGAGAAATCACCTGGCCTACTTGAAGCTTCCCTTTGCTGATGCAGTTAAAATTGGGAATCAATGATGTGGGAAATCATGGTTCCAAACCCATATACCACCATACTAACACACTATAGTCCTGAGATATCTGAGTGGTATCAGTAAAAGTGACCATGAAGCTGTTGGATTGTTGTAAAACCCACTGGTCCACTGATATTCTTTAGCATCCTTACTGGATCAGAGAAACATGGCTGCGATAGCAAAATACTGCGGATGTTGGAAATCCGAAATAACAAATGTTGTTGTTTGGCGCACTGACCTCTACCTAGCAGAAGCTGAACGCCAACTCTTCGACACCGCCTCCTACCTCCACCTGGGCCATGACCCCACTACCGAACATCAAACCACCGTTTCCAAGACTGTCACTGACCTCATCTCCTCTGGAGATCTTCCCCCCGCTGCCACCAACCTCATAGTTCCCCAACCCCGTACAGCCCGCTTCTACCTCCTTCCCAAGATCCACAAACAGGACTGCCCTGATAGACCCATTGTTTCAGCCTGTTCTTGCCCCACGGAACTTATCTCTTCCTATCTTGACTCTATCTTTTCTCCCCTTGTCCAGTCTCTTCCCACCTACATCCGCGACTCTTCGGACGCCCTCTGCCACTTTAACAGTTTCCAGTTTCCTGGCCTCAACCGCTTCCTTTTCACCATGGACGTACAATCCCTCTACACCTCCATCCCCCACCCGGATGGCCTGAGGGCGCTCCGCTTCTTCCTTGAACAGAAGCCCGACCAGTCCCCATCCACCACCACCCTCCTCCACCTGGCTGAACTTGTTCTCACATTGAACAACTTCTCCTTTAACTCCACTCATTTCCTCCAAATCAAAGGTGTTGCCATGGGTACCCGCATGGGTCCTAGCTATGCCTGCCTTTTCGTGGGCTATGTGGAACAATCTTTGTTCCAGTCCTACTCGGGTCCCCTCCCTCACCTCTTTTTCCGATACATTGATGACTGTATCGGTGCCGTTTCCTGCTCTCGTCCCGAACTTGACAATTTCATTCACTTTGCCTCCAATTTCCACCCTTCCCTCACCTTCACATGGTCCATCTCTGACTCTTCCCTTCCCTTCCTCGACTTCTCCGTCTCCATCTCTGGGGATAGGTTATCGACCAATATTCACTTCAAGCCCACTGACGCCCACAGCTACCTGGACTACACTTCCTCCCACCCCGCTTCCTGTAGGGACTCTATTCCATTCTCCCAGTTTCTCTGTCTCTGCCATATCTGCTCCGACGATGCCACCTTCCACACCAGTGCTTCAGACATGTCTTCCTTTTTCCGCAACCGAGGATTCCCCTCTACCGTGATTGACACTGCCCTCGACCGTGTCAGTTCTATCTCCCGCACTTCTGCCCTCACCCCTGCCCCTCCCTCCCGGAACCACGATAGGGTTCCCCTTGTCCTTACCTTTCACCCCACCAACCTCCACATTCAACGGATCATCCTCCGGCATTTCTGCTACCTCCAAAGTGATCCCACCACCAAACGTATCTTCCCCTCCCCTCCCCTTTCAGCATTCCGCAGGGACCGCTCCCTCCGAGACACCCTAGTCCACTCCTCTATCACCCCAAACAGCCCTTCCCCTTCGCCTGGCACCTTCCCGTGCAAGCGGAGGAGATGTTACACCTGCCCCTATACCTCCCCCCTTCCCACTGTCCAGGGCCCCAAACACCCCTTCCAGGTGAAACAGCGATTTACTTGTACTTCTCGCAATCTAGTATACTGTATTCGCTGCTCATGATGCGGGCTCCTCTACATTGGGGAGACCAAACACAGATTGGGTGACCGCTTTGCGGAACACCTCCGTTCAGTCCGTAAGGGTGACCCCGAGCTTCCGGTCACCTGTCATTTTAATTCAATGCTCCATTCCCACTCGGACCTCACCGTCCTTGGCCTCTTGTATTGTTCCACGGAAGCTCAACGTAAACTCGAGGAACAGCACCTCATCTTCCGATTAGGCACTCTGCAGCCTTCCGGACTCAATATCGAGTTCAACAATTTCAGATCATAACCTCGGCCCCTATTTCATTTTTTCTTGTAATTTTTCCACTCCTTTCCCCCCACCCCCTTTCCTTTTGTTTCGGTCTCACACCTGGCAGCTATCTCTTGCCCTGCCAGTACACTTTACACCCAATCTCAGCCTATTACCATCTCGTCTAGCTTCTAATACCTTTCATTGTCTCTTTTTTACTTCTTTTGTTTCTTTTATTCTTTTGTCCGATCGCAGCCCTGCCTCCGATCTATCTTTTCTTTCCAGTTTTGAAGAAGGGTTCGACCCGAAACGTCAACTCAAATCTCTGTCCACGGATGTTGCCTGACCTGCTGAGTTTTTACAGCATTTTCTGTTGTTATTTTAGAGAAACATGGCTGTTCAGCCCTGGAAAGAAGTGACTGAGAGGTGACCTTATAGAGATATATAGGCCTGGAATTTGTGGTCAGCAGTGAAGCGAATGCGTTCACCGCTGGCCCCAAAGTGCGCTTCGCACAAGGATCTCGTGATCTCTGTGGCAAGAACTTTGGATTTTCTGACGTTCAATTCAAATCAACGGAGGTTAGTGGGGATCCCCTTGTGCGAGCTGCTGTGATGTCAACAAGCTGTCTAAGCAGCCAATCAAAACGCAGAATTCACACAGACAGTGAACAAGGAAGTAGGTAAGCTCTTAAAATTCTAAAGTTTAAAAAATTTTTAGAGAGAGCAAAACAAAGATTGGGGCTCTCACACGGGGAAACGGCAAACCTGAAATAAAGATTAACAAACCTAAAAAAAAAATTACAATTATTAAAATGGATACATTTCACATTGCACAAAATTAAAATGAGTTTTTCAGGACCTTAACCTTTGTTTAGCCGTCAATATGTTGTTAAATCCTCATTTGTACCTAATCCCTTTGGGTCTAACTTTTAGTGGGGAAGTTAATGGCGTAATTAATGCAGAAGAGTTGAAGTTTGTGTCAGTTTCTTTGATTTGAGTGATTACACTGATTGCCGTCTGTGTGTGGGTGTGTGTGGGGTGTGGTGGGGGTCGCACAGCGCAGCCTGTATCGGAGCTGTCAATGACAGACTGCAACTTCAGGATTTCCACATGCGCCAAATTCCGAAGTTGCGGTCAGTTTCAAAAGGTGGAATGATGGTGAATGCTGGCAATTCACCATCAGCCGTACTGCAAATTCTGGGCCATAAAATAGTAAAATATACAGAATTTACTGTTATGGAACTCTACTTAAAGTCAAACTGTGACGTTAGGGCATGTGAGCACAGGTTCAAACTAGCAAAAAGCAAACTTAGGAGAGATGTCAGGAAATTCTTCATGCAAAGAGTAGTCAGCAGATAGAGTGGATTTCTGATCAAGTTAATGGCAACAAGAACCCTGGAGTTGCTTAAGAAGCAGTTGGATGCTGTGATGGAGGGAGTACACACTCTTTCTGGATTTTGAGCTAAGATGGCCTAAATGACCTTTCTCATCCAAAAGTATCTTGTGATTTTACTCCTTTCATCCCTAACATCATACCCAAAAAACATTGGAGCTATGTTTTAATTAATATATAATCATTGATTTTACAACACTACAATTTATGCAATAGATTTAAATTAAAATGTTATTACATCGTGCTATGGTTTCCACTTAAGATCAGATTCAGACTGTGACACTATCCTATCAAAATATACTAGACTGATTTCACACAGTCATGAAAATCACTGTGTAATATCTTCATTGAAGCTTTCCTTCCAGCTATTCGAAGATTAATCTTTATTCCATTACGTCAAACAGCCCAATATTTGGTGGTAGAATTATAGAACGTTACAGCACAGAAACAGGCCATTTAATTTTTAAAAACTAATATTTTGGGGCTGAATTCTGGGGGAAGGGAATGCAATGACAATTTTTTTTAACACAAACTCTTTAATTGGTTTATAGTTGATTTTTTTAAAGTATATAGAATAGTTTGCACATGGGCTGTGGAAGACTTTGCTCAAACAGTTGAATGAATTTTCCTTGTTCCACATATTGTTATGTGTTTTTTTTCTTAGATGAGCAAGTTTTTCTCATTTTGATTTGAAAAAAAGAGAAAGCTGTCAGATTGCAAAATTTCAGGTGTGGCGCATTCTGTAAATGTAGATATTACAGTATCTAAAAATTGAACATCTTGCCCTGTATTGTAGAATTTGATTGGAATAACTACAGTGCAGACAAACTAGGCAGAGCTCTCTCTTTTTCAAACAGTACTGAACATAACTGCGTAAATGTTTCCTGCCACATTGTTAAATTTCACCTTGTATTTACACGTGCTTAAACATTGAAACTTTTTTTCATTAAAACAGAGTTTGAAGGGGAAGGAGGTGAAATGCCTTATGTGATGGAAGATTCACTCGATGAAGAGTACCTGGATGTTTTGTATATGAGAAAGCGAAGAGACAAACTTACTACAAAATCTGTATAATTAATAAGATAATAGCAGGCAATGAAATGCAGCAAAACGAATCCTTGATTAAAAAAATAAATAAACTCAGCTGTATACGTTCTCACGCAGCTGCAGGGCATTTATTAGACATAAGCATTTTTTTTCCATACTGCTTGCACACATGGATTGTTACTCCAGGTTCATATTTCATGAATTATTAGTTCCAGTGTTCAGGAAAATGCTGCACCTTTTACAAAATGCTTCTTACTGCCTCTCCTGTTACTTGTTTCTAATCTAATGCTTTAAACCATAATAAAACCTCTGCTGGTGGTTATTTACTGGAACACGTGACTGACAATATTTTGAACGGGAACTGCTATCGCAAAATTCTAGATTGTAATTTAGAAGTTACTTATTTAACCAAGTTATCTGCTTAGCTACCCAGAATGGTGGTGTGCTACTGTTAATCTTTTCACAATGTCCATCATGGAGAGTTTAAAAGGTCCATTCTTCATCTAGATTGAACTGGTCCAGCTCCTCAAAAGCACTTGCCAAAATGTTGGAGTCCGTTCTTTTTTATTGACAATAGTCCATTTTGTTTTAAGGTATTACTTTATGCTATTGTTATTCGTACTTGGCTGGTGTGAATGAAATGCATCAAAAAAACATATCTCACTCCCTCCAACAAGGCAACATTCCCCACACAGTTGGTGTGACGATTTTAAAAGCAGCTCGCTGAGGGAATTTTTTTAAGTCACCACTAGAGGCCAGCACAGACCGTTAGTCAGGTTCCATGTCAAGCACTGTGTTCACGAGTTTCCCTGGGCAGCCTAGAAAATGGAGGGCATTTCATTCTGTATTCACTATCTTTCTAGTTTCATGGCTTGCCATGAGTTTTAAAAATATGATATTATAAGCATTTTATTTGTGAAATATGTATCCAATGGCTCATTATAGTCCCCTTTGGCCTACGCTCAGTTTTTATTTTGGTAATAATTGTATATATGATAGTTACGTGTCTGGTAGTATTGTTTTCATTTTGCAGGGAGAGAGGGAGTAAGTTTTGTGTTGAAGGTTGGGGGTGCTAATTGTAACACTTCTGCACTTAGCACCAGGTGAAGAGTAAATCCTCAACTATTTTGTGCCAACAATGCATCATAACCCTAATCTTGCTGGGAAACTACCACTGTACCATTCATTCTTTGCCTAGATTTTAGGGCCAGTTAAAGTAGCCATTACTGATTGGAAAATGAGGCAGAAATCTGTTAAATTGGATTTTCTCCCACTTTGTGCATGACATACATTTCTGGTGGCTGATTTGTTTGGAACAGGAAGCTCCTGTCAGCCCTGTATGAAATACACAGGAGATTTGAATATTTAATGACGTTAACTTGAGCTTATGCAAAACTCTGCTGACTGTGTCCTAACTCGCACCATTCCCGATCACCCATGACCCCTCTGCTCACTGACTTACGTTGGTTCCTGGTCCGGCAACACCTCAATTTTAAAATTCTCATTCTTTTTTTGAAATCCCCCCATGACCTCACCCTCGCCCTATCTCAGTAACCTTCTCCAGTCCAACAACACCCTGAGATCTCTGGGCTCCTCCAATTCAGGTCCCTTGTGCATCCTTGATTTGCGTCGCTTCACCATTGGTGGCCATGCCTTCAGTTGTCTAGGCCCTAAGTTCTGGAATTCCCTCCATAAACCTCTCCGCCTCTTTATCTCTCTCTCCTCCTTTAATATGCTCCTTAAAACCTACCAAGCTTTTGGTCACCTGTCCTAATATCTCATTATATGACCCAGTGTCAAATTTTGTTTGATAACACTCCCGTGAAGTGCCTTGGGACATTTTACTACATTAAAGGCGCTACATAAATGAAAGTTGTTGAAGCCTCAATTATATCACTTAGCTATCTATGGAATTTCCTAATGTTTGTCCACACTTAACACTGAAATATCTACCTATCCATGTGAAATGAGCATGCAAGATTGCCACAAACTGAGATGTAGAAAAGTTAATTTAAACATGAAGGGATAATTACTAGTCCTAGCCCTTTTCAGGCTACCCCAGATCAGGCATTTTCCCCAGACGTTCACCTTCAACTAAAGTTAAAGATAGCTGAATTCTATAAGACGCTTAATTGGGTCTAAAGGTTCAGACTATCTCTCCCTAAAGGAAAGGAATGACGTGAAGATGTTACTGTCCTCCGGATAGCACTTTTAATAAGTTTAACTAGACTGGAACTATCGTAATCTGGGATGTAATGTTTAAGTTATCCACCAGATGGAGCCAAAGATTAAGGGATCATATTCACCAGTGTTTAAGGTAATGTCCTGGTACACCAGTTAGTATGGTAATGTGGCATTGCATTATGGGTATGACTCAGAGGGGTTCCTCCATCTTGCATCGTGCAGTTAGAAATACTGTGTTTTGCCTGCAGCCCGTAAGAGATGTTTCTCTGCTACACCGTATAATTAAACAGTTGGGTTTTGTTCCTTAAGATTTTGCTTATCTCAGGTTCGGACCTTACCACTCGGATATCACATATTGGCGACGAGGATCAACTGATCACATCGTGACGGAGAAAAAAAATAACAGAGCACTGAATAACTGATCATGGCTGCAATGGTAGGAAAGATCTCTGCTTTTGATGTTCAGACTCAGACCTGGGATGAGTACTGCGAGGTGCTGATGCATTTCTTTGAAGCAAATGATATAGATGATGTCGGAAAAAGGAAAGCTATTTTGCTCACTTCCGTGGGAAGTCAGACGTATAGTTTAATGAGAAACTTATGCAGTCCTGCAAAGCCAGGAGATAGTACATTTGCTGAATTAGTGGCCTTGCTGAAGGAACATTTCAATCCCAGACCGAGTGAGATTATACAGCGTTTCAAATTTAATTCATGGAACAGAAAACCGGGAGAGACTGTATTGGATTATGTAGCGGTGTTGAGAAAATTGGCACACGATTGCAATTACGGGAACAACCTGAAGGACATGCTGAGAGATAGGCTAGTTTGCGGCATAATGGATAATCGAATGCAGAGGAGATTATTGCCTGAGACTGGGCTTACGTATGAAAAAACATTGGAACTTGCTCAAGCCATAGAGACAGTGAACCGAGATGTAAAAGAAATACAAGGTTCAGACTGGGCTACGACAAAGCAAGTTGCAGGTCAGGTTAATGTGCACAAGTTAAAGTTGCATCAGAAACCACAACGTGAGCATGTAAAGGCATGTTATAGATGCAATGGCGATCACCTGGCGAGAGAATGCAGGTTCCTGGAGGAAAAGTGCCACAAGTGTGGGAAAAAAGGACATATAAAACGTGCATGCGGGGCAAAAGCAACCGTGGAGGAATACAAACCAAAAGGGGGAGGAAAGCAAAACCTAGGAAGAGAAGTGAAAAAACAGGGAGCACATCACATTAGCGGAGAAGCTGAGAAAGAAGACGACATGTTCATAATGCATAGTATGGTAGAGAACATTCCAAAAGTGGATCCTATCATTTTGCAACTGACAATAAATGACTCTAAGGTCAACTTTGAAGTGGATACAGGATGCGGCGTAACCATAATGAACAGGGAGGAGTCCTCAAAATTGTGGAACCGTGCAAAAGTTCCAGAGTTAAAGTCTTGCTCTATGCAGCTTAAAACATATACCGGTGAATGAGTGGCGATATTGGGTACAGCTACTGTAACTGTGCAACACAGGGACACCGTGGAACAGCTACCTGTAGTTGTAGTATCGGGTTCTGGACCAAACTTGTTAGGTCGGGTCTGGATACAAGAACTTAAATTAGATTGGGGAGCAATAACTCAAATGGAGGGAGGCAAACAGTTGTCTTTGCCAGAAGTGTTGATTGAACATGAGAATGTGTTCAAGGAAGAACTTGGCACATTTAATGGCCCCCCAGCTAAGATTTATGTTGACAAGGAGGCACTGCCAAGGTTTTTAAACAATGACCTGTGCCGTATGCCATGAAACCGAAGGTAGAGGCTGAGCTTGACCGTCTTTTGAGAGAGATCATTCTGGAACCCGTAAAATGTTCAGAATGGGCAGCTCCCATTGTACCTGTTTTAAAACCGGACAATTCGGTAAGACTCTGTGGAGATTATAAATTGACTGTAAATAGGGTGTCTAAACTAGGACAGTATCCTATTCCCAAAACAGAGGATCTCTTTGCAAACCTGGCTGGAGGGAAGGAATTCACAAAGCTGGATATGAGTCATGCATACTTGCAGATTACACTAGATGAGGAATCCAAGAAGTATGTAACCATAAATACACACAAGGGTTTGTTTACCTATAACCGCTTACCATTCGGTGTCTCATCTAGTCCAGCTATTTTCCAGAGAACTATTGAGGGTGTACTGCAAGGGATCCCACATGTTTCAATCTATCTGGATGACATTCTGGTGACGGGAAGAACCGACCAGGAGCATCTAAGCACTCTGAGAGAGGTACTACAAAGATTGGATAAGGCTGGGTTACGGCTCAAGAGGAGTAAGTGCACTTTACTGGGGAATGAGGCCATGTTCCTGGGACACAGAGTGGATGCCACCGGGCTCCATCCAATCAAGGAGAAGGTACAAGCACTGCAGGAGGCCCCAGCTCCTACCAATGTGACTGAGTTAAAAGCTTACCTGGGACTGCTAAACTATTATAACAGATTTTTACCAAACTTGGCAACAGTGCTAGCACCTCTTCACAAACTTCTGCGCAAGGAGACACAGTGGCAGTGGGAAGAGGAACAGAGGGTTTCATTTGAACAGTCCAAGAAACTGATGCTGTCCTCGGATGTGCTGGTTCACTACAATGCGGAGAAAGACATCATTCTCTCTTGTGATGCTTCACCTTACGGGGTGGGGGCAGTTCTTTCACACAGCTTGGAAGATGGAACTGAAAGACCAATAGGGTTTATGTCTCGAGCTCTGACACCAGCGGAAAAAAAACTATTCCCAGTTAGATAAAGAGGGGTTAGCAGTAATGTTTGGGTTACAGAGGTTTCACAAGTACATATATGGCAGGAAATTCACCATATGTACCGATCATAAACCTCTTCTATCTCTTTTTAATGAAATGAAAGCAGTACCACAGATGGTGTCACCCCGGATCCAGAGGTGGGCAGTGACGTTGAGGGCATATGAGTATGTCATCGTTTACAAGGCGGGCAAGTACCATGGGAATGCAGATGCCTTGAGCCGTCTTCCACTGCCAGGTACACCTATCCGCGCAGCTCCAGAGGACAGAGTTTTGATGTTGGAGGACACGGACACGGCAATTGTGACCGCAGAACAAGTAAGGACTTGGACCAGTAAAGATCCAGTACTGTCTAGAGTCCGAGAATATGTGATGAGGGGTTGGCCACAGCATCCGGAAGGGACTGACTTCACACCTTACAGTGTCAGGAAGACAGAGCTGAGTGTGCAGGATGGTTGCGTGTTGTGGGGAGCACGAGCGATTATGCCACAGCCAGCACGACAGTCTATCCTAGGGCAACTACATCAGTGTCATCCTGGAGTTTCGCGTATGAAAGCCTTGGCAAAGAGTTACTTGTGGTGGCCAAAGCTAGATGAGGAGATAGAAAATCTAGTCAAGACATACAGCACTTGTCAAGTACACAGGAAGGCACCAGCAGCAGCTCCTCTCCACCCCTGGGAGTGGCCGGATAAACCATGGAGAAGATTACATGTAGATTATGCGGGTCCATTCATGGGAAAGATGTTCCTCATAATCATTGATGCACATTCCAAATGGATGGATGTGTATCCTGTAAATTCTGCTTCATCTACTGTTACTATAGACTGCCTGCGTAGGAGTTTTAATAATCAAGGGCTACTGGAGATCATAGTAAGTGACAATGCCACGTGTTTTGTGAGTACAGAAACAAAAGAATTCATGAGAAACAATGGCATAGTGCACATGACCTCAGCTCCATATCATCCGTCTTCAAATGGACTTGCAGAGAGAGCCGTACAAACATTTAAGGAGATGATGAAAAAAAGTGCGGAAGGGAGTTTGGCAACCAAGGTGTCATGAGTTCTGTTCAGCTACAGAATAACACCTCAATCTACCACAGGACTCTCTCCTGCTGAGCTGTTGGTAGGACGTAGACTATGCTCCACTCTTGACCTGGTTCACCCAGACCTAAAAAGGAAGGTGGAAAACCGACAAATCAAACAAAAGGAGAACCATGACAGAAGGACAAAGAGCCACAGTTTTGGAGAAGGAGATGCGGTCCTTACCAGGAATTTCAGTTATGGTCCAAAATGGATTCCTGGCGTCATAGACTCAATGACCGGTCCAGTATCATATACGGTCATGGTGGGAACTGGTCAGGTAGTACGCAGACATGTAGATCAGATACTGACCAGACAAGGGGAAATCGAACTGGAGGTTCCAGAGGAGATGTTGGAGGACAAGTTGGCCCCCAGTTATCCAAATGCATCTGTGGTACCACCACCACGAGCCGAGCCAGTTCCACCTGGACCCCTTCATCAAGAGGAAACCATCGTAGCAGGGTCAGATACTCTGAGTACTGCTCAGGAGCAGCAGGTGGCTCTACCACAACCAAGCAGGGACTTGACTGTAAGACGTTCACCAAGGACTCACAAGCCGCCAGAGAGATTGATAACGACCTGCTAGATTCGTTCAGTATGGACTATCGTTAAAGGAGTTTCCTTATGGGACTTTTTAAAAATGTTGTTAAGAAATTAATGTAAACTTAAGAGGGGGGGGATATAGTAATCTGGGATGTAATGTTTAAGTTATCCACCAGATGGAGCCAAAGATTAAGGGATCATATTCACCAGTGTTTAAGGTAATGTCCTGGTACACCAGTTAGTATGGTAATGTGGCATTGCATTGTGGGTATGACTCAGAGGGGTTCCTCCATCTTGCATCGTGCAGTTAGGAATACTATGTTTTGCCTGCAGCCTGTAAGAGATGTTTCTCTGCTACACCGTATAATTAAACAGTTGGGTTTTGTTCCTTAAGATCTCGCTTATCTCAGGTTTGGACCTTACCACTCGGATATCACAGTAACCTTCCGGATATTATGAGGGTCCGGAACCCCCCCCCGAATTCTGCAACTCCTTACAAAAGAGTGTACAGAAATTGAGTTCGCAAGTTTGATACGGAAATACTCTGTGAGACAATTATGAAAATATATAGATTTATTTAAGAGCTGACATACAGTTAACAGCTTGTGTGTCAATCGTGACTTTAACAGTTCAAAATACAATTAGCTTACATTTCTTATCCTCAGAGATTCTTATTCTCAAATCTTAACTTCGTACATTTATACATTTCTTATTCTTAATTCTAATCCAGAATATCCACCAAAATCAAATTAAAAGTACCTTGTGGTCCCCGAGACTCAGAGTTAAAAACTTACAAAGCGTGCCTCTAAAGTTGAGAGAATCACTTTGCCTCTTTCCAGCGACTTCTGACTGTCTATCTGAAAAGCTCTATTTTTATACCTTTTTTTAGTGGTTTATCCTTTGAAGTTTTCTGCTGATATAAGCTAATTATTTCTAGTCATCTTCCTGTTGACTTTTCTCTATACTTACTGCCAATTCAACTGTTAGCTTGCAGACTTCTGTCTGTTGTTTAGGTGTTTCAAAAACTTATCATAAAACACAATATGACAGTCGTATTTATTTGATGCTAGTTTTATTGAAGGTCTTCCATTCAATTCTAAATATTGGCTTAACTGGTTATTAGCAGACGTTGTGACTCCTATGTGTTCCAAGTTCAACACAAACACAATGTGATTGCTTGGTGTCATCTATTGAAGTCATATCTTCAAAGTGTTCTGTTGGTATCATATTTACAACATGTAAATTAAAGACACTTCAACTAGGGTGTTTGCTTTCCTAGCCATCTTAATTGGTTATATTATAATCATGTTTCCTGTTTCAGTTGATGTTACTTTTACAAAGGCACATGGTTTTTTAATATTCTGTGTTCCTGTTCGAAGTGTTAGTTTTTAACACTTTACTTGGGTCATTCCATTGTGTTTTTCCCAAACTCCAGACCTTCTGGAAGCACCAAATTGCTATTTCAATAGGGCCATTGTTTTAGTATTTTTAACCAATTCCCATTTCAAAAGCTTGTGGTGTTTACAACTTTTTGTTATTAAACCATCCCATCTCAGAAGCCTGTTTGCACAGCTTGTGTCGTTGAGACCCCAGATTTTCAAACCCAGTATGTCATGTCCCAACAATATCAGAAATCTGTTCATATGATGGTATATTTTTCTGAAATATGGCTTATTCCTTCACAAACAGCCCTGTAAAAAGATTCTTTGAACAATATACAAGCCATTTCTCAACAGCCTTTCTTGGGAGGAGTTTGTTGTTGTCACTTAGGTTTCAGGAGCCTTTGTGGCAATTGTTGTTCAGCAGCCTTTTACCCCCAAAATTACAATAGTGCCAGAATGGACTTCTCCATGGAGATCCCCTATATCTGTGCTTTTTGGAGGAAGAAGAGGAGAAAAAAAGAAAGAACTTGCATTTATATATGCACTTTTCATGGCCTCAGGAAGTCACAAAGTGCTTTACAACCAATGAAGTACTTTTGAAGTGTAGTCACTATTGTAATGTAGGGAAATGTGACAGCCAATTTGCACACCCACAAACAACAATAAGATAAATGACTAGAAAATATGCTTTCATTATATTGATTGAGGGATAAATATTGTTTTTTCAAATAGTGCCATAGGATCTTTTACGTCCACCTGAGAGAAGAGAATAGTTTAATGTCTCATCCAAAAGATGACCTCCAGCAGTGTAGCACTCCCTCACTATATGTTATGTGTTGAAGTAGTGCCTCAGAGACCAGAGACGCTCCTTGACTTGGAGACACTGAGCCAAGGCTGCCACCTATGTTGATGCCCTACTCCAAGGAACCAAATTCCCAGACCCAACCTTCTAAAATAAAATGTAAAGCACTAGTATCAATGCTTCAATAACCCTCAATGCCCCTCCTCAACAGAGAGTAATCTAGCTCTCATTTGAAGGCCAATTGATCCCAAACCAGCCACTCTTTCCAGGTGTGTTCCACATGTCCACTATTCCTTGGGAAAATTAGAACATTTTCTCTAATCTTTATTCTACTGGAGGGCTTGTGAATTCTTTACACATTCCATCGTCCCATGCTCAGGCCATAGAGCCTGCCCATGTGAACCCCATCTATACCTCCCAATACTTCATATACCCGCATCATACCTCTTCTCAATCATCTTTTGTTTCGCCAGCAAAAATAAATCAGGCCACTTGATCCGTGAATCATGAATTTTACCAACCTTTCAATCAGAGGTGTGGTGTATGTGCCTTTAAGAGCCCCCTGTGTACTGTAATGCCGGTAATGGCCACTCGGGCTATATAAGCCTGTATATTGTCTTGTATCTGTTAGTTCACCTCCAGACTTTGTTCAGTAAACACCTGTGAAACCTACTCCTGCCTTCCGTGTCTCTATTAACACACAGATACAACAGTGGTGACGAATTGGAAACGGACTTACCTGCAATTCGGCAGCACCTCAAGGACATCGATTCCTCAGACGTCCAAACTCGAAGAAAAGCAAGAAAAAAAAAAAAGCTGTGGTTTCACCAGCTAGCCGAGCTGGTGGCAGGTACTGCAATAATCTTTCCTGGGCGGCGGGCTCGGGCTCCATTGGCTGGCTCTGCAGCGAGGCCAAGCAGTGAAGGCGGAGGCAAGCAGAAACAGACGGGGGGGAGCACTCGGGAGACGGCCGGCGCTGCAAAGCCGGTCGGCGTTCGGACCTAGCAGAGGGGGGGAAAAGTCCCAGAGAGTCCGGCGGGAACGAGTCTCCACATGTAAATAATTTTTTTTTTTTTAAAACGCGGAAAACATCGTTGTCAGCAGCAGCAGCGGTGGGAAAGCGCGGGAAGCGCCATATCTTTTCTGCAGGAAAGAAAGAAAAGCGTGGGAAGCGCCATTTTTTTTCCAGGATGTCTAAGGCTGGCAATATTGATGCTTTTGATAACGATATAGAGGATTGGACCACATATGTGGAAAGAGTGGAGAAATATTGCACAGCGAATGAAATAAGAGATGATAAAAAGGCATCGGTACTTCTAAATCTAATGGGCGCAAGGACATACGGGCTGTTATGAAACTTAATCACTCCAGCCAAACCGATGGACAAGAATTTTAAGGAGATTGTTGATACCCTACACTGCCAATTCGGGACAGGACTGGCAGATTCTCTACGAGACAAATTCGTCTGCGGTCTCCTAAGTGAAGGAACACAAAAAAAGCTACTTTCTGAGAAAGATTTGACACTGGACAAGGCTTTCAGTGTGGCTGTATCATACGAAGCAGCAACAAGAGGAGCTGCAAAGATACAGCAAAAGCCACAGGACTTCGGCACCCATGAAATGACACGGGGTTTCGAGAGATGTTATCGCTGCGGCAGATCCAACCATGACCAGTGGGACTGTTGGTTCAAGGACAAAGCATGTAGGCAATGCGGAAAGATGGGACACATTACACGTGTATGCTGATCTGGAAAAAAAAAATCCACTGACAGAAAAAAAAATCAATAAAGAAAAGTACAGAAAGGTACAAATGATGACGGACAGTAGCTCCGAAGACCAGAAGAGCGATAGCGACTCCGGAAACAAGAGACTAAGCTCTCTCAAATTACATAATGTAATTGCCAAAGAAGATTACCAGACCATTTGGGTTACCCTCACAATAACGGGGTCCCCAGTTAAAATGGAGCTAGATACAGGATCAGCTCTGACCGTCATAAGTAGACGAGATTACGACTGGCTATTTCCGCATATACCTTTGAAAGGCACATCCATTATCTTGAAAACATATACGGGGCAGAAAGTATACCCCAAAGGGAAAATAAAGGTGCCTGTTGTATACAACGGCAAGGAAATACAGAAGTTGTATTTATACGTTCTGCAAGATGGTGGTCCACCGCTGTTGGGACGTGAATGGATCAGGAAGATACGTTTGGACTGGCACTCCATTCAGGCACTGACGGTGACCAGTAAGAAAAAAAATGATGATGACATCATACCTGAATGATTAAAAGACATCTTGGCCAACGCCAAAGAAGTGTTCCAACAGGAACTAGGAACCTTGAAAGGCATCACCGCCTCAATAAAGGTGGAAGATGCGGCAATTCCCAAGTTTTTTAAGGCAAGGCCGGTGCCATACGCAATTCGTCCAGCAGTCGAGGCAGAGCTGGAGAATTTGGAAAAGACAGGCGTGTTATCCAAGATAGATTGGAGCGAGTGGGCAACACCCATCGTCCCGGTCATGAAGAAAACGTTGAATAATGATAAATCTGAAGAACAGAGAAAAATTCGCATCTGTGGGGACTTCAAGGTGACTGTAAACCCAGTCCTTCACACGGTACAGTATCCTCTTCCGAGGATAGAAGATATTTTCGCCTCACTATCCGGAGGGAAACATTTCACAAAAATTGACTTGGCACAGGCATATCTACAGATGGAGGTAGAGGAGGCCTCTAAAAAGTATCTCACAATAAACACACACAAAGGCCTGTACCAGTACAATCGACTGGTTTTCTGAATAGCATCAGCTCCAGCTATCTGGCAAAGAGCTATGGAACAAGTCCTGCAAGGGATTCCTGGGACTCAATGCTACCTAGATGACATCCTTGTAACAGGAGAAAACGACAACGAACACCTTGCCAATTTGGAGAAGGTACTCACTAGGCTGAGAGAACGGGGCCTACGAGCAAACCGCCCCAAGTGCGAATTTTTCCAAAAAAAATATCATATTGTGGCCACATAATTAATGAAGAAGGGTTGCATAAGTCCCCTGAGAAAATTGAAGCGGTCATAAAAGCACCAGCACCTGAAAATGTCTCACAATTAAGGTCGTTCCTGGGATTGATAAATTACTACCATAAATTTTTACCGAACTTGTCAACTGTTCTGCACCCTCTTAACAAACTGCTACAAACGGGAGTGATTTGGGAATGGAGCGAGGACTGTAAACGTGCCTTCCATAAATGTAAAGGCTTGATCACGTCCAAGGAAGTTTTGGCTCATTACAACCCATCACTGCCAATCAGACTGGCGTGCGATGCATCCCCTTACGGCGTAGGAGCGGTATTATCGCATAGATTCCCTGATGGCTCAGAACGGCCGATAGCTTTTGCGTCATGCTCATTGAACTCAGCTGAGCGTAACTATGCCCAGATCGACAGGGAAGCACTCAGCCTGGTATGGGGAGTGAAGAAATTCAACCATTACCTACACGGACAAAAATTTACCTTGTTGACTGACCATCAACCCCTCGTCTCCATATTCAACCCTAAAAAGGGTGTTCCCATTATGACAGCGCAAAGGCTACAGAGGTGGATCCTTTTCCTAGGGGCACACCAATATGACATAGAATACAAAGGATCAAAACAGCATGGGAATGCTGATGGTTTATCGCACCTACCGTTGCCAACGGTAGAAGAGGCACCTACAGTAGACCCAGTGGAGATGTTCCACTCTACCACAGTCGAATGTCTACCAGTAACAAATTCTGCCATTGAAAAGGAAACGAGAAATGACCCGACTCTCTCACGAGTCTATGATTTAACGGTGAAGGGATGGCCAGCACATGGCGAACCACTGTTGCCAGCATTCTCGCAAAGAAGAGAACAGCTGTCAGTGTGCCGAGGAACCTTGATGTGTGGATCCGGAGTGGTGATTCCACCCAAACTCCAGGATAAAGTGCTAAAGGAGCTTCACGAGGGGCATCTGGGTGGAGTGAAAATGAAGAAACTAGCCAGAGCGTTTGTGTGGTGGCCAGGTATTGATGGAGACATTGAAGAAATGACCAAGAGCTGCCTAGGATGCCAGAAGGTCCAAAACGCCCCACCACAAGCCCCTCTACGTCCATGGGAGTGGCCCTCATCTCCATGGCAAAGGGTACACATCGACTTTGCTGGTCCATTTATGGACTCAATGTTCTTAATCGCGGTTGATGCATACTCCAAGTGGCCGGAGGTAATAAAGATGTCCTCCACCACCACGGAAAAAACCATCACAGTATTAAGGACCATATTTGCCAGGAGTGGGCTGCCTGAACAGATCTGTTCTGATAATGGACCGCAATTTGTGTCCGAAGAATTCAGGAAGTTCTTAAAAAACAATGGGATTAAGCACTACACGTCCGCCCCATACCATCCCGCCACCAATGGATTGGCTGAAAGGTTTGTCCAGACCTTCAAGAAGGCCATAAAGGCCATGGGTAATGAAGACATAAAACTTCAGCATAAGGTAGATAACTTCTTGTTTGCATACAGGAATGCAACACATGTGGTTACAAACCAAACTCCCGCCATGATGTTCTTCAATAGAAACCTAAGATGCCGGCTGGATTTGATCAAGCCAAACATCAGAAGGGACGTGGAGAACCGGCAATTTCAAGGCATGAATGAAAGGCCAACTAGAACCTTCCAGATAGGTCAACAAGTTTTGGCCCGGGACTACCGTACCGAGAAATGGCAGCCTGGAACTATTTGCACACGACTAGGACTGCTGATGTATACCGTGGACATTGGAGAAAGCATAATAAGGCACCATGCTGACCAGATCATAGAGTCATCCGAAAAGGGACAACCTACACCACAACTCTATATGCCTAATGATGAAGTAGAGATACCCATAGTATCTACCTCCGATCCGATGATACTGGAACCAGATGAACCCGACACTGGCATTCAAGCCGAATCAGCCTTGCCAAAAGAACCTACTACACCACCAGAAACTACTACACCACCGAGGCGTTATCCAGACCAAGTCAGGAAGCCTCCAGAAAGACTGACTTATAATTGATTAACTGCAGCAATGTGTAGATTATTGTTCTTGTAACATGTTAATTAATGACATGGTTGAGTTCCATATTCAATTAGAGGGTGAGAAGGTTGGATCTCAAACAAGCGTGCTGAGCTTGAATAAAGGGGACTATGAAGGTATGAGAGCGGAATTGATTAGAGTGGACTGGGAAAATAGATTAAAGGGTAAGACGGTACATGATCAGTGGTGTACATTTAAGGAGTTATTTTACAACTTCCAAAAAATATATATTCCACTGAGGAAAAAAGGGTGTAAAAGAAAAGATAGCCATCCGTGGCTAAGTAAAGTAATTAAGGATAGTATCCGACTAAAAACAAGGGCATATAAGGTCGCCAAATCTAGTGGGAGGATGGAAGATTGGGACGTCTTTAAAAGACAGCAAAAAATAACTAAAAGATTGATTAAGAAAGGGAAGATAGATTATGAAAGTAAATTAGCAAAAAATATAAAAACAGACAGTAAAAGTTTCTATAGTTATATAAAAAGAAAACGGGTGGCTAAAGTAAATGTTGGTCCCTTAGAGGATGAGACCGGGAAATTAATGATGGGGAAACATGGAGATGGCAAAAACACTGAACAATTATTTTGTATCAGTCTTTACAGTAGAGGACACTAAGAATATCCCAACACTGGACAAACAGGGGGCTCTAGTGGGGGAGGAACTAAATACGATTAAAATCACTAAGGAAGTGGTACTTGGTAAAATAATGGGACTCAAGGTGGATAAATCCCCTGGACCTGATGGCTTGCATCCTAGGGTCTTGAGGGAAGTAGCGGTAGGGATTGTGGATGCATTGGTAATAATTTTCCAAAACTCACTGGACTCAGCAAAGGTCCCGGCAGATTGGAAAACTGCTAATGTAACACTCTTATTTAAAAAGGATAGTAGGCAGAAGGCTGGAAACTATAGACCTGTTAGCCTAACATCTGTGGTTGGTAAAATGTTAGAGTCCATTATTAAGGAGACAGTAACGGGACATTTGGATAAACATAATTTAATAGGACAAACTCAGCATGGTTTCATGAAGGGGAAGTCATGTTTGACAAATTTGCTGGAGTTTTTTGAGGAAGTAACATACAGGGTGGATAAAGGGGAAACCAGTGGACGTAGTGTATTTAGACTTCCAAAAGGCATTTGACAAGGTGCCACACAAAAGATTATTGCTCAAGATAAAAAATCACAGGATTGGGGGTAATATTCTGGCGTGGGTGGAGGATTGGCTCTCTAACAGAAAGCAGAGAGTTGGGATAAATGGTTCGTTCTCAGATTGGCAACCAGTAACTAGTGGTGTTCCGCAGGGGTCAGTGCTGGGTCCCCAACTCTTTACAATCTATATTAACGATTTGGAGGAGGGGACCGAGTGTAACATATCAAAGTTTGCAGATGATACAAAGATGGGACGGAAAGTAGTGAGTGAGGAGGACATAAAAAACCTGCAAAGGGACATGGACAGGCTAAGTAAGTGGGCAGAGATTTGGCAGATGGAATACAATACTGGAAAGTGTGAGGTTATGCACTTTGGCTGGAAAAATCATAGAGCAAGTTATTATCTTAATGGCAAGAAACTGGAAAGTACTGTAGTACAAAGGGATCTGGGGGTCCTGGTGCACGAAACTCAAAAAGTTAGTATGCAGGTGCAGCAAGTGATCAAGAAGGCCAATGGAATGTTGGCTTTTATTGCTAGGGGGATGGAATATAAAAACAGGGAGGTATTGCTGCAGTTGTACAAGGTATTGGTGAGACCGCACCTGGAATACTGCATACAGTTTTGGTGTCCATACTTAAGAAAAGACATACTTGCTCTCGAGTCAGTACAAAGAAGGTTCACTCAGTTAATCCCGGGGATGAGGGGGTGGTCATATGAGGAGAGGTTGAGTAGATTGGGACTCTACTCATTGGAGTTCAGAAGAATGAGAGGCGATCTTATTGAAACATATAAGATTGTGAAGGGGCTTGATCGGGTGGATGCGGTGAGGATGTTCCCAATGATGGGTGAAGCTAGAACTAGGGGGCATAATCTTAAAATAAGGGGCTGCTCTTTCAAAACTGAGATGAGGAGAAACTTCTTCACTCAGAGGGTGGTAGGTTTGTGGAATTTGCTGCCCCAGAAAGCTGTGGAAGCTACATCATTAAATAAATTTTAAACAGAAATAGATAGTTTCCTAGAAGTAAAGGGAATTAAGGGTTATGGGGAGCGGGCAGGAAATTGGACATGAGTCTAGGTTCGGAATGGTCATGGCCCTGTGGGTAGTGGAGTGGGCCCAGGGGCCGTGTAGCCTGGTTCTGCTCCTACTGTGTTCTAATTCTGTGTTAGATTTCAGGAGATGGTTTTATTCCTGTTCCTGGCTGGGGTGGAGATCGCCTTTACAGAAGGTAAGTACTGTAGAAAATATAGGGACAGAGTGATCTCCTGGAAGAATTTCGATCGCCTAGATGGGTCGGAGAGGAATTTCCCAGATTTTTTTCTCCCAAATTGGCCATTGGGTCTTTATCTAGTTTTTCGCCTCTCCCGGGAGATCACATGGATTCGGGTGGATGCAGAGTGATAGAAGATTTGAGGTTAGGATCAGATCAGCCATGATCTTATTGAATGGTGGAGCAGGCTCGAGGGGCCGATTGGCCTACTCCTGCTCCTATTTCTTATGTTCTTATGTTCTTATGTTCTTATTATGTACTGGTTGCCTAAAAGGGGAGGAATTGTGGTGTATGTGCCTTTAAGAGCCCCCTGTGTACTGTGGTGCCGGTAATGGCCACTCGGGCTATATAAGCCTGTATATTGTCTTGTATCTGTTAGTTCACCTCCAGACTTTGTTCAGTAAACACCTGTGAAACCTACTCCAGCCTTCCGTGTCTCTATTAACACATGGATACAACAAGAGGAGTGCACAGTACCATTATTAGTGATGCTACTGGTGTAACTACGTAAAAGAAAACATATAAAATAATCCTGCGTCTGATGTAGCGTCAGCTAGGCTGTAAATGTACTGCCATGATTAACGTGGTAGACTGTAAACTTTTCAGGTCAATGATTAGGTCAGAATCAGATGCTTTAACTATCTGAGAACTCCCACTACAGTGATAACACCCATTTGATATTTATGTTCAAGATTTTATATTTGTTATGCATTACACAACTTCTCCACAGTGTATAAAGATAGTTTATTATGCTTGATAGTGTTACACAGATAAAAGCACCTCGTCCTGTGTAAATGGGTCTCAATGCTCAGACTAGAAAGCATCTCAACCTTGACACATGACATTGTTAATCTTGAATTTGTATTATAGGTGGGGTTTTTCATTGCTGATAATTACCAATTTTCACCAACATGTTACTTTTTTTAGTTGTTGGCTAATCACTTTTTGCTATTTTTCTCAAGATGTGTATACAAATCAGCGACTGAGAAATTTGAAGTGCAGCAATCTCACCTAGTTGCTGCTGGAAAGTCCTCCGCTGTGCATGATTTTGGGTCAAATTAAGTTCATGTATAATGCAAATATGGCCATTAGCTAAAACACAAGGAGGTCTAAATTCAATAGCCCCTGAAAAATGGCCACGGGGATCACGATGTGCGATTAACCTGCACACGTTGCTTCCGATGCAGGCAGTACTTTGTGCTGCTTGCTGATTAACATGATTGCAGTGAACAGCCAGTGCTGTTGATTGGCTGCACACATCAAAATTGTATCTTGCGAGCACTACTTAAAGCTAGCCTGCACTGCTAAAAAGCTAGCCTGCACCTCTTAAAGGGGAGGTGCATTGTGATTGAAGAGATTCTGACCTGGGTAAGAATGAGGAATGGCACAAAATGGGATAGAGCAAGCTCCAAGGTTTTCCGACCTGACACTGGAGGCCTTGGTGGAGGAGGTAGAAAGGAGGAGAGATGTGCTGTATCCACAGGGGGCCAGGAGGCCCTCCAAACACATGCTCAGAAGGCAATGGGATTAGATAGCCATGCCTGTCAATGCCAGGAGTCAAGCCCCGAGGACCTGGATGCAATGCCGTAAGAAGTTGAATGACCTCGCGCGAGTGATCAAGATCAGTGAATGCATCTTAAAATGCCATATCTTACCAACTACACCACTAGCCTTAGCCAGTGCTCAATGCACCACACCCCTGTCACTCACCTAACAACAATCTGTATCAATCAGGACTAAGATTCATAGGGCTAGAAATTCAGTTTGGGACGGCCAGCTCGCTCGCACCCAGAAAGTACCGCTGCGCGCGGAGCCACTTGCGCCCGCCGGAATTTCAGTTTCAGCGCCCCAACTCGAAGGCGGCCGCTATTCAAGGGTTTCGGCGCCCCCGCTTGGGGCGCTGAAACTGAATATCAGCGCGCTAGGTGCCGCAGCGCCACCCGCTGCGGAGCGGCAGGCTGCGGTACTGCAGGCCTTCCTCCCTCTCTTAAGGGGGAGGTGCCTGCAACAGCGAGATCGCCGCTCGCTATTGCCGGCAAATGAGCCCGGCACCACGGAGAAGTGCCGGGCTCCCGGAAAACAGCCGGCAATGCCGCGGGGGGGGGGTGGTGGAGGAGGCCGGGGAAGGAGGTGCAGGCAGGCGGCTGCCGAAAAAGCGGCCGACCGCACCTCCGCCTTAACTCGCCCCACTAACGCTACAGGACGGCCCCGTTTTCTGATCGCTGTTTGCGGCCGCTGCGGAAGAGGCGGCCGCAACTAAATATGGTGGTCGGGCCGGTAGCGGGGCACTGCGCACACCGGTGATGTCATCGGTGGTGGCCCAGTGCTACTGGCTAACGCTGCCATTACCGCAGCGCTGAATATCGGCGAAAGCTCAGCAAGTGGCACAAAAGCCCTCTTTGGGTGAAAACTGGGCACAAAGCCTACTGAATTTCTAGCCCATAGCCTCACCTCACCCTCACACACTTAGCACTGCTGCAAGCCTCACAACTATACACTGCCAGCTATTCAATCATGACAGCCACATCACCCAAACAGATTGCACCACACTCAGTAACACACTTACCTCTCTCTTGCAGGACAAGGTGGCGCACAGCCGGAGGCAGTAGCAGCTAACTGGCAGGGGACAGGTGCACCTGCATCTCCTAACCACCATGGAGGATCAGTGCTCGCCATTGTTGGGATGGCCATAGCTGAGGCCATAGCTGAGGCCATGGCTGGCAGTGGGGCTGAAACCATTGAATATGATGGTATTCTCATGCCTAATCCTTCTTCTCACATCCCACTTCCCCTCATCCCGCAATCTCTTCTGTTTTACAAGCTGCAGATGGTGTAAGCATGTACCTCTTGCTTTTCCTCCCTCCTCTCATCACAACCTTACCCTTGTGACTTCTTCTTTCAGATACCCAATAACTGAAATCTGGCCAAGCAGTGGTGGTAGAGCAATAGGTCGAAGAGCAGCAAGACAGTGATGATGATGAAACATGGTCACTCGAATTCACACTCACAGCAACCAGCTCAGATAATGACACTGTGCGTAATTTAGAGGATAGCATAGAGGCGGGATCTGCATGTGGTGAGACATGAGCAGGAATGACCTGCAGCCAGGGCAGGGGGCAAGGATATCACAGGTTCCAGCTCACTGGAGGGCGAGGTCACCCACAAGTTCTGCTGCACAGGATTCAGCTGAGCACTTTGATGGGGCAGGCTACAGAAGAAGGCTGATGGGTATGCACAATGAAATGCTTGGTGCATTGGGTAGCCTGTCAGAAAGCCTGTATGCAATGTCAAGGAGCATGGAGGAGTCCAGCACCAACTTAGGCACAAGACTTTGCCCAGAGCTTGGAGCCCATCCTTTCCAGCATGGAAGTGATGGACAACTCCATTAGTGCACTTGTGGACCCAATTATGATGCAGCATCTGATGGCTGATGTCCCAGCTTCCATTGCAGCAAAAGTGGCATCTACCCAACATCTGGGTGCTGCAGTGGAAGTTCAGACTGCTGACTTGCAAGGTCAGCTTCCTGCCATGCATGCTCAAACTGCTGCCATCAAAGCTCTGGATTCCAATGTTCAAAGGGGCTTGCAGGGTGTCACAGCAGTCCAGCAAACTGTCCTCCAACAGATTACTAAGATTGCTGAGCCACCATCCCAAACATAGGAACAGGAGTAGGCCATTCAGCCTCTCGAGCCTGTTCCGCCACTCATTGAGATCATGACTGATCTGCGAATTAACTCCATATACCTGCCTTTGGCCCATATCCCTTAATACCTTTGGTTAACAAAAAGCTAACAATCTCAGATTTAAAATTAACAATTGATCTAGCATCAATTGCCATTTGTGGAAGAGAGTTCCAAACATCTACTACCCTTTGTGCGAAGAAGTGTTTCCTAATTTCACTCCTGAAAGGTCTGGCTCTAATTTTTAGACTATGCCCCCTAGTCCTAGAAACCCCAACCAGCAGAAATAGCTTCTCTCTATCTACCCTATTTGTTCCCTTTAATATCTTGAAAACTTCTATCAGATCACCCCATAACCTCCTAAATTCTAGGGAATACAACCCTAATTTGTGTAATCTCTCCTCGTAACTTAACCCTTGAAGTCCGGATATCATTCTGGTAAACCTACGTTGCACTCCCTCCAAGGCCAATATATCCTTCCTAAGCTGCGGTGCCCAGAACTGCTCACAGTACTCCAGGTGTGGTCTAACCAGGGCTCTCTATAGCTGCAGCATAACTTCTATCCTCTTGTATCCTAGTCCTCTAGATATAAATGCCAGCATTCCATTAGCCTTTTTGATTATTTTCTGTACGTGTTCATGACATTTAATGATCTATGTACAGGAAACTTTGAGTTATCCGGAGGCAAACCATCCGGCAAGCTGGAGCCACCGGCAAAAATCAGGAGCCGTTTTTTATTCTTTTCGTTTCTTTTCTTTGCTTTTTTTTCACAGTCAAGTACTGCAAGGTCTGTAGCTATAGCAACAACTTCAGCTACAGACGCTTGCAGCCACACCCGAGTGTTTAGAAGCTGTTGCTAAGCAACAGTGTTTGTTGTCGGATACGGAGATAAGAATCTCCGTATCTTTCAACATTAACTCTGGAGTGTCCGGCAGTTTTGAGGCAGCAGCTCGGTCCCGTCGGTGCCGGATAGCACAAAGTTTCCTGTACCTGGGCCCCTAAGTCTCTTTGGACCTCCACTGTTTTTAGTCTTTCACCATTTAGAATGTACCCTGATTTATCCTTTTTAGGTCCATTGTGGATGACCTCACATTTGATTACATTGAAATCCATTTGCCACAATTTTGCCCATTCACTTAATCTATCAATATCCCTTTGTAATTTTATGCTTTCATCTACAGTGCCTACAATGCCGCCTATCTTTGTGTCATTGGCAAATTTGGATATATGACTTTCTATGTCATCATCTAAGTCGTTAATAAATACTGTGAATAGTTGAGGCCCCAACACAGATCCTTGTGGGACACCACTAGTCACCTCCTGCCAATTTGAGTACCTATCCATTATCCCTACTCTCTGTCTCCTGCCGCTCAGCCAATTTCCTAACCAGGTCAATAATTTGCCCTCAACTCCGTGGGCTTCTACCTTAGTTAACAGTCTCTTATGTGGGACTTTATCAAATGCCTTCTGGAAGTCCATATAAATAACATCCATAGACATTCCCCTGTCCACTACTTTAGTCACCTCCTCAAAAAATTCAATCAGGTTTGTCAGGCATGACCTACATTTCACAAATCCATGCTGACTCTCTTTGATCAACTGAAAATTTTCGAGGTGTTCAGTCACCCTATCCTTAATTATAGACTCTAGCAATTTCCCAACAACAGATGTTAGGCTAACTGGTCTATAATTCCCAGGTTTCCCTCTCTCACCATTCTTAAATAGCAGAGTGACATATGCAATTTTCTAATCTAAAGGAACAGTTTTCCTGAATCGAGAGAACTTTGGAAGATTATAGTTAGGGCATCTGCAATGTGCTCACCTACTTCCTTTAAAACTTTGGGATGGAAACTGTTAAGTATGTGTATTGTATTGAACAATTAACACAAAGACTTAAACGTATAACTCAAACAGGTCTTTACTGGTTGGAGGTAGGGACTATACATAGGTCTTTACTTCATGCCCACAGGCGGGAACTGAGGGGAGATCAGTACCCACAGTACTATTTATACCCCTATGGCCAGGAGTGGTACTGCGTATCACTACGCCCAACAAGTAGTGCAGTCCTGTCCATAGGTTCAAAGTAGCACACATATTACATACACAACAGAAACCATCTGGTCCTGGGGATTTGTCACTCTTTAGTGCCATTATTTTCTTCATTACTGTTATTTTACATACGTTATTTTTATTGAGTCCCTGTCCCCAATTTGATATTAGTTTCCTTGGGATTTCTGGCATGCTATCCTCTTCCTCTACTGACACAAATGAATTATTCAACATGTCCGCCATTTCCTTATTATCATTGACAATATCACCACTTTCAGTTTTAAGGGGCCAATATTGCTCCTGACCACCCTCTTTTTCCTAATGTAATTATAAAAATTCTTTGCATTGATTTTGATATCCCTTGCAAGTTACTTTTCATACTCCCTTTTTGTAGCTCTTGCTATCTGTTTTGTGACCTTTTGCTGTTCTTTGTATCTTTCCCATTCGCCAGGATCTGAGCTATTTTTTGCATTTTTGTATGTTTTTTCTTAGTTTGATGCTGTCCTTTACCTCTTTAGTTGTCCATGGCTGGGTTTTTGGCAAGTAGAGCTGTTGCCCTTCAGGGGTATAAACTGGTTCTGTATCACATGAAATTCTTTTTGAACATCTCCCACTGATCTTCTGTCAGTTTATCCATTAACAGATTTGCCTAGTTTACTGTGAACAGTCTCTGCCTCATCCCATTGAAGTCGGCCTTACCCAAATCTAGAATCTTAGTAGATGTTTCGCGTTTCTCCCTTTCAAACGTTATGTTGAACTTGACCATGTTATGTGGATAAATGTTCATGCACAGTTAGGCTGTTAACTAAACCTGGCTCATTACTCATTACTAAATCTCATATGGCTTTCCCCCTTGTTGCCTCTCAGACATATTGTTGTAAAAAACTATCCTGGACACACAAGAAATTCACTTATCAGGGGAAAGCAACAGCAGCCAACTTCCTGGTACCAGGGGTGGTTCTGATGCACAGGACAGAAGAAAAAAAGGGGTAGAGCTATAGTCATAGGGGATTCTATTGTAAGGAGAATAGATAGGCGTTTCTGTGGCCGCAAACGAGACTCCAGAATGGTGTGTTGCCTCCCTGGTGCAAGGGTCAAGGATGTCTCAGAGCGGCTGCAGAATATTTTGGAAGGGGAGGGTGAACAGCCAGTTGTTGGGGTGCATATAGGTACCAACGATACAGGTAAAAAACGGGATGAGGTCCTAAAAGCTGAATGTAGGGAGTTAGGAGGTTAATTAAAAAATAGGATCTCAAAAGGTTATAATCTCAGGATTACTACCAGTGCCACTGCTAGTCAGAGTAGAAATAGAAGGATATTTCAGATGAATACATGGCTAGAGGAATGGTGCAAGGTGTTGTGTCCGTGTGTTAATAGAGACACTGAAGGCAGGAGTTGGTTTCACAGGTGTTTACTGAACAAAGTCTGGAGGTGAACTAACTGATACAACACAATATACAGGCTTATATAGCCCGAGTGACCATTACCGGCATTACAGTACACAGGGGGCTCTTAAAGGCACATACACTACAATTCCTCCCCTTTTAGCCAACCAGTACATAATATTTTAAGTAATCATTAATTACATGTTACAAGAACAATAATCTACACATTGCTGCAGTTAATCAATTATAAGTCAGTCTCTCTGGAGGCTTCCTGACTCGGTCCAGATAACGCCTCGGTGGTGTAGTAGTTTCTGGTGGTGTAGTAGGTTCTTTTGGCAAGGCTGATTCGGCTTGAATGACAGTGTCGGGTTCATCTGGTTCCAGTATCACCGGATCGGAGGTAGATACTATGGGTATCTCTGCTTCATCATTAGGCGTATAGAGTTGTGGTGTAGGTTGTCCCTTTTCGGATGACTCTATGATTTGGTCAGCATGTCGCCTTATTATGCTTTCTCCAATGTCCACAGTATACATCACCGGTCCTAGTCGTGTGCAAATAGTTCCAGGCTGCCATTTCTCGGTACGGTAGTCCCGGGCCAAAACTTGTTGACCTATCTGGAAGGTTCTAGTTGGCCTTTCATTCATGCCTTGAAATTGCCGGTTCTCCACGTCCTTTCTGATGTTTGGCTTGATCAAATCCAGCCGGCATCTTAGGCTTCTATTGAAGAACATCATGGCGGGAGTTTGGTTTGTAACCACATGTGTTGCATTCCTGTATGCAAACAAGAAGTTATCCACCTTATGCTGAAGTTTTATGTCTTCATTACCCATGGCCTTTATGGCCTTCTTGAAGGTCTGGACAAACCTTTCAGCCAATCCATTGGTGGCGGGATGGTATGGGGCGGACGTGTAGTGCTTAACCCCATTATTTTTTAAGAACTTCCTGAATTCTTCGGACACAAATTGCGGTCCATTATCAGAACAGACCTGTTCAGGCAGCCCATTCCTGGCAAATATGGTCCTTAATGCTGTGATGGTTTTTTCCGTGGTGGTGGAGGACATCTTTATTACCTCCGGCCACTTGGAGTGTGCATCAACCGCGATTAAGATCATTGAGTCCATAAATGGACCAGCAAAGTCGATGTGTACCCTTTGCCATGGAGATGAGGGCCACTCCCATGGATGTAGAGGGGCTTGTGGTGGAGCGTTTTGGACCTTCTGGCATCCTAGGCAGCTCTTGGTCATTTCTTCGATGTCTCCATTGATACCTGGCCACCACACAAACGCCCTGGCTAGGTTCTTCATTTTCACTCCACCCAGATGCCCCTCGTGAAGCTCCTTTAGAACTTTATCCTGGAGTTTGGGCGGAATCACCACTCTGGATCCACACATCAAGGTTCCTCGGCACACTGACAGCTGTTCTCTTCTTTGCGAGAATGCTGGCAACAGTGGTTCGCCATGTGCTGGCCATCCCTTCACTGTTAAATCGTAGACCCATGAGAGAGTCGGGTCATTTCTCGTTTCCCTTTCAATGGCAGAATTTGTTACTGGTAGACATTCGACTGTGGTAGAGTGGAACATCTCCACTGGGTCTACTGTAGGTGCCTCTTCTACCATTGGCAACGGTAGGCGCGATAAACCGTCAGCATTCCCATGCTGTTTTGATCCTTTGTATTCTATGTTATATTGGTGTGCCCCTAGAAAAAGGGACCACCTCTGTAGCCTTTGCGCTGTCATAATGGGAACACCCTTTTTAGGGTTGAATATGGAGATGAGGGGTTGATGGTCAGTCAACAAGGTCAACTTTTGTCCGTGTAGGTAATGGTTGAATTTCTTCACTCCCCATACCAGGCTGAGTGCTTCCCTGTCGATTTGGGCATAGTTACGCTCAGCTGAGTTCAATGAGCGTGACGCAAAAGCTATCGGCCGTTCTGAGCCATCAGGGAATCTATGCGATAATACCGCTCCTACGCCGTAAGGGGATGCATCGCAGGCCAGTCTGATTGGCAGTGATGGGTTGTAATGAGCCAAAACTTCCTTGGACGTGATTAAGTCTTTGCATCTATGGAAGGCACGTTTGCAGTCTTCGCTCCATTTCCAAATTACTCCTGTTTGTAGCAGTTCATGAAGAGGGTGCAGAAGAGTTGATAAGTTCGGTAAAAATTTATGATAGTAATTTATTAATCCCAGGAATGACCTTAATTGTGAAACATTTGCAGGTGCTGGGGCTTTTATGACCGCTTCAATTTTTTCAGGTGACTTATGCAACCCTTCCTTATTAATTATGTGGCCACAATATGATATTTGATTCTGGGAAAATTCGCACTTGGGGCAATTTTCTCGTAGGCCCCGTTCTCTCAGCCTAGTGAGCACCTGCTCCAAATTGGCAAGGTGCTCGTTGTCGTTGTCTCCTGTTACAAGGATGTCGTCTAGGTAGCATTGAGTCCCCGGAATCCCTTGGAGGAGTTGCTCCATAGCTCTTTGCCAGATAGCTGGAGCTGATGCTACTCTGAAAACCAGTCGATTGTACTGGTACAGGCTTTTGTGTGTATTTATCGTGAGATACTTTTTAGAGGCCTGTTCAACCTCTATCTGTAGATATGCCTGTGCCAAGTCAATTTTGGTGAAACGTTTCCCTCCGGATAGTGAGGCGAAAATATCTTCTATCCTCGGAAGAGGATACTGTAACGTGTGAAGGACCGGGTTTACAGTCACCTTGAAGTCTCCACAGATGCGAATTTTTCTCTGTTCTTCAGATTTATCATTATTCAACGTTTTCTTCATGACCGGGACGATGGGTGTTGCCCACTCGCTCCAATCTATCTTGGATAATACACCTGCCTTTTCCAAATTCTCCAGCTCTGCCTCGACTGCTGGACAAATTGCGTATGGCACCGGCCTTGCCTTAAAAAACTTGGGAATTGCCGCATCTTCCACTTTTATTGAGGCAGTGATGCCTTTCAAGGTTCCCAGTTTCTCTTGAAACACTTCCTTGGCATTGTCCAAGATGTCTTTTAATCGTTCAGGTATGACGTCATCATCATTTTTTTCCTTACTGGTCACCGTCAGTGCCTGAATGGAGTGCCAGTCTAAACGCATCTTCCTGATCCATTCACGTCCTAACAGCGGTGGACCACCATCTTGCAGAACGTATAAATACAACTTCTGTATTTCCTTGCCGTTGTATACAACAGGCACCTTTATTTTCCCTTTGGGGTATACTTTCTGCCCCGTATATGTTTTCAAGATAATGGATGTGTCTTTTAAAGGTATATGCGGAAATAGCCGCTCGTAATCCCGTCGATTTATGACGGTCAGAGCTGATCCTGTATCTAGCTCCATTTTAACTGGGGACCCTGCTATCGTGAGGGTAACCCAAATGGTCTGGTAATCTTCTTTGGCAATTACATTATTTAATTTGAGACAGCTTAGTCTCTTGTTTCCGGAGTCGCTATCGCTCTTCTGGTCTTCGGAGCTACTGTCCGTCATCATTTGTACCTTTTTGTACTTTTTTTATTGATTTTTTTTTTCCTGTCCGTGGATTTTTTTTGTCCAGATTGGCATACCCGTGCAATGTGTCCAATCTTTCCGCATTGCCTGCATGATTTGTCCTTGAACCAGCAGTCCCTCTGGTCATGGGTGGATCTGCCGCAGCGATAACATCGCTCGAAACCCGGTGTCATTTCATGGGTGCCGAAGTCCTGTGTCTTTTGCTGTATCTCTGCAGCTCCTCTTGCGGCTGCTTCATATGATACAGCCATACTGAAAGCCTTGTCCAGTGTCAAATCTTTCTCAGAAAGCAGCCTTTTCTGTGTTCCTTCACTTAGGAGACCGCAGACGAATTTGTCTCGAAGATAATCTGCCAGTCCTGCCCCGAATTGGCAGTGCTTTGATAGCTTTCTTAATTCGGTGAGGTAATCAGCGTTACTTTCATTCTTGTGTTGATTCCTCTTGAAGAATTTGAATCATTCCGCTATCAGCAGCGGTGTTGGGTTTAAGTGCTCCTGTAGGGTATCAACAATTTCCTTAAAATTCTTGTCCTTTGGTTTGGCTGGAGTGATTAAGTTTTGTAACAGCCCGTATGTCTTTGCGCCCATTAGATTTAGAAGTACTGATGCCTTTTTATCATTTTCTATTCCATTTGCAGTGCAATATACCTCCACTCTTCCCACATATGTGGTCCAATCCTCTATATCGTTATCAAAAGCATCAATATTGCCAGCCTTAGGCATCCTGGAAAAAAATGTCGCTTCCCGCGCTTTTCTTTCTTTCCTGCAGAAAAGATATGGCGCTTCCCGCGCTTTCCCGCCGCTGCTGCTGACAACGCTGTTTTCCGTGGGTTTTTTAAATTTTTTAAATTTTTTTTATTTACAGGTGGAGACTCGTTCCCGCCGGACTCTCTCTGCTAGGTCCGAACGCTGACCTGCTTTGCAGCGCCGGCCGTCTCCCGAGTGCTCCCCCCCCATCTGTTTCTGCTTGCCTCCGCCTTCGCTGCTTGGCCTCGCTGCAGAGCCAGCCGATGGAGCCCCAGCCCGCCGCCCAGGAAGGATTATTGCAGTACCTGCCACCAGCTCGGCTAGCTGGTGAAACCACAGCTTTTTCTTCTTTTTTTTTCTTGCTTTTCTTCGACTTTGGACGTCTGAGGAATCGATGTCCTTGAGGTGCTGCCGAATTGCAGGCAAGTCCATTTCCAATTCGTCGCCACTGTTGTGTCCGTGTGTTAATAGAGACACTGAAGGCAGGAGTTGGTTTCAAAGGTGTTTACTGAACAAAGTCTGGAGGTGAACTAACTGATACAACACAATATACAGGCTTATATAGCCCGAGTGGCCATTACCGGCATTACAGTACACAGGGGGCTCTTAAAGGCACATACACTACACAAGGGGGAGGGATTCAAATTCCTGGGACATTGGAACCGGTTCTGGGGGAGGTGGGACCAGTACAAACCAGACGGTTTGCACCTGGGCAGGGCCGGGACCGATGTCCTAGGGGGAGTGTTTGCTAGTGCTCTGGGGGAGGGTTTAAACTAAAATGGCAGGGGGTTGGGTACCTGAGCAGGGAGACAGAGGAAAGGGAAACAAGGATAAAAGCAAAAGACAGGAAGGAGAAAAACAAAAGTGGCAGTCAGAGAAATCAAGGGTTTAAATCAAACATGGCCACAGTAAATAATAATTCTAAAAGGTCTAAGAGCGTTAAAAAAAAAAAGCCTGAAGGCTTTGTGTCTTAATGCAAGGAGCATTCGTAATAAGGTGGATGAATTAGCTGCGCAAATAGAGGTAAACTAATATGATATGATTGGGATTACGGAACATGGCTCCAGGGTGGCCAAGGCTGGGAACTCAACATCCAGGAGTATTCGATATTCAGGAAAGATAGGCAAAAATGAAAAGGAGGTGGGGTAGCATTGCTGGTTAAAGAGGGGATTAACACAATTGTAAGGAAGGATATTAGCTCTGATGATGTGGAATCTGTATGGATAGAACTGAGAAATACCAAGGGGCAGAAAATGTTAGTGGGAGTGGTATATAGACCGCCAAACAGTAATGCGGAGGTTGGGGATGGCATTAAAAGGGAAATTAGAGAAACGTGCAATAATGACACAGCAGTTATCATGGGTGACTTTAATCTACATATAGATTGGGCTAACCAAATTAGTAACAATACTCTGGAGGAGGAATTCCTGTAGTGTATACAGGATGGTTTCCTGGACCAATATGTCGAGGAACCAACTAGAGATCAGGTCATCTTGGACTGTGTATTATGCAATGAGAAAGGATTAATTAGCAATCTTGTTGTGCGAGGCCCCTTGGGTCGGAGCGATCATAATATGATAGAATTTTTCATTAAGATGGAGAGTGAAGTAGTTGACTCAGAGACTAGCGTCCTGAATTTAAATAAAGGAAACTACAATGGTATGAGGAGCGAGTTGGGTAGGATTGATTGGGGAATGTCACTCAAAGGGTTGATGGTGGATAGTCAATGGCAAACATTCAAAGATCGCATGGATGAACTACAGAATTTGTTCATCCCAGTTTGGCATAAAATTAAAACAAAAAAGGTGACTCAACCGTGGCTAACAAGGGGAATTAGGGATAGCATAAGATCCAAGGAGAGGACATAAAAATTGGCCAGAAAAAGGAGTAAACCTGAGGATTGGGAGCAGTTTAGAATTCAACAAAGGAGGACAAAGGGATTAATTAAGAGGGGGAAAATAGAGTATGAGAGTAAGCTTGCATGGAACATAAAAACTGACTGTAAAAGCTTTTATAGATATGTGAAGAGAAAAAGATTGGTGAAGTCAAGCGTAGGTCCCTTGCAGTCAGAATCAGGGGAATTTATAATGGGGAACAAAGAAATGGCAGACCAATTAAATACATACTTTGCTTCTGTCTTCACAAAGGAGGACACAAATAACCTCCCAGAGATGTCGGGGAACATAGGGTCTAATGAAAGGGAGGAACTGAAAGAAATCAGTATTTGTATGGAAATGGTGTTAGGGAAATTGATGGGATTGAAGGCCGATAAATCCCCAGGGCCTGATAATCTACATCCTAGGGTACTTAAAGAAGTGGCCCTAGAAATAATAGATGCATTGCTGGTCATCTTCCAAAATTCGATAGACTCTGGAACAGTACCCATCCCACTATTCAAAAAAGGTGGTAGAGAGAAAACGGGGAATTACAGACCGGTAAGCCTGACATCGGTAGTGGGGAAAATGCTAGAGTCCATTATAAAAGATGTAATAGCAGAGCACTTGGATAACAGTGACTGGATCGGATAAAGTCAACATGGATTTACAAAGGGTAAATCGTGCTTGACTAACCTACTGGAATTTTTTGAGGATGTACCTGGTAAAATAGATAAAGGAGGACCAGTGGATGTGGTGTATTTGGACTTTCAGAAGGCGTTCCGATAAGGTCCCGCATAAGAGATTAGCGTGTAAAGTTAAGGCACATGGGATTGGGGGCAAGGTATTGACTTGAATAGAGAACTGGTTGACAGACAGAAAGCAAATAGTTGAAATAAACGGGTCTTTTTCCGAGTGACTAGCAGGGTACCGCAGGGATCGGTCCTTCGACCCCAGCTATTCACAATATATATTAATGATCTAGATGAGGGAACTAGATGTAATATCTCCAAGTTTGCAGACGACACAAAGCTGGGTGGGCGTGTGTGCTGTGAGGAGGATGCCGAGAAACTCCAGTATGATTTGGACAGGTTGGGTGATTGGGCAGAAGCATGGCAGATGCAATATAACGTGGATAAATGCGAGGTTATCCACTTTGGTGTCAAAAACAGGAAGGCAGATTATTATCTGAATGGCAATAGATTGGGAGAAGGGGAAGTGCAACGAGACCTGGGTGTCCTTGTGCACCAGTCGCTGAAGGTAAGCATGCAGGTGCAGCAGGCGGTTAAGAAGGCAAATGGTTTGTTGGCCTTCGTAGCGAGAGGGTTTGAGTACAGGAACAAGGATGTCTTGCTGCAGTTGTACAGGGCCTTGGTGAGCCCACATCTTGAGTATTGTGTGCAGTTTTGGTCGCCTTATCTGAGGAAGGATGTTCTTGCCATGGAGGGAGTGCAGTGAAGATTCACCAGGCTAATACCTGGGATGGCAGGAATGACGTATGAGGAGAGATTGGGTCGATTGGGCTTGTACTCGCTGGAATTTAGAAGAATGAGCGGGGATCTCATTGAAACTTATAAAATTCTAAAAGGACTAGACAGACTAGATGCGGGAAGGATGTTCCCGATGGTCGGGGTGTCCAGAACCAGGGGTCACAGTCTAAGGATAAGGGGTAAGCCATTTAGGACAGAGATGAGGAGGAATTTCTGCACCCAGAGAGTGGTGAACCTGTGGAATTCTCTACCAAAGAAGGCCGTAGAGGCCAATTCATTAAATATATTCAAGAAGAAGTTAGATATATTTCTTAAGGCTGAAGTGATCAAGGGATATGGAGAGAAGGCAGGAACAGGGTACTGAATTTGGATGATCAGTTATGATCTCATTGAATGGCAGAGCAGGTACGAGGGGCTGAATGGCTTACTCCTGCTCCTATCTTCTATGTTTCTACCTTTCTGACAGGTGCTAGTCTGCTTATCCCAATCTATATGAATGTTAAAATCCCCCATTAAAACTACTCTGCCTTTACTACATGCTTGTCTAATCTCTGCATTTATACAATCTAGCACTTCACAGCTGCTTCCAGGGGGTCTATGCACTACTCCCACTACTGTCTTAAATCCTTTCCTATTTCTTTCAATTTTACCTATAATATCTCCACTGCCTGCTTACCTCTCATTATATCCTCTCATCATTGAAGTGATTTCATCCTTAATCACTGAGGCTACTCCTCCACTTTTGCCATTTCTCTCTCTTTCCTGTCGACCTTCTAACCTGGTATATTTAGTTCCCAGTCCTGTCCGTCTTGCAGCCGCGTCTCAGTATTGGCTATCATGTCACACCCTCCAATTTGAATTCGCGCCTGCAGTTCATTCAATTTATTCTTCCGTGTGTTTGTATAAAGAACGCTTATTAGGGCTATTATGTCCGTGTATAATTGAGACACGGACTGCAGGAGTTGGTTATAACAGGTCTTTACTGAATGGAGGCAACCTGGAACTACTATGCAAATGTTACTACACAGGCTTATATACAGGGGTGGTCACTACTGGTACTGCAGTATACAGGGGCTGCAGAATATAGTTCCTTCTACAAAGTACATACACTACAATTCCTCCCCTTTTAGCTAAACAGTACATAACATTCGATTAACAATGAAATAACATATTTACAATTACAGTTGCTAGATACATTAGTTGAAGTTAAGCAATTATAAGTTCAGTCTTTGAGGAGGCTTCCTGATTCTGTCTGGATAACGCCTCTTTGGGGTATCAGGTTCTTCTGGCAACGTTGAGTCGTGATCAATGTCGTTGTTTGGTTCGTCTGCTTCCAATATCACCGATTCTGAGGTAGATGCAATTGGTACTTCGGTTTCATCACCAGGTGTATAGGATCGTGGTGTAGATTTGGCGTTTTCCAGTGACTCTAGAATCTGGTCAGCATGGCATCTTACAATGCTCTCTCCAACGTCCACGGTATACATTAGAGGTCCTTGCCGTGTGCAGATCGTTCCTGGCTGCCATTTCTCTATGTGGTAGTCCCAGGCCAAAACTGGTTGACCTAGCTTAAAACTCCTGGTTGGCCTTTCATTCATATTCTGAAACTGCCTGTTCTCCACATCTCTTCTGATGTTTGGCTTAACCAAATCCAAGCGGCATCTTAGTCTTCGATTGAAGAACATCATGGCTGGAGTTTGGTTGGTAACCGCATGTGTCACATTCCGGTAGGCAAACAAGATGTTATCCACCTTGTGTTGTAGGGGTATGTCTTCATTACACATTGCCTTGATAGCCTTCTTGAATGTTTGAACGAACCTCTCGGCCAATCCATTAGTGGCTGGATGATATGGGGCGGATGTGTAATGCTTAACACCATTGTTCTTTAAGAACCTCCGGAACTCTTCAGACACAAACTGTGGTCCATTGTCGGAGCAAATCTGTTCAGGCAGCCCATTCCTGGCGAATATGGTTCGTAAGACTGTGATAGTTTTTCTGTGGTGGTTGAGGACATTTTTATTACCTCTGGCCACTTTGAATGTGCATCCACCGCAATTAAAAACATCGAGTCCATAAATGGACCAGCAAAATCAATGTGCACCCTTTGCCATGGAGATGAGGGCCACTCCCATGGATGTAGAGGGGCTTGTGGTGGGGCGTTTTGGACCTTCTGGCATCCTGTACAGCTCTTGGTCATCTCTTCGATTTCTCTATCGATTCCCGGCCACCACACAAACGCCAGAGCTAAATTCTTCATTTTTACCCCTCCCAGATGACCCTCATGAAGCTCATTGAGCACTCTATCCTTCAATTTGGGTGGAATTACTACTCTGGATCCACACATCAAGGTTCCTCTGCACACTGACAGCTGTTCTCTTCTCAGCGAGAATGCTGGCAGCAGTGGTTCGCCATGTGCTGGCCATCCCTTCACTGTTAAATCATAGACCAAGGAGAGTGTCGGGTCATTTCGTGTTTCCTTTTCTATGTTTGCATTCGTCACAGGGAGACATTCGACTATGGTCGAGTGGAATATCTCCACTGGATCCACTGCAAGTTCTTCTTCCACTGTCGGCAACGGTAGGCACGACAATCCATCAGCATTTCCATGCTGTTTAGTTCCTTTGTACTCAATGTCATATTGGTGTGCCCCTAGGAAAAGGGACCACCTCTGTAGCTGTTGTGTTGTCATTATCGATACGCCCTTCTGAGGGTTGAAAATGGAGACAAGAGGTTGATGATCAGTAAGTAAAGTAAATTTCTGACCGTGCAGATAGTGATTGAACTTCTTCACCCCCCACACCAGGCTGAGGGCCTCTCTGGCAATCTGGGTGTAGTTACGCTCGGCTGAAGTTAACGAGCGTGACGCAAAAGATATCGGCCTCTCTGAACCATCAAGGAATTTACGTGACAGTACCGCCCCAATGCCGTAGGGAGACGCATCACACGCCAGTCTTATCGGAAGTGATGGGTTGTAGTGAGCCAATACTTCTCTTGAAGTGATTAGGTCCTTACTCTTCTGAAAGGCCCGCTTACATTCATCGCTCCATTTCCATGCTACTCCCGTTTGTAGTAGGGCGTTCAGTGGGTGCAGAATTGTGGACAAATTCGGCAAAAACTTATGGTAGTAATTCACCAATCCGAGGAATGACCTCAGTTGCAACACATTTTCAGGCGCTGGAGCCTTAACTACCACTTCAATTTTGTCAGGGGACTTATGTAACCCCTCTTCATCAATCACATGGCCACAATACGATATCTGTTTCTTAAAAAACTCGCACTTGGGGCGATTGGCCCGTAGCCCATGTTCACGTAGTCTAGTGAGCACCTGCTCTAAGTTGGCAAGGTGTTCACTGTCATCTTCACCTGTCACTAGGATGTCGTCCAAGTAACATTGAGTCCCTGGAATTCCTTGCAGGACTTGTTCCATCGCTCTTGCCATATCGCCGGAGCTGATGCCACTCCGAATACCAGTCGATTATACTGGTAAAGACCTTTGTGAGTGTTTATCGTGAGATACCTCCTAGAGGATTCCTCAACCTCCATCTGCAAATACGCTTGTGCTAGGTCAATTTTTGTAAAACGCTTCCCTCCAGATAGTGAGGCGAAGATATCTTCTATCCTTGGAAGAGGATATTGTACAGTGTGAAGGACTGGGTTCACCGTCACCTTGAAGTCCCCACAGATGCGAACCTTCCTTGGCACCTCAGACTTAT
Source organism: Somniosus microcephalus (assembly GCF_052327205.1). Classification (NCBI taxonomy): domain Eukaryota; kingdom Metazoa; phylum Chordata; class Chondrichthyes; order Squaliformes; family Somniosidae; genus Somniosus; species Somniosus microcephalus. The sequence goes on from NC_140994.1 coordinate 164,745,782, forward strand.
TGTTTAACATTTTCTTCATGACAGGAACGATGGGTGTCGCCCACTCGCTCCAGTCTACCTTAGATAACATGCCTGCATTCTCCAGATTCTCCAGCTCTGCCTCGACGGCTGGGCGAATTGCATATGGTACCGGTCTTGCTTTGAAAAACTTGGGAATTGCATTCTCTTCTATTTTTATCGAGGCGGTTACGCCTTTAAGAGTTCCCAGTTCTTGTTGAAATACCTCTTTGGCGTTAGCTAAGATTGTTGACAATCGTCCAGGAGTGACGTCGTCATCCTTTTTACCAGCCACCGTCAGTGCCTGAATGGAGTGCCAGTCTAAACTTATCTTTCTGATCCATTCACATCCCAATAACGGTGGTCCACCATCTTGCAGTATGTACAGATACAATTTCTGTCTTTCCTTGCCGTTGTATTCGACAGGCACCCTTATTTTTCCTCTGGGTTATACTTTTTGCCCTGTATACATCTTCAAGACAATGGATGTCTCTTTCAAGGGTATGTGTGAGAATAGCCGCTTGTAGTCTCGTCGATTCATGACGGTTAGAGCTGATCCTGTATCCAATTCCATTTTGACTTGGGACCCTGCTATCGTGAGGGTGACCCAAATGGTTCGGTGATCCTCTTTTGCGATTACGTTGTGAAGTTTGAGACAGCTTAGTCTCTTGTTCCCGGATTCACTATCGCTCATCTGGTCTTTGGAACTACTGTCCGTCATCTTTTGTACTTTCCTGTACGGTTCCTTAGTAGCCTTTTTGTTGTCGTCGGTCTTCTTCCCAGACCCGCAAACTCGTGCAATGTGTCCCATCTTTCCTCATTGCCTGCATATTTTGTCCTTGGACCAGCAGTCCTTCTGGTCATGGGTTGTTCTGCCACAGCGATAACATTTTGCAAATCCACATGTCATTTCGTGGGTGCCGTATTCCTGTGGCTTTTGCTGTATTTCCGCAGCTCCCCTTGCTGCTGCTTCGTACGATACTGCCACGCTGAAAGCCTTATCTAGCGTCAGCTCTTTCTCTGAGAGTAACCTCTTCTGGGTTCCTTCACTCAGGAGTCCACAGACAAATTTGTCCCGTAAGGTATCTGCCAGTCCTGCTCTGAACTGGCAGTGCTTTGATAGCTTGCGTAGTTCCGTAAGGTAATCAGCATTGCTCTCATCTTTATGCTGATTTCTCCTGTGGAATTTAAATCTTTCTGCTATCAGCAGCAGTGTAGGATTTAGGTGTTCCTGTAGGATAGCAACAATTTCGTTAAAACTCTTCGCCTTCGGTTTGGCTGGAGTAATCAGGTCCCGCAATAGGCCGTACGTTCTTGCGCCCATTAAGTTTAGCAGTACCGATGCCTTTTTCTCATCGGCTACTTCGTTTGCCTCGCAATATACCTCGACTCTTTCCACATACGTGGTCCAGTCTTCTATTGCATTATCGAAGGCAGTGATAGCGCCAGTCTTTGGCATCTTGGAAATCTAAGATGGCACCTCCCGCGCTTTGCCTTCTTCCCCGATTTAACAAAATGGCGCCTCCCGCGCTTTGCCTTCTTCCCCGCTGGATTAAGATGGCGCCTCCCGCGCTTTCTGTCTTCTCCGCTGTTGCTAGCGCTGTTGTTGGCATTTTATGCCTTGATGGCGACGCCCTATGGTCTTCGCGCACTTCCCCCCGCGCTGCTGCTGACGCCGCTCTCCGCGGTTCCCGTGGCAAACTGCAGCTCCTCGCGGCTTTCTGCGCGTTTAATTTTTATTATTTCCCCGTCATCGGAACAACCCTGTGGGACTCTTGCCTCCCTCTTCTCGGGTCTGTACGCTGCCCGGCTTCGTAGCACCGGCCGCGCCCTGTGTGCTCCACCCTCTCTCTCTCCTCTTCCCGACAACGTTGCTCGGCCCCGTTGCAAAGCCATCCGCTCGAGCTCTAGACCGCCGCAGCCCAGGAAGGATCAGTGTACTACCTGCCACCAGCCCGATTAGCTGAAGCACCATCGACAGGATAACCAAGCCCCTCTCTCGACAGCCTCTCCTGCAAATCTTCAACTCCGCTGACTCAGAGGCGGATGCCCACGGTCGACGCCCGTTTCTTCTGTTTCTTTCTTCCTTCTGGCCTCGACCTCTGATAACTTCGCTTCAGGGATGGATCCCCATGAGGTGGTGCAGACTGTAGGTAAGTTCGTATCTGCTCGTCGCCAGTATTATGTCCGTGTATAATTGAGACACGGACTGCAGGAGTTGGTTATAACAGGTCTTTACTGAATGGAGGCAACCTGGAACAACTATGCACATGTTACTACACAGGCTTATATACAGGGGTGGTCACTACTGGTACTGCAGTATACAGGGGCTGCAGAATATAGTTCCTTCTACAAAGTACACACACTACAAGGGTCACACACCCTGGCCTGTCCTTCAATTCTAATGTTTTACTCACATGTTTCTTATTTCTCTCTCCTGGTTTAATCACTTTACATCTTTTAGTTTTCCCTTTACCTGTAATGCCTAAAGCACAATTTCACACCGTGGAGGAGTGGCAGTGGCTCTGTGGAGCATGAACCTGCTGACCTCTCTCAGGATGACAGCATTCGTCCTCCCACCTCTGCCATTCCGCCAGTGCCTTGTTGTTGCCTGTCAGCCAGCCAGTCCAGACTGGTGCCGCCCATGCTGAGGTGGTGCAGTCTACAACTGGGCCTTCTAGGCCCAGAGCTGCTCGAGATCGTCCGCCAAGGCCTTCTGTAGTCTTCTCCACTGAAAGTCAGCAGCCTACCACCAGCCATGCTGCAGCCATTGGGGTAGCACTGTGTAGGAGCATTAGGACAGGCAAAGGCACATGAAAGGCAGGCACTAAGGGAATGCACAAGGGTGATTAGTTGACATTTGAATGCAATATGGCAATATTTTGTTTGTAAATGTTATGTGGAATGTTAATTTTGTGTTGGCTTTTATTTTTGCATTGTGGCAATGTGATGGTCAGTGACAGGGAAGATAAGGTGTGGGACATTGGGGAATTGGGGTTGTGTCTACTGGTATCGCACTGGGACAAATTCTTCACGGACAGTCTGGCCAGAAAGGGGCTATCTAGATTGCCTCCTCCCTTCCTCCTCCTCATCCTTTTCCTCCTTTTTTTCCTCCTCCTTATGTTCCTGCTCCTCAGCTGGTCGCCATATAGCTGGTGGCAAGGGCTGTGTCCTCCATATGGCGAGGTTGTGCAGCACCAGCAGACCACCACGAATCTTGATGCCTGCTCTGGCAAGTACTGCAGGGTTATTCCAGCGCGGTCCAGGCAGTGGAAGCATTGTTTTAGCACACCAATGGTCGGCCTGCTCTATCACATTTTATGTGGCAGCATGGCTTTCATTTTATGCCTGCTGCCCACATGTGTGTGGGTTGCATACTGGAGTCATCAGCCATGATGTCAGTGGATAGCCCTTGTCACCCAGTAGCCATCCTTTGCTTTAGCGTGGTGGCTCAAATGCAGATGGCACTGCGGACTGCCGCAGAATGAGGCATCGTGACTGCTGCCAGGATGCCGGGCATCGACCTGCATGATTCTCTGCCTATGGTCACACACCGGCTGGCCGTTGAGGGAGTGGAATCCCTTTTGGTTGCGCCACATGTCAGAGTTTACATGCAGTACCTGCAAAGCGAAGTGCGTGCAGTCAGTGGCACCTTGCACCATGAGGTAGCCTACAGTCCTAGCGAAGCCGTGTGCTCACTCCGCCTGCTTGTTTCTAGCAACAGAGAATGAAATGCAGTCAGCTCTCTTTGAATACAGAGCCTCAGTGACACAACAGTGGACAGCAATATCTACAGCTCCAGACTGGAAGGAGCCCCATGCATAAAAATTCATCACCACGGTCACCTTCACAACCACTGGGAATGTGGTCCTTGACTGACTCTAAGGTTGCATTTGTGGTTGCAGCAGGTGGCAGATTTCAGTGAAGACTCTTATGTTCATTAATAAATAGACATTCTTATTATGAACACAGCTAGCTTTTGCTAGTTACTTTATTGAGCACATGTGGACTAGGTACTGTATCTGTAGAGGCTTCCATCTTGACTGCTGCCTTCTGGGTAGCCTAGTGCCTCATGGGTAATGTAGTCTTAATATACATACAGCTGGGTAGTGTAGTCTTAATATACTTACAGCTATATACAGCTCTACACAGCTCTACGGCTCCACCTAGTGTCCACTATAGAATGACATGTTATTGATCATTACATCCCCCTTTCTTTGAGGTTCAACAAAATCAATATCAATCAACTTTCAAGAAAACAATAAAGATAATATCAGTAACACTTTTGTTGGTGCTCTATAAACATAAACATTTTCAAAACAGTCAACACATTTTCAAAGCTTTACATTGTACTCAAAGATTAAGTCTATCAGGCTTTTTTACTTCACGTGTGGATCTTCTCAACACGGGTAAGTCTGATGTGTCTTCATGAGATTGTTCTGGCGGTGAATGACAAGATGCAGTTGCGGCATTGTCATCAATCTGGTCTTGAATAGTCTCTTCTGTTTTTAGGAGGGAACGGCGGTTCCTCCTGAGAATCTGTCCTTCCTCAGTTCTAACAGTGTATGACCTTGGTCCTACTTCCTCAAGAACTGTAGCTTTCCTGTTCCATGCATCTGGATCCTCAATCCTGACAACATCATCCCTTGTCAATGGTTTTAGAGTTTTGGATGACTTGTTATAGTATGATTTCTGTTTCAGCTTTAACAGTTGAAGTCTCTGTCTCAGTTCCTCACTTTGCTGTTCTTTTGCACAGCAGGGTAGCGTGGTGTGCAACTTGCGACCCATTAGTAGTTCAGCAGGTGAAGAACCACAGTCTAAAGGTGAGGCTCGGTAGCTCAGCAGGGCGAGATAAGGATCAGACTTGCTTTCTGTCGCTTTCTTCAGTAGCTGCTTGAGAACTTGAACACCTTTCTCTGCCTTACCATTTGACTGAGCATACAAAGGACTGGATGTGATGTGCTGAAAGTCATAATGTGCTGCAAACTGTTGCCACTCCTTACAGTTGAAGCACGGACCATTGTCGCTAACGGCAATCCTGGGAATTCCATGTCTGGCGAAGACGGATTTCACATGCATTATGACACTGCTTGCTCTGGTGCTTGAGAGCAGCGCCATCTCAGGATAGTTAGAATAGTAGTCAATCACTATTAGATAGTCTTTACCATTTAAATGAAAAAGGTCCATACCAACCTTTTGCCATGGTGCTGTTGGTATGTCAGCTACTATCATTGGTTCCTTTGCTTGTTTGTTTTGGTGTTTCTGACATGTCTCACATTTGCCTATCATGTTCTCAATGTCCTTATTTATGCCAGGCCAATAAACAGTGTTTCTTGCCCTCCTTTTTCATTTTTCAATTCCGAGGTGTCCCTCATGAATCCTTTTGAGCATGTCTTGACGTAGAGCCTGTGGAATGACTATTCTGTTCTGTTTTAGTAATAGTCCACTTGCGACACTCAATTCTGACCTTATGTGAAAATATTTTGGACAGGAACCTTTTGGCCAACCATGATGAATGTTCTCTATTACTGTTTGTAATACTGTATCTTTTACTGTTTCTTCTGCTATTTGCTTTGATTTTGTGTCTGACACGGGCAGCGCAGCAGTGACCATACTCACATGAACATCCACGTCTTCTTCAGTAGAGCTCACATGACTCGTTGTGGGTGCTCGGGATAGTGCATCTGCTAACACTATGTTTTTGCCTGGTGTGTAGATCAGTTCAAAGTCATATTTTTGCAGCTTCATCATGAGTCGTTGAATCCTTGGAGACATCTCATTCAGGTTCTTTTTTATGATGGCAACCAGTGGGCTGTGGTCTGTCTCAACTGTGAAGGTGGGAAGTCCATATATGTAGCCATGAAACTTTTCTAGTCCAACTACCAAGCCTAGACATTCCTTTTCAATCTGGGCGTATCAACACTCAGTATCAGTCATAGACCTGGAGGCATAGGCAACAGGCTTCCAATCTTCACCCTCTGCTTGTAGAAAGACCACACCTAGGCCATCTTTTGATGCATCCGTTGACACTTTGATTCTTTTTGTTGGGTCAAAGAAGGTGAGTACAGGTGTGGTTGTCAGCACTGTTTTGAGGTTTATCCACTCTTGTTCATGTCTTTCTGTCCATGCAAACTCATTTGTTTTATGTAGCAGGTCTCGCAGACAGGCTGTCTTGGCTGACAAGTTAGGAATGAACTTTCCAATGAAGTTTATCATCCCCATGATGCGTAGCACTCCTTTTTTGTCAGTGGGTCGGGGCATTTTGAGTATGGTGTTTACTTTTTCCATATCTGGCTCTATTCCTTTACCAGATAGATTATCTCCTAGGAAAGTGACTTCCTGGACGCCAAACTGACACTTGGCTTTGTTGAGCTTCAGTCCATTCTGGCGTATGCTCTGTAGCACTTTAGTCAGTCTCTCATTGTGTTCTTTCAGTGTGGAGCCCCAGATGATGATGTCATCAACATAGACCCAAACTCCTTCCAGACCTTCAATTATGTGTTCCATCGCTCTATGAAAGATTTCAGATGCAGATATTATCCCGAAAGGCATTCTGAGGAAACAATACCTGCCAAATGGTGTGTTGAAGGTACAGTATTTGGTGCTCTCTTCATCCAGTTTTAGTTGCCAAAATCCTTGTGAGGCATCGAACTTTGTAAAGTATTTGGCACCTGACATTTCACTGGTGATTTCTTCTCGCTTGGAAATCTGATAGTGTTCACGTTTTATGTTTGCATTTAAGTCCTTTGGATCCATGCATATTCTTAGATCATTGTTCTTTTTCTTTACACATACCATGGAGTTAACCCAGTCTGTTGGCTCTTCGACTTTCCTGATGACTCCTAGTGTGGTCATTCTGTCCAGTTCATTCTTGAGCCGGTCACGCAGGGGTGCTGGAACTCTTCGTGGAGCATGTACCACTGGCTGAGCATCCTCCTTTAGCTGGATCTTGTAAGTGAATGGTAGAACTCCAAATCCTTTGAACACATCCTGGAAATCATTCACTACAGAATCCACCGAGTCATCTGGTCTGCTTATGGCACAGTTTATACGGTAGACTCTCTTGACCAGTTCTAAGTCTTCACAAGCTTTGTCACTTAGTATCGAATCAAGTCTTTCAGCCAAAACAGAAAACATGAGATGATGCACTTTGTCTTTGACTGTCACTTTGAGTCTGCATACACCTAAGCTATCTATTTTCTGTCCATTATAGTCCTTCAGTAGTACTGACTTTTTCTGTATTTTGGGCTTTTCTTTCATATTGTTAATGTCACTCATACTGATTAAGTTTGCTTTTGCCCCAGTGTCTAGTTTCAAGGTAACTAATGCTCCATTTACCTGCAGTGGGATCATCCATTTGTCCACTTTTACTGCATTAACTTTATGTTCAGCATTGTCCATTTCTGAGTGCTGCACATTTTCTGCATCCTTTTTGATATCGTCACATGACACCATTTGTACAAAAATTGTCTCACTTAAATCAGTGTCCTCAATTACATTAACTCGTTGCCCTTTCTTAGTTTTTACTTTTGAAAAGCATTGTTTGGCAAAGTGATTCTTTCCATTACACTTTGTGCACATTTTTCCAAACGCTGGGCATTGTCTTAACTGGTGTTTGTAACCACAGCGTTTACAATTAAAAATTTCATCCTCCGATTGCTTTTCATTTCTGTTCTGCCCATGTTTCTTCCCCTTGTAGGACACAGCACCAACAGCAGCATTATCACTCATTACAATCGCATCATTATTGATTTCACTGAAAGTCTTCGCGTGCTTTCGAGCTAGCTCGCTGGCTTGGCATATTTTCACCGCATTTTCCAAATTTAGTTTGGTTTCTCTCAACAGACGTTCCCTGACTTTTTTATCATGAATACCAAATACAATCTGGTCACGAATCATGGATGCTTTGAGCTCAGAGAAATTACATGTCTGTGCTTTCAGTTTCAGATCAGTTATAAAGCTATCAAAAGTCTCATTTTGTTGCTGTGTCCGAGAACGGAAGATGTATCTTTCATACGTCTCATTCTTTTTGGGAGAGCAATGTGCATCAATTTTTTTTAGCACATCTTCTAATTTTTCTCTGTTCTCCGCTGGATTAAATACAAATGTATTAAATACCTCTATCGCCTGTGGGCCTGCAACCGTGAGCAGCAACGCTATCTTCCTTGCGTCTGGCTTCGTACCGAATCCGATGGCTGCAATGTAGAGTTCGAATTGTTGTTTAAAAGTCTGCCAATTGTAGTCGATTTTTTCTGTGAGTTTCAAACGCTCTGGTGGCTTCAAATTCTCCATGTCGCTTTTCACAATTTTCAGCAGATCTTCACCACCCTGGTACCATCTTATGTTCATTAATAAATAAACATTCTTATTATGAACACAGCTAGCTTTTGCTAGTTACTTTATTGAGCACATGTGGACTAGGTACTGTATCTGTAGAGGCTTCCATCTTGACTGCTGCCTTCTGGGTAACCTAGTGCCTCATGGGTAATGTAGTCTTAATATACATACAGCTGGGTAGTGTAGTCTTAATATACATACAGCTATATACAGCTCTACACAGCTCTACGGCTCCACCTAGTGTCCACTATAGAATGACATGTTATTGATCATTACAAAGACGTCCTCACTGAAGCGCAGGCGTCTCACACATTGTTCCTCGCTGAGGTTCAGGTACGAGAATTGCTCCCTGAACACGCTGGGTGGATATGGCTTCCTGCTGAGAGCCCTTTACCCCCTACGCCTCCTCCCCCCACTTCCAGCAGGTTGTCCTGCTCTGCGCACCCTCTGTCCATTCCCCAAGTCTTGCTGCAATCCAAGGGGATTGCCTACTAGTGCATTCATGTCTGTCAGCATGTGGTTTGTGCAGAAGCCTTGAAGTCAGGAAAAAGTCCTCCAACAGGTACCACACCACTCCCTGTAGACTTTAACAACTTTAAACTACTATAGATAGCACAAAACACTTGTAGAGTCATAGCAACAGCCAGTAGAAATTAATCAGCAAATAACCTGTAAGTAGGTGATGATCCCTGTAAATAGCACTTGTGGTGGGTTCTTCCTACTTCTGAATGCGTGTTCAGCTGCGTGAGGTTAAGAGAGGGCGTTAGCTGGAGTGTTGAGCTCCAAAATGGCAGCGTTGGCGTCAAATCAGCATTGCACGCGCAAACACCCTCACCAATACGTCGTCCGGTGTGACTCACACCAGAAGTGTGCGCATGCACCATTTTGGACCTCTAAGTGCACTCATAGCACTCAAAAAATGGGCGCTACAAATCAGAATTTTGCGCTCAAGATTTACTGATCTTCAAGCAGAAGCCCTGTCCACTGTTAGTTTTGTCCATTCTCAATGGTGTTTAAGGTAAGCTATATGCAGAAGGGCATTCTTAAAGGGACAGAGTGCTTCTTGTTTTTTTTGGCTTTTTTCCAGAAGGTTTTGAGAATTTGTATTTATTATTGGGGGGAGTGGATACTTTATGATAAGAACGTGTGCAAAACGCTTATGTTAACAGAAAAAACATCAAATCATTAGGGAAGATTTTCCTGGGTCTGCACCAAAGTGCACTGGATTGGTTGGTTGCAACAACAGTCGGATAATTGGGTGAGTCAAAGCATGTCTATAAATGAATCTGCCAGATTTTATTTCCATTTAAATGAATGAAGGAAATTCGAGTGGGTTCCTTTACAAGCATGTGCTCAAGCATGAGATGACCGGCCTAATTTTCTTATATTCACTGGGCCCGGGCAATCAGTGTGCCTCGGCACAGACCCAGGAATGCCTCCCTTATTGTCTCTAAAATCACAGGAAAGCCAGCTGACCGAACTGGAAGATTCTATCAGAAGTGGAGATCTGTAAAGTGGGTCCTAGAATGCAAACTTTTACTCTAAGCCAGGGAACAACAAGGCATCTAACTACAAGCTACAGAGTGCTGTACAGTTTTTCTGCACTGCTTCATTTCCTAAACCATAGGGGGTTCACTGGTGACATCTGTGGGGCTAACTAGGCCGCAGGTTCCTGTTCCCTCTCACCCTACTGTGACTTACCTGGTGCTACCTCCCCATCTCACCAACTACATCCTCTGGAGTGTGCATAATTATACTGCTTTTTGCAAACAGTGGATGCAGGGTGCAGTTCTTGTTCTGGACTTCTGGTGGGACAGGTAGGCCGCTCTTCCAGGCCTACAAATGACAGAGGATGACCATTTGCTGGAATACTGGCTCTAAGAGATACCTTATAACAGAGCTTGTGTTTACTGTCTGTGATGATTTTGTGGTTGCATCTATGCCTGCCTATGAATGAGTGAAGCTTGAAGAAACTTTGACTATATTTTACTGGAGCTGGGGAAATTTTTTTAAATATTTTTTTACAGCTTTTCATTTATACAAAGCTAGATTTGCATCTGAATGTCTCAACAACTGTGAGAGCACCAGGATATTTTTGTCCTCACCCACCATGAGAGGTTTTGAGAACCAGGTTTGGAATTCCCAATTAGCATTCCTTTGTTTGGCATTATAATGGAGGAGGAGGAGGAAAGGATGTTGGAGAGTGAGGCAGCATATGAGAAGGATGTACCCCTCTGGACATTTACCCTCTCCCAAAGAATTTGCAGGTCATGCAGAACCCCTGAAGAGCTTAATGAGGAGCTCTGCATCAGAAGAGTGCACTTCACCAGAGGCAATAGGGGGGATGTGCCAGCTAATGCAAGAAGACCTGTGGGCAAGATCACTAGTCTGGAAAACTTTGCTGTGGCTGTAGAGGTGACAACCACACTCAATTTTATGCCACTGCTAATTTGAAGCAGCTATGGAAGACCTGTGTAATATCATCCAGAGTGCCGTCAGACATATATTCACCAGATAGCTGACACACTTTCCTGCTGAGAAATTCATCTAATGTGGCATAACTGCAAGGTGGTAGTGTGATAGGGCCACACAGTTTTATGGTTGTGCTAGCTGCTCCAAAGTGCAGGGTGTAATTGAAGGCACCCATGAAGGCTCCTACAGTTGGAACTGAAAACTGGGCAGGGCATATAATGGATGGTCGATCTGCAACCGCCAGTTTAACACTTGCGCCAAAAGTGAAAATTTCCCCCCTATATTACATCAGACTTCATTGTCCCTACATGACCTTGTAAAGCTTAATCAGCTGATTGAATAAGTCAGCATGAAATAAAAGTGCACCCTTTCCTGTGTAACTACAGGCCGGGATTTTACTTGTCTCGGCAGGTCTGGAGTGGGTGATGATGGTGGCGGGTTGCGGCCCCGCTGCTGGCTCCATCCCGCTGTCTAAAATGAATTTAAGTTGATAGGACTTGTTAATCCTGCCCAGTGCACTTCCTGGGCCAATTAGAGGAAGCGGGTCTGGTGACATCATTCATGACGTGTCATCAGCCGGTTTCCTTAAAGGGACCATGGCCAACTTTCTTTTGACATTTGTGCCGTCAGTGTTCTACAGCATTGAAGTGCTGCAAACACTGACAATGACTGCACAGAGGCAGAGGGCTGCACTCAGGTTCTCCCATGATTCCCTCCATATCCGATTGGCAGAAGACACCCCCCCAGGAGACCAAAACAGCCTGGTTGCAGATTGCAGAGGAGGGCACAAGGAGGGATGTGGTCAGGAGGACCTGGGTGCAGTGCCGCAAACATTTCAATTATCTCAGTAGATCAGGAAACGTTCGTACAAAGCCACAGTCAATTTCATCCTGCTATGCCTCTCATCACATCCCCATCACTTTGCCTTCCCTATCCTACTCCTGCACATCCTTACTCATACTAACTTACCTTGCACCTCCACCCATCCCTCTCTCTCTATCTACATTATCACATCCCCATCTCACTAGCCACACCTCACACTCACCCTCATCCTAGTGCAATCATACCAACTAACAACACACAAGAATAGCCACTTGGGTCTTTTCTCCAATGTTTATGTAAAGTTTCTATTAATGTGCTGTCAAATATTGAAATCTTTACTTTCAACACTTTCTGGTCTTGGACAGATTTGTGTGCACCTTTGGAAGTGGCTTAGTGAGTTGCAGTGAATGGTGAGATATAACGGTATGCCCCGCAATGGTGATGAGTGTGAAAGGAATGGTTTGGTCATTGTAGGGATGCTTTATGGTGTTGGTGTGGGGTGGTGTCAGTGCCGTGCCCAGTTGCCAAGCCATTTGTGTCCCATTAGCTCCCAAAGGCACCCAATTTCACCCCCATTCTCTTTACTACAAGGAACTCAAAGTGACCATAAACTAACCTATTCTTTCCTTATACTGTGCTTCCCCTGGGTGTCTGAAAGTGCACGAGCCATCCATTACAGCACCCTAATAACAACAGAAAATGCTGGAAAAACTCAGCAAGTCAGGCAACATCCGTGGAGACAAATTTGAGTTGACGTTTCGGGTTTGACCCTTCTTCAAAACTGGAGAGAAAAGGAACTAGATCGAAGGCAGGGCTGCGATCGGACAAAAGAATAAAAGAACCAAAAGAAGTAAAAGAGATAAGAAGCTAGACGAGATGGTAATAGGCTGTGATTAGGTGTAAAGTGTACTGGCAGGGCAAAAGATAGCTGCCAGGTGTGAGAGAGAAACAAAAGGAAAGGGGGGGGGGGGGAAAGGAAAGGAGTGGAAAAATATAAGTGAAAATGAAATAGGGGCCGAGGTTATGATCTGAAATTGTTGAACTCGATATTGAGACCGGGAGGCTGCAGACTGCCTAATCGGAAGATGAGGTGCTGTTCCTCGAGTTTACGTTGAGCTTCCGTGGAACAGTACAAGAGGCCAAGGACGGTGAGGTCCGAGTGGGAATGGAGCGGTGAATTGAAATGACAGGCGACCGGAAGCTCGGGGTCACCCTTACGGACTGAACGGAGGTGTTCCGCAAAGCGGTCACCCAATCTGCGTTTGGTCTCCCCAATGTAGAGGAGACAGCACCCTGACAGTCAACTCACTGTGCCACGTACTTTCTTACTTAGCTGCTGCTCCCCCAACCTTCTGCTGCAATCTTCATCCATTTTGACTTTCTAAAGGCTGCACTCCTAATTTCCAAGCCACACAGGGTACAATTCCCAATTTACATAGGACTAGTGCTACTGACTTACCAATGGATATTTAAATAAGCTGAGCCCGCAGTTTACAGTGAGGTCAGCGCTGAAGAACATTGACAGGCGGAAGTCCTGGCTCAGGGGTGTAACACCTGAATTAAGGTACTCCTTTAAGCTCTTTAAAAATAGTGTTATTGAAAAGACTATTATGAGTTCAGTCTATGAGCACATTGAATAGATATGGCACAGCACAACGTTAGTATAAAATCTCAGCTCCTTACCTTCCCAAGGAGGTTGACAATCTCCAAAACCACTTTCAGACAATAAACATCAATAAATAGTCCACATCTTATATGTTATTAAGTCTAAACTTTATTTAATATCTCAGAAGGAAACAAAATTAAGCACTGAATCTGAATGTATATTAATCACATTTGTTATGTTAGTTCATTTATTAAGCTTTAAATTACCAAAATGAGTAGAACATTATTCAACATTTTCAGATCTCTGATAAACAATTATTTTTAATTATTAAGTATACATTCATAATGACTTTAATTGGAATATAAAATCCTAATGGGTCAAAGCTATAACATTTAAAGCAATTAATAGTGAAAAATTACCTTTAGCTACTGATAATTAGAAAATGCATCAGAACAACACAGTAAGATTTTCTGCGTAAATGCGTTCAACTTCATTTCAATTAACTAAACCTTACAAATGTGATATCCAAGTTAAAAGTGTTTTTGGAACTGTAGGGAAATAAGCTGAAAGCTAAATGCATTGTTAACAGAAATTAATAAACTATAGATCCAACTTTTCCTCTCTTTTTGCACTGGGAGTGATGAGTTCCCAGGCACACGAGCAGAGGAAAAAGAGAAGGGGAACCATTACATTGGGTCTCCAACCCTCTTTACATTGCTGCAGGATTTCCTGGTGCTTCCGTGAGAGGGGCAGGGCAGTTATGTTTCCAGAAGGAGCAGCCATGCAAATGAGATGGGAAGGGGTGTAATCACTTCATCCACCTCATTTTCCTCCCCCAACAAAATTCAAACCAAGTCTTTTAAAGTGTGGGCCTATCAAATCAACAACTGTGGGAGTACGAAACAACAACAGAAAATGCTAGAAATACTCAGCAGGCCATGCAGCATCCATGGGAGTACATTCACCACACGGACGGCAGCGGTTCAAGAAAGCGGCTCACCACCACCTTCGCAAGGGCAACTAGGGATGGGCAATAAACGCTGGCCTTGCCAGCGATGCCCAGATCCCATAAGCGAATATAAAAAAAATATCCTTCTATTCCTTTCTCCCTCATGTACTTATCTAGCTTCCCCTTAAATGCATCTATGCTATTCACCTCAACTATTTCATGTAGTAGCAAGTTCCACATTCTAACCATATTCTCGGTAAATAATTTTTTCCTGAATTCTTTATTGGATATATTAGTGACTATCTTATATTTATGGCCAAAATAACAACAGAAAATGCTGGAAAAACTCAGCAGGTCAGGCAACATCCGTGGACAGAAATTTGAGTTGATGTTTCGGGTCGAACCCTTCTTCAAAACTGGAAAGAAAAGATAGATCGGAGGCAGGGCTGCGATCGGACAAAAGAATAAAAGAAACAAAAGAAGTAAAAAAGAGACAGTAAAGGTATTAGAAGCTAGACGAGATGGTAATAGGCTGAGATTGGGTGTAAAGTGTACTGGCAGGGCAAGGGATAGCTGCCAGGTGTGAGAGCGAAACAAAAGGAAAGGGGGGGGGGGGAAAGGAGTGGAAAAATTACAAGAAAAAATGAAATCGGGGCCGAGGTTATGATCTGAAATTGTTGAACTCGATATTGAGTCCGGAAGGCTGCAGAGTGCCTAATCGGAAGATGAGGTGCTGTTCCTCGAGTTTACGTTGAGCTTCCGTGGAACAATACAAGAGGCCAAGGACGGTGAGGTCCGAGTGGGAATGGAGCATTGAATTAAAATGACAGGCGACCGGAAGCTCGGGGTCACCCTTACGGACTGAACGGAGGTGTTCCGCAAAGCGGTCACCCAATCTGCGTTTGGTCTCCCCAATGTAGAGGAGACCGCATCGTGAGCAGCGAATACAGTATACTAGATTGCGAGAAGTACAAGTAAATCGGTGTTTCACCTGGAAGGGGTGTTTGGGGCCCTGGACAGTGGGAAGGGGGGAGGTATAGGGGCAGGTGTTACATCTCCTCCGCTTGCACGGGAAGGTGCCAGGCGAAGGGGAAGGGCTGTTTGGGGTGCTAGAGGAGTGGACTAGGGTGTCTCGGAGCAGGGACCGCTCCCTGGTCGCTATGGACTCCTCCATTCATTCCACACTCGCAGCGACCCTGGAGACAAAACCTGCCAGAGACTCCTGCATCTGTGCATGGAGATCCATCACCTCTTCTTTTGCGGATGGACCCAGAGGCAGAGGGTCGTCATGCAGCACAGCTGAGCTGAGCTGGTAGAGTCCTGCGCCCTCCGACGAGGACTCTCCACTGCTGTCCCTGTCTCCAGAATCTGCTGAGGCTCACTTGTGAGCTGTGAAACACCAGGTGACAACACTACTCTATGTCCTGAAGGTCCCCCCGAGGTGTGAGTGTCTGCGCTGGTGCTGGGTGCGCTTACTTCTGCTGATGCTGTGCCCTCAGAGGTTGGAGCTTCCTCTGAGGAGTCTGGCTGCACAGCCTCTTCCTCCTCCACAGTGAGGACGGGGGCTCTGGATGGTACTGTGGGGGAGTAAAGGAAGGAGTTACTGATGTAATGCCAAGGTTCCTCTGGTGACTCCCAGCGAGTTGGCATCTGCTGACACCTGCATCCATGCAACATTGGTCTCAGTGGGAGGCCTCTTCCTCCCTGACCTAGGGAAGAGGACCTCCCTGTGGGCCCCAACCCCATCCAATAATGCCTGCAGTGAAGACTCGTCGAATCTGAAGGCAGCTCGGCCTCTGCCGCTGGCAGCAGCTGGTGCAGGCTCCTCTGCCATTGTGCAAGAGTGGTTGAGAAGCCTGCAGATGTGGAGAACCTTGCTGGACACTTTGAAAGCACCACAAATGATTACATCATAGTGTGGGGATTTCTGACTCGAATTGGACAATTAGCAAGGCTTCCCACATGCTGGGAATTAATTGGCCACTTGAGGGAAAATTGCGTGGAGCTGGCTGACACTTTTTTATGTGTGTCAGAAACCCCACATTCGGGGAAATCCGACCATTCCCCACACAATCCGAAAATTGGGGCCAATTGTGTATGTATTGAAAATAGAACAGTTAGGAGACACAATGTCTGCTTATAACCAGTTAAGGTGATATTAAGAATTGAAGTGAAGTCCTTTGTAAGAATGGCATCAATAGATACATCATTCATAACCATTTTTTATGATAAGTTTTTGAACATCTATACAGCAGACAGGATTCTGAAAGTTAACAGCTGAATTGACAGTAACAATAGAAAATAATTCAACAGAAGATGACTAGAGATAATGGGGGAAAATTCGGTATCGCCCCATTTGGGGCGCCGTTATTGGCGGTGCGCAAATTTTAGCGCCTGCCGCTAATTATCGCCTCCGACAGCAAGCTTGGCTTTTATCGCCCCTGGAGGTGATTGGAGCACTAAATCAGGCGCTACACACCTCTCTTAAGGCGCTAAGGCCGAGGAGCGAGGTGCTACCTCAGAGGGCGGGTGCAGCGCAGGTGCTGTCAGTTAGCGATTGAACACAGACACACTGGCGCCGGTCAGTTCTTAAAGGGGAGGGTCGATCTTGCTCTGCAGCCACACCCTGCACATCGGAGCCTTGAATCTCGGCCTGGGCAGACCTGTGGCTAAATCTTGCAGCCAAAGACTATGGAGAGGGCCAGGGCGCGAGCACAGCGCTTCAGCGAGCGGGCCTTGGAGGCTCTTGTTGATGCAGTGGAACGCAGAAGATCTATTCTGTACCCAGAGAGTGGCAGGAGGCCTTTGCCATGCGAGTACAGAAGAGTGTGGAGGGAGGTGGCTCAGAGAGTCTGCTCAAGCAGCATTGTGCCTAGGACCCATCTCCAATGTAGGAAAAAGTTCAATGACCTCACTCGGGTCGTCAGGGTGAGTGCCTTTTTTTCAAAATCTCTCCATCCTTCCATCTCAACCTCAGTTTATGGCCATAGGGTCTTAAAAGCCCCAGTGCCCAACACTCATCCAACACCTATGGCCCTTTCATCAAAAACACACACACACATTCCACACTTTGCATACAATAAGGGCTATTCAACTATGGCAGGCATTTCAGGCAAGACCATGGCTGCATACAATAAGGGCTATTCAACTATGGCAGGCATTTCAGGCAAGACCATGGCTGCATACAGTAAGGGCTATTCAACTATGGCAGGCATTTCAGGTAAGACCATGGCTGTATAGTTACTCAGACGCCATCCTTTTTCTTGCAGGCCAAGCTATCTCATAATAGGAGACAGCAGCAACGGACCGGTGGAGGGCGGCCTCAGCTGCAACCCCTCAGTGATCTTGAGGTGCGCGTCCAGAGGATTGTGGTAAGCCGGGTGATTGGTCCCGTCGCCACTGGAGACGCCGACCCCGTTCTGGACAGCAATGGTAAGGTTTATGTCCTCTCTCCTTCCACTTGTTCCTCACAACACCAGCCTTTGACACTTTCAATCCAAATTACTAAATCGCTGCACTCATGCCTCCCTTGCTGCCACCCTGTCCTCACGCTAAAGCCACTCTTGTACCTCCCTGCTTTCAGGTGGTGATTCACCAGGTGAGGAGACGGGCCCTGAAGTGGGAGTGAAGCTGAAGGCGAAGAGGAAGAGGAAGCCGGAGTATCAGCGCCACCCTCTCCTGAGGAAGCCCATGAGGAACACGCCTTCCCTGGAGGGGAGTAGGGGGGAATGGTCTGATGAGGGTGAAGCTCCAGGACCCAGCGGGCTGCAGCAACGCGATGGGGGTAGGGAAGCTCGGGGGCCTTCTCCCTGGAGGGAGAGTATGCTATCGAGTCCTGCTGCACTGGACGCAGAGGAGGAGCGGGTCCTCACTGAAATGAGCGCCCAGGCACACTGAGCTCATGGCTGCAGTGGCAAGGGTGCCCGAATCCGTTGAATCACTGGCAAGGAGTGTGGAGCTCTTCGGTGTAGCACAGGCGGCTGCCACGCAAATGCTTAGTGCTGCAATGCAGTCACTGGCTGGTCTCATGCAGATGCAGAGTGAGGCCACGCGAGCACTGACTGCTGCCACCCTCGCTGGATCGGGCACATTTCCCCGGGGCTCTCACTGCGCTGCAGCAGGCCAGCAATCTGTGCTCCATCAGATTGCTCCGGATGCTGAAGTGCTGCCCCATGGGAGTGCCAGTGTGTTGGTGAGCAGGGAGTTGCCGTCCTCTCTCAAGATGACAGCATTCCTGCTGCCACCACTGGCACTTCTCCATTGCAGTTGCCACTGCCTGTAGGACAGACTGCTGCCGCCCATGCAGAGTTGGTGCAGTCTGCAGCCGGGCCCTCCAGGCCCAGAGCTGGTCCAGGCCGTCCTTCAAGGGCATCTGCAGTCTCAGGTTATGCCAATCAGCAGCCTTCCACCAGCCTTGCTCCAGCCACTGGGGTCCCATTACAGAGGAGCCGCAGGGTGGGAAGGGGGGAAATTTCGCAAGGGAAGGAGATCACCCTCGAAGGGCAAAAAGTAGGAGGTGTGACAAAATGTTTTTCATTGTTTTATTAAAGGCTGAGGTTCGTGGTCAAATTTTTGTAACTGTTTTGGACATTGTCTCCAGGCTGTGAGAGCCAGTTATGTTAATGACTTTTTTTTTGTGTTTCTTTCTATTAGTTTGTCATGCGGAAATGAGACACACAGAGTTTGTCAAATAAAGAAGTTTCTGTATTCAATATGTACATGTTTGGTCTTTGCAATCATTGTTGCCTTGACTGGCTTAGGGGTTGCGGGATGGTTTCATTCAGGTTGTTTGAATGGCAGAAGCCATTTCCTCAGAGGGGGCCTAGAAGCAACTTGCTATGAGCCTTTGACGGACGGCCCTTCTACTTTGTACATTGTGTGCCTCCCTCCCGCCTTGGTGCTGCTGATGATCATCCTTCTCATCTTCCTCCTCCTCTTCCCCCTCCTCCTCTGCTGGTGCTCCAATGCCTGGTGGCATTGGTTTGGTCCTGAAGATTGCAAGGTTATGCAGCATACAGCACACAACAACGAAGTGGGAGACTTGCTCAGGCGAGTACTGAAGGGCTCCTCTAGAATGGTCCAGCCAGTGGAACCGTTGCTTAAGCATGCCGATCATGTGCTCAACAATGTTCCTGGTAGCTTGATGGCTCTCGTTGTATCGCAGCTCAGCAGGGGTGTTGGGCGTATGGACCAGTGTCGTCAGCCAGGTGCACAGAGGATATCCCTTGCCCCCGAGAAGCTAACCTCCTGGGTGATGTGGTGCCTGGAAAAGGTCTGCCACAGGAGTCTGGTGCAGGATGAAGGCATCGTGGCTGTTGCCAGGAAAGTGGGCATTGACAGCGAGTATCAGCTGTCTGTGGTCACAGACCAACTGAACGTTTAAGGAATGGAAGCCCTTTCGGTTGCGGAAATCTCGGCATTCTCTTGCAGCGCACGCAAAGCCACATGCGTGCAGTCAATGGCGCCCTGCACCATGGGGAAGCCCGCTATCATCGCAAAGCCCATTGTGCGTTTTTGCTGCTTGTCTGGGGTCATGGGGAAAGAGATGTACTCTTGTCTCCTTTTAAAGAGGGCATTTGTGACCTGACGGATGCAGCAATGCACCACAAACTGGGAGATATTGGCGATGTCCCCAGTAGCTGATTGAAATGAGCTGGTGGCATAAAAGTTGAGAGCCACAGTTGAGGCTGCAGATCTGGCTGAAGCAGGTGGCAGAGCTCAGTGACCACCTCCTTGCTGAAGCGCAGCCTTCGCAAACACTGCTCCTCAGACATATTAATGTAGGAGAACTGTTGGCGAAAAACCCTGGGAGGGTAAGGTCTCCTGTACAGAGGCCTGTTGGCCCTCCTCCATCTGGCCATGATCACCACTCTCTCTCTGCGTCTATGTGCCCTCCGAATGTGATGGAGAAGGACGATGTTCCCATCCATTGCAGCCCCCATAGTATCTAGGCAATCAAAGTTATGAAGGTCAAAAACCAAAGTACCTGCAAAGTTATGGTCAGAAGCCAAAACTACATCAGACAGCGTTGACTCAATGCAGAAGTCTCTCTTTCTCTCTTTGTCTCTCTCAAAATCTCTCTCTCTCTCAGAACGAGTGGTGCAAAAATGGCTACCACACAGAAGCCAGGAAAAGGCCCCCTTTAAATAGCGTCCCCCCAGCCCCACAGCGACTGGGAAGCGTTCCAGTCAACCTGTCGTTGGGTGCGCCAGGCAGAAAGGAGGGGGGCGCCACTCAATTTCTGTTCCGGGGCGTCACAAGGGCGTTGCACTCTCGAATGACTTCAAGATCTGTGTGCGCAGGAGATCTGGTGGTATTGTTTAGCGCCGCCGCAAAATGTCCGGTCAATTTCGCGAGAGGCGCAGATATTGCCACGCCCAGGTGCTAGTTGCTTTGCGCCCCACTTGGCACCCTCTTAAGGCGCTAATGGGAGGCGCAACCAACTTAATTTTTCCCCCAATTAGCTTACATCAGTAGAAAACTTCAAAGGATAAACCACTAAAAAAAGAGTATAAAAATATGGAACTTTCAGATAGAAAGTCAGAAGTCGCTGAAAGGGGCAAGCGATTCTCAACTTCAGAGGCAGGCTCTGTAAGTTTCTAACTCTTTGAGTCGCGGGGATCAAAAGGTACTCTTATTTGATATTGGTGGATATTCTGGATTAGAAATAAGACTTAGAAATGTAAAAATGTAATGAAGTTAAGATTTGAGAATAAGGGTCTCTGAGAATAAAAATGTAAGCTATTTGCATCTTGTGACTGAAATCACCAACTATGAGGTGAAGTTATGATATTGAGGTATGAGTTGGGATTGTTGGTAGGTGAGTGATGGGGGTGTGGTGCATTGAGCAGTGTGTGAGACTAGTGGTGCAGTTGGTGGGATATGGCATTTGAAGATGCATTCACTGATCTTGACCACTCGTGCGAGGTCATTAAACTTCTTTCAGCACTGGATCCAGGTCCTGGGGAAAGACTGGTGGCACTGACCGGTTCAGCAAACTGCTCCCAATGCCTTCTTACAATTTGTCTAGAGGGCCTCCTACAGTGGGTAGAGGATCTGTCTCCTCCTTTCAAACCCCTGTACTAAGGCCCCCAGTGCTTCGTCTGAGAACCGAGGTACCCTTTTGAGTCATAGGTACCTTCCCCTTTCCGTTGATACACTAACAATGAGGTGCTTCTTTCAGAAAGCACCTCCCCCTTAAGAAGTGCAGACTGCCTTTCATACTGCAGGCTACCTTTAAATAGAGATCATATTTCCCATGAAATTGGGCCCCCTATTGAGCCAAACAGCAGCGCGTTCAGCGCTGGGCTCAGCGCTTCAATCATGTTAATTAGCTGGCAGCATGATTTTTGCCTGCTGCTTGCATTACTTTCAATGGGTGCGGCAGATCACGATCCTGCGCCCATTTTCAGGCCTTATCAAATTTAGTCTCTGATATACCTTTAAGTAGTGCTCAAAATTCTGAGCAATGACTTGTTTACTTCTGTTCAGCTGGGCGCTGTTAGGAGAGGTTGTTAAATGAAGAGTGACCCACCAAAATGGCGTGCTGCCTCTTTAATGAGTGCTAGCAGGCAATGTTCCAGGCAGCCGATAATAGTGCTGGCTTCAACTCCTTTACCAAGATGACGGCTTGTGCTAAACGTGGGCTAAACCAGCATTGTAGCTTAAGATCCCATCTTGGCCACCTCTTTAAACTCTTTAGTACTGGGCCAAAATTGCCCCCATCAGAGGTTGGATCTGGATTTGTGAATAGTTACTCAAATTAGCTTAACCTGGAGAATTAAGTGCTATTTGCACTTGACAATTCAGGTGAGATTAACACCAGTTCTAAACCATTTAGAACTGACTTAGGCCTGTACATGAATATTGGTCTCATAATGCCTCCTCCAGAATGAGGAGAATCAAGTGAACAACCAGCTACGCCAACCATTACCACCTCACTTGGAACATGCACACACAAATACACACACTACACAAATGTAACTAATGGTGTTGATGATAAAGCACAGGGTGAGGCACAGTGCATGAGTGTGGAAGTGTCTACCGCCAAAGTTACAGTGGATGATTGGAAGAACCCCCATGGAAATCATAGAATCATAGAAATTTACAGCACAGGAGGAGGCCATTCGGCCCATCTTGTCCGTGCCGGCCGACAAAGAGCTGTCCACCCTAATCCCACTTTCCAGCACTTGGTCCATATCCTTGTAGGTTACAGCACTTCAAGTGCATATCCAAGTACTTTTTAAATGTGATGAGGGTTTCTGCCTCTACCACCCTTTCAGGCAGTGAGTTCCAGACCCCCACCACCCTCTGGGTGAAAAAATTCTCCTCAAATCCCCTCTAAACCTTCTACCAATTACTTTAAATCTATGTCGCCTGGTTATTGACCCTTTTGCTCAGGGAAATAGGTCCTTCCTACACTCTATCTAGGCCCCTCAAAATTTTATACACCTCAATTAGATCTCTCCTCAGCCTCCTCTGTTCCAGAGAAAACAACCCCAGCCTATCCAATCTTTCCTCATAGCTAAAATTCCCCAGCCCAGGCAACATCCTCGTAAATCTCCTCTGCACCCCCTTCAGTGCAATCACATCCTTCCTGTAATGTGGTGACCAGAACTGCATGTAGTACTCCAGCTGTGGCCTAACTAGTGTTTTACACAGTTCAAGCATAACCTCCCTGCTTTTATATTCTATGTCTCGGCTAATAAAGGCAAGCATCCTGTATGCCTTCTTAACCACCTTATCTACCTGTCCTGCTACCTTCAGGGATCTGTGGACATGCACTCCAAGGTCCCTCTGATCCTCTGCACTTCTCAGTATCCTACCACTTATTGTGTATTCCCTTGCCTTGATGGCCTTCCACAAATGCATTACCTCACACTTCTCCAGATTGAATTCCATTTGCCACTGTGCTGCCCACCAGATCAGTCCATTGATATCTTCCTGCAGTCTACAGCACTTTTCTTCATTATCAACCACACGGCCAATTTTTGTATCATCTGCAAACTTCTTAATCATACTTCCTACATTCAAGTCCAAACCATACACAATTAAACAGCACAATTGAACAAAATTAATTCATTTTTAATATAACTCACAGTCCCTCATTATTTCATTGAGTGGAAAATAAAGGTTAAGTGGTCAAAAGCTAGACAAATCTACTGTCTCCTGACATTTCCTCTGTAGGTACCTGGAAAGTCTCTCATAAAATGGTATTGCCGGGCAAATGGTTGATCTTGATTCAGATCTTTATGAATCACATGGTATATCTCAGTCATAGCATCCACAATAAGCCTGAGCCACCTCACACTCTGCTCCTCTGTCATGCCCAGATAGCTGACTCCGTTACAGTTGACCTGCTGTGTAGGTTGCAGATTTTGCAAGTTGTGGGCTGCCTATGCCCTCTGTGCACCCAAGACACCCTATCCTCCTGCTCCACTGAGACATACCCACCAATGCTATTGGGCACTGTGACACAGCTGTGCTGTTGGGCAGAACATTTCTCTATTCACTTCTTTCACTACTATGGTGCTAATTCCAAATCTGTCACTGCATAAATAACTCCAGGTCTTACCTGGAGTAAGATGCTCGTTACCAAAGTCGTAAACCGTAAGAATGGACTTTTGAACTCATTAGTAAACACAGGAATGTCAGGGCTAATCAAAGGCCGATTGTATCACTGCAGTCTGAAACTCTAACTTCTTCTCACAAATTGATACATAATCTCTTTCCACCTCAGTATAAGGTCCAAAAAAAATTCTTAATCTATCTCTAAAACAGATATTTTAATTTGCTGTATCTCATACTTTTATTTTTATACCATGTTTCATAAGGTAAATTAATAATTTTTTTACAGTGGATATTAACCTGATTTTTCTAAATCCATTTCTCTAATTTGAGACATGTGGCTCATGTAACTAAGAAAGCTTAATAAAGGTTTTACTTTAATTGGCATGCTTGCTATTTTTGAACTCACAAATTTAGGGGTACAATTAATTTTGAAATAGTTGACTATTTTTCTCCATATATCTGTATTATAGTGCCAGTGAAGACTCCAAAATTGTTGTTATTGATTTCTTCTTGCTGCAGTTTACAAGAGAGAACAAGTCTTAGACTGAGAACTTGGTGCCTTTTTTGCTGCGTCAGTAGCTGCTATTTGAAAAGGAGAGAAAAAAATGCACATTAAATGAAGTCAGGTTTGATTATGTGAAACAAATTAGATTGGTAGTTTTATAATATTTAAAATTATAGTTGACAAATTACTCCAACCACAAACACAATTTATATATATAGATATATACATCAGCTTTTGTCAGGACCCCAAACAATCTGAATGGTTGTTTACAATAGCAAAATACTGCGGATGCTGGAAATCTGAAATAACAACAGAAAATGCTGGAAACACTCAGCAGGCCAGGCAGCATCCATGGAGAGAGAAACAGAGTTAACGTTTCAGGTCTGTGACCCTCCGTCCGGATATAGCTCGGGGGGAAATCCACCCCTACATCTAACTTAAGACCTTTTACAAGATGCACTTGGCTGTATTTGTACTATTGTATTTTACTAGAATTTACAGCACAGAAACAGGTCATTCGGCCCAACTAGTGTATGCCGGTGTTTATGCTCCAGACGAACCTCCTTCCACCCTACTTGATCTAACCCATTCAGCATATTCTTCTATTTTGTGATTGATCTTCAGATGTCTAACCTTGTTTTGCTGCACGTTCTTCTTCCTTTCGTGCTTTCTCTTCCTCAATGGCTTTCATTTTTGCCTCATGCTCATCAGCCAGTGCTTTCCACTCCTTTCTGTTGTTGAGTATGCCACTGAACATAGGCTGAATTTCAGAATGAAATCTAGTGAATTCCTAATATAACAGAAATATTATTAGTGCAAGCACATATTTACTAACTAATTACACATTCACAACATTTAAATTTTAACAATGTAGTAAAGTGTGAGGTGATACATATTGGTAGGAAGAGTAAGGAGGCCATATACTCCTCGGAAGACAAGTGTCTAAATGGGGTAGAGGAACAGAGGGATCTGGGGGTACAGATGCATAAATCACTAAAAGCAGCAACCAATGTTCCCTCTAAGGGAAAAACCGTGCATGTGCTGTATTTTGAATGGGCCGCGCAGCCCCTTAAAGGGACCATGCACCTAAAAAAAATGAAAGGGACCATTGGTAGCAACACAGATTAATAAGGCCATAAACAAAGTACTGGGGTTCATTTCTGGAGGGATAGAATTGAAAAGCAAAGCAGTTGTGTTAAACTTGTATAAAACTTGGTTTAACCACGCTTGGAGCACTGTGAAGAGTTCTGCACTCCATTTTATAAAAAGGAGCTAGAGCCACGGGAGAAGGTGCAGAAAAGATTTATTAGAATTATACCAGAACTGAGGGGTTATACCTATCAGGAAAGATTTGACAGATGGGAGCTCTTTTCTCTAGAAAAGAGAAGACTGAGGGGTGACCTAGAAACATAGAAACATAGAAGATAGGAGCAGGAGTAGGCCATTTGGCCCCTCGAACCTGTTCCACCATTTAATGAGATCATGGCTGATCATCCAAATTCAGTACCCTGTCCCTGCCTTCTCCCCATATTCCTTGATCCCTTTAGCCTTAATAAATATCTAACTCCTTCTTGAATATATTTAATGAATTGGCCTCAGCTGTCTTCTGTGGTAGAGAATTCCACAGGTTCACCACTCTCTGGGTGAAGAAACTCCTCAACTCAGTACTAAATGGCATACCCCTTATCCTTAGACTGTGACCCCTGGTTTTGGACACCCCCCGCCATCAGGAACATCCTTCCTGCATCTAGTCTGTCTAGTCCGGTTAGAATTTTATAAGTTTCAATGAGATCCCCTCTCATTCTTCTAAACTCTAGCGAATATAAGCCTAATCGACCCAATCTCTGCTCATACGTCATTCTTGCCATCCCAGGTATCAGTCTGGTGAATCTTCGCTGCACTCTCTCCATGGCAAGAACATCCTTCCTCAGATAAGGTGACCAAAACTGCACACAATACTCAAGGTGTGGTCTCACCAAGGCCCTGTACAACTGCAGCAAGGCATCCTTGCTCCTGTACTCGAATCCTCTCGCTATGAAGGCCAACATACCATTTGCCTTCTTAACCGCCTGCTGCACCTGCATGCTTACCTTCAGTGACTGGTGCACAAGGACACCCAGGTCTCGTTGCACTTCCCCTTTTCCCAATCTATTGCCATTCAGATAATAATCTGTCTTCCTGTTTTTGCCACCGAAGTGGATAACCTCGCATTTATCCACATTATACTGCATTTGCCATGCATCTGCCCAATCACCAAACCTGTCCAAATCATATTGGAGTTTCTCTGCATCCTCCTCACAGCACACACGCCGACCCAGCTTTGTGTTGTCTGCAAACTTGGAGATATTACATCTAGTTCCCTCGTCTAGATCATTTATATATATTGGCCCAGAAATTCGGGTCCCAACGCATGAGTACAGACGGAGTACCCACGCGTGGACCCGATGGAAGTGCCGATTTCTTGCATGCACTACGCATGCGTGGGAAATCAGCATTTCCGATCCTCTGAACGAAGGGGTTCAGAGGTCGAACGCGTGCGTGCAGGAGTCTGCGCGTGCGCGTTGAACTTCTGCTTTTTTTTTTTTTTGACAGGTTTGCCCGTGCGTGAAGGCCTGTACTTTTTGCACATTTAAAAACCAGACGTAAGGACTTCATTTTAAAAGGTAAGTGGTCAATTAATTAAAATTAGAACATTTTTTCCACAGGTTTATTATTTTTAAATACTTTACAGTAAGGTAAGTGTATTTTTAGCCCCGAATTTTTTATAAAACTATTTTTTTCAAAAATTTAAATTATTGTTTAAAATAGTTATTTAATGTTATTTATAGTTGATTTAAATAGTGTGATTTTTTTTCAAATTTATTTTAAGGTTAAGTACTGTTTTGGGCGCCTGGAGTTTTCATGAGTTTGACAGGTCTTATGTCAAACTCATGAATGGACTTTTCCCTCCTCTGATTGGTTGCCCAGTGCTCACGTGATCCCAGCCGACGCATCGCACTAACTACGCCGCTGGATCACGCAAGCACAGCGCGCCGGGAGCTGGAGCGCGCCACAGACCGGAAATGCACGCAGGCCCAGGCCTCAACTGCCGGCGCGCTAGGTAAGTGCAGGTCGGGGGCTTGCACCCGCGGGAAGCCCCCGACCCGAATTTCTGGGCCAATGTGAATAGCTGGGGTCCTAGCACCGATCCCTGCGGAACCCCACTTGTCACTGCCTGCCACTCGGAAAAAGACCTGTTTATTCCAACTCTTTGCTTCCTGTCTTCTTAGGCAGTCCCTCGGAACTGAGGATTGTAAAGTCTGTGGGTTGTACAGTTAATAACGACACAGACTTCAGGAGTAACAAACAAACAGGTCTTTACTATTCAGAGGTCAGGGCGAATCTGCCCCAGTTATCCTGCCACAACACTTATATACTGGTGTGGTCACTGTCGGTATTACAGTATACAGAAGCCAAACAAATAGTGCCACACCTAAAGTAGTTCTCTTAAAGGTGAACGGTTACATTCAATAGTTCCCTTAAAGGTAGACGGGTACATACACTACAATCCTCCCTTTTTAGCTTATTACTTACAGAGTCCCCGTTAAACATACATATCTTCAACTTCATATAAAACAATTTACAGATATAATCTCGGTGGGAACAGTTCATAGATTCAGTCTCTGATCTTGACTCGTTCCGAACAGCATCTCTTTGGTGTAGCCGGTTCACATGGCTAGCGTGACTCCTCCATAGCCTTTTTCTTGACGTAACAGCTTGAACTTTCGTCCTGTTGAACCAGCAGTGCGGACCTTTACAACCAACTGGCTGTCTTGATAATTTCCGGTTTTTCAACTAATTTAGCTCCTTTCGTAGTGTCCCGCCTGAGATGGTAGAAGTGATAATATTTTAGACGGTTATTATCTTCTGCTTCTTCTTTTTCTTTTCTGCCTTTTTGAAACTCTCGGAGCTCCTTTCTCGGCTGCCAGCTGTAGCGCCACCAACTCTCTATGTTCCTTAGACCTTAAGTGCTTCATCCGGATTTCAGCACTTTGGGAGTTTTCATCACAAACTGAGCAGACCAGATCCTCGTAATATTCAGTGTCACTCAACAGGTCATGGTAATATTCGGGGTCGTCCTGAGTTAGGCCAGTGAGAGGCCCTTCTACTTCCTTCTTATCCATCTGGACGTTAGCCGACGGTGGTTCCTTCCCTAACCATCTTTCTTGAAAAGACTTCTTCAAACATTCATATTCATCCCGCTCTTCCTGGGTTGTCTGCCATTCCTTCACTACTGACCTCATTTGTGAGTTCAATACCTTCCCTTCCATCGGGGATTGCGTTATCAGGCTATTTAATCCTTCTACTGAAGCAGCTGTTTCAACATTCTTCTGTTCACATTGACGGGATTCAACGAACTCTTCATAGAGTAAACTGTAATACAAAATCTGTGTTGCCACCTCAGTTATTTCCGTAACTTTTGGGAGCTCCGAATTCCTTCCCTTTGAAGATTGAAGCTCGTGTTCCCATTGTGGAGTCTTGTCTCTCAGCATGTGAAGGAGTTGGCTGACCGTTAACTCTTCCACGGGGACTCTGTGGATCAGAGTCTTCTCCATTTCATCCACCTTTCCCTCCAATGCTTTCACCTTCCTTTCCTCTTGTACTTTGGTTTCAAGCGCTCGAAGAAGTTGCGCCTTGATGCTCCCTAGCTCATGTTCAGGGCCCATTCTTACAGTCTCTGTGTTTCTTACAGTTTCCTTTCCTTCCACTGAAAGGGTTCCCAGTTGAATTTGTTCTTCAAGTCGTTGAACCTCGGTCATTGCCGCCTCATATTTGACTTGGGTTTCCTTCAATATTTTTATGAGTTCTTGGACATCTTGGCCTAGAAATTCAGTTGCCTTAGCGCCGCTTTTGAGGCGCTAGAGGGACTAGCGCCAGAGTTATGGCCAGTTTAAAAATTCCCTGGGGCCCTAAATCGGCGTTGCACCGGTAGCGCTGCGCCGGCACCGATGACGTCATCGGTGTGCGCAGCGTCCCGGTTGCCGTGGTAACCCGCCCGAACTCCGAAATTGAGTTGCGGCCGCCTCGCCCGTGGCAGCCGCAAGCAACGTTCTGTCAGAGGTGCCTTACTCCAGTTTGCGCCGGCGCATTAAAGGCCCCGCGGCAGCCGGCCACTTTCCTGCCGGCCGCCTGCCCGCAGCTCCCTCCCCGGACTTCTCCCCCCACCCCCCCCGGAACAGATGCAAGCCCGGCACTTGTCCGAGGTGCCGGGCTCATTTTTAAGCTGATTTGCGCGGGCCGCGGCCGGGTGCAGGCAGCTCCTCCTTAACGGGAGGAGGAGGCCTGCACGTCCCCAGCCTGCCGCACCGCATCGGGTGCCGCAGTGCCGGAATTGCGGCGCAAAACGGCAGTTAGCGCCGATGTACCGCCGCAAAGACCCTTCAGTAGCGCCGGCAGCCGTTTGGGCGCGGCACTACTGAATTTTTGGCGCGCGCAGGGGGACTTAGCGCCGGCACTAACTTCCGGCGCTAAAGCCCTGCCTACGCCAGAACCCAATTTCTAGGCCCTTGTCTTTCATGTTCTGCCATGTCTTTCACCTCTAAATTCTCATCTATGGATGGAACTTCTACCGATGAGTCTGTCTTGGCCTTGAGCTCATCAAGAATTTCCTGCAGCCTTTGGACTTCTTGCTCATGTTCAACCTTTAGTTGTTCATATGCTTCTACTGAAACTAGCTTTTTGGAGGTTGCCGAGTTAATCCCCTCCAGAATTGTAGCCTGGGCCTGTTCATACTGTTCTTTCAACTTCTCACACTCTGCTTGTAAGGAGTCGTAGAGAAGAACTGGAATAAAATCCTGGCTTCCTGAAGATTCCTCTTCATTTGCTTCTTTCGCAATTTCCTGTTGGAGTTCAGCCAAGGCTGCTATGCTATCTGCCTCTTGAAGTCTCACTGCCATCAAATCTTCTTTATTCTTGCAGTCTATCTCAGCCATTTTCCGTTTACTTTCATTTAACTGAGTGAGTAGACCCTTATTCTGGGCTGAGAGATATTGCACCTTCTCATGTAGACCATAGCACTCCTTCTCTGCTCGACATAGCTGGTTACTGCTGATTTGGTTCTGTGTTTCAAGTTCCAACATCCTTTGCTTAGCTTCTTTCAGTTTCGCCCCTATAAGCTCCTCTTGCAACATGGCCACATTATTCACATCAGGTAAAGAAGCGTTTCTCTTTTCCATGTCCAAGATTTTTTTCTGCATCTCTTTAAGTGCACACTGCGATTCAGCTTCTCTTAACCTTGCCTGCACTAGCTCCGTCTCCAATTGCAGAACAAAATCCTCAGTGTAGCGTGGTTTGCCTTTATGCTGTATCTCTAGATCATGCAAATATTCTAACTCCTGAACATCAAAAGGGAGAGGTGATCGGTAATTGGTCACGATGGCTCTATGGTCGCTCTCTGCTTGAGCCAGCAGGTTCTGTTGTCTTTCCAGACTCTCCCATTCGGTGTCATAGAACTTTTTCATTGTTTTCATCTCTTGTACGAGACGGTAACTTAATTGTTCTAATTGTTGTCGTACTTTGAAATAACGTTGAGTTCGAGCCCGGTGTTCCTCCGTAATGCATATGTCTGTAACTTGAACAGACTCAGAATTCTCTGTCTTTATGCACGCCATCGTTTTTCCAACCTTAGTCAGTGAGTTCATGTTAACCTTGTTTTTCATACGTGGGCTGGACTTATCGTCTTCCGGCTCAGAGTCTGAGCTGCTTGTCTGCACCGAGTCCTCACTCGTCATTGCTTGTAGGTAGTGCCATTCCATGTCTATTTTCTTGATCCACTCCCGTCCTAGAAGTGGTGGTCCTCCCTCTGGTAGTACGTACAAGTTCATTCTTGGGTGTACTTTACCCCTATCTCTCACCTTGACTCTTATTTTTCCCATGGGGTATACTTTATGCCCCGTGTATGTCTGCAATACGAACTTGGTATCTCTTAAGGGTATGTGTGGGAATAGCCGGTGGTAATCCCTTTGATTTATGACTGATACAGCTGATCCAGTGTCCAACTCCATTTTCACTTGGACTCCAGCTATTTTTAGCATGACCCAGATAGTTTGTAGGTCAGCTTCCTCACTCACATGGTGGATACTCAGACTACCCAGCTCCTGGCCGTTTGGATCTGAGTCTGGATTCTGTTCGTCTGAACTCTTCTCAGCCCCCTTGTATACCTTGTTGTACTTTTCTTGTGATGGCTTCCTTTGGTTGTTGGTCTTCTTCCCTGACCGGCATACCTTAGCGATGTGACCCAGTTTGCCACATTTCCTACATTCTTGGTTCTTAAACCAGCATTGATTCTGGTCGTGTGTTGTCTTCCCACAACGATAGCATTTTGTTGTACTCGAGGTAATTTGGTCCACCCCGAGTGCCGCCGCCTTTAGTTGCATTTCCGCCGTTCCTTTCACTGCGGCTTCGTGTGATGCGGCTATAAGGACAGCCCTGTCAAGTGTAAGGTCGTTCTCTTCGAGTAGGCGCTTTTGCGTCCCTTCCTTGGACAATCCGCCTACGAACTTGTCTCGCAGTGCCTCTGTCAGATTCCCTCCGAACTGGCAGTATTTCGCTAGCCTACGCAGTTCGACCAAGTATTCTGCGTTGCTTTCGTCTTTCCGTTGCGTTCTTGCATAGAATTTGAATCGTTCAGCCAACATCAACGGTGTGGGGTTCAAGTGGTCCTTCAGAACAGCCACCATCTCTTCGAAAGACTGATCCGCCGGTTTAGCTGGTGCTAGTAAATCCTTCAAGAGCCCGTATGTCTTTGCGCCCATCGAGTTTAACAATGTTATCGCCTTGTCGTCTTCCTCTATTTTGTTGGCTTCACAATAGATCTCGATGCGTTCCACGTACGTGGCCCAGTCTTCTATCTCAGAATTAAAATCGTTAATATTCCCTCGCTTAGGCATCTTCCTTTCCTTGGAGCAGCACAGTATTTCTTTAAGTATTATTTATTATCTGTTTATTTCTAAATGGCGGTTTTCCCGCGAAAATGGCGGTTTCCCGCTCTTCCCTTCTCTCTCTCTCTCTCTCTCTGCCCACTTCAATGGCAGTTAAGATGGCGGTTTTTCCCACGAAAATGGCGGTTTCCCGCTCTTCCTTTCTCTCCCCGCCCACTTCAATGGCGGTTTCCCGCCTCTGTCGTCTTCTCCGCCTAATGGCGGCTTTCCGCGTTTCTTCCTGGTGGAAGGGGTACGCTTTCCCCACAGCGGACAGGTTCAGCCGCTGGGCTGGCTCTCGCACAGCTCCCCTTACTCGGCTCTGTCTCTCTCTCCCGCCCGCACGGCTCTACCGGCGCTGGGTACACCCCGTTAACGGAGGACACTTCAGCCGCTGGACTGGCTCTCGCGCAGTCTCTCTCTCCGTACCCGGCTCTGTCGCTCTCTCCCCCGCACGTTCGGTTCTACCGGCTCTGGGTACCCCGTTGGTGGAGAACAGTTCAGCCGCTGAGCTGGCTCTCGCGCAGCCTCCTTTGCTCGGCTCTGCCTCTCCCACACGCTCGGTTTCAGCGCTCCGCGGCTTCGTCGCCGCCCGGATCTTCCCCGCCAATCGCGGTCCGGCTGTCACCCGACGCCGTTGGACCCGACTTCTGACCGGCTCAGCTCCCCCTCGACCGAGGTCGAGTGCTCTGCCCTTATCCTCCGGATACTTCTACACCTTCCCCTACTCACAGTCTCTTCGGCCGCCTTGTTCCCCGCTGATCGGCTCACTCCGTACCGTGGTAGAAGGGTAGTCAGTGCCTGTTGCAGACGGAAGCTTTTGTTGCTAAGTCTTCCACCTTTCTCCTGCTGCAGCCTCGTGTTTTCTCCCAGCAGAACGACGAGGGCGGTTGCCTCTCTTCGACGCTCTTCTTGCTTTGGTAGTCTTGCCACAGGGTACGATCGGACTCGTTGCCACTGTAAAGTCTGTGGGTTGTACAGTTAATAACGACACAGACTTCAGGAGTAACAAACAAACAGGTCTTTACTATTCAGAGGTCAGGGCGAATCTGCCCCAGTTATCCTGCCACAACACTTATATACTGGTGTGGTCACTGTCGGTATTACAGTATACAGAAGCCAAACAAATAGTGCCACACCTAAAGTAGTTCTCTTAAAGGTGAACGGTTACATTCAATAGTTCCCTTAAAGGTAGACGGGTACATACACTACAAGGATGACTTGCTTCCACATTAAAAATGAGTTCTCAGGTGACTGATGAGTCCAATGCGAGACCTACAGTCTCTCTCACAGGTGGGACAGACGGTGGTTGAAGGGGCGGGTGGGTGGGGTGCTTGGGTTGACGTGCGCTCCTTGCGCTGCTTGCGCTTGGCTTCTGCTTGCTCCCGGCAAAGAGACTCGAGGTGTTCGGCGCCTTCCCGGATGCTTCTCCTCCACTTTGTGCGGTCTTGGGCCAGGGATTCCCAGGTGTCGGTGGGGATGTTGCACTTTTTCAAGGAGGCTTTGAGGGTGTCCTTGAAGCATTTCCTCTGCCCACCTGGGGCTCTCTTGCCGTACCGGAACTCCAAGTAGAGCGCATGTTTTGGGAGTCTCGTATCGGGCATGCAGACAATGTGACCCATCCATTGGAGCTGATTGAGCGTGGTCAAAGCTTCGATGCTGTGGATGTTGGCCTGAGCAAGAACACTGACGTTGGTGCGCCTATCCTGCCAATGGATTTGTAGGATGTTGCGGAGGCAGCGTTGGTGGTACCTCTCCAGTGTTTTGAGGTGCCTGCTGTACATGGTCCATGTCTCTGAGGCATACAGCAGGGCGGGTATCACTGCTGCTCTGTAGACCATGAGCTTAGTGCCGGGTTTGAGGTCCTGGTCTTCAAACACTCTCTTCCTCAGGCGACCGAAGGCTGCACTGGCACACTGAAGGCGGTGTTGGACTTTGTCATTGACGTCTGCCCTTGTTGACAGTAGGCTCTCGACGTATGGAAGTCCAAGGCCTTGGCGTGGATTTTGATAATCGGGGGGCAGTACTGTGTGGCGGGGGCAGGTTGGTAGAGGACCTTTGTCTTATGGATATTTAGTGTAACGCCCATGCTCTTCCTGTCTGCCAACCAGTTCTCTATCCAAGACAGTACCTTACCCCCAATCCCGTGTGCTTTAACTTTGCACGCTAATTTCTAATGCAGGACCTTATCGAAAGCCTTCTGAAAGTCCAAATACACCACATTCACTGGTTCTCCCTTATCTATTCTACCAGTTACATCCTCAAAAAATTTCAGTAGATTAGTCAAGCATGATTTACCTTTTGTAAATCCATGTTGACTTTGTCCGATCCTGTCACTGTTTTCCAAGTGCTCGGCTATTACATCTTTTATAATGGACTCTAGCATTTTCCCCACTACCGATGTCAGACCTACCGGTCTGTAATTCCCCATTTTCTCTCTACCACCTTTTTAAAATAGTGGGGTTACATTAGCTATCCTCCAATCCATGGGAACTGTTCCAGAGTCTATAGAATTTTGGAAGATGACCAGCAATGCATCTACTATTTCTAGGGCCACTTTCTTAAGTACCCTAGGATGTAGATTATCAGGTCCTGGGGATTTATTGGCCTTCAATCCCGTCAATTTCCCTAACACCATTTCCCTACAAATACTGATTTCATTCAATTCCTCCCTCTCATTAGACCCTATGTTCCCCAACATCTCTGGGAGGTTATTTGTGTCCTCCTTTGTGAACACAGAACCAAAGTATGTGTTTAATTTGGCCTGCCATTTCTTTGTTCCCCATTATAAATTCCCCTGATTCTGACTGCAAGGGACCTATGCTTGACTTCACCAATCTTTTTCTCTTCACATATCTATAGAAGCTTTTACAGTCAGTTTTTATGTTCCCTGCAAGCTTACTCTCATAATCTATTCCCCCCCTCTTAATTAATCCCTTTGTCCTCCTTTGCTGAATCCTAAACTGCTCCCAATCCTCAGGTTTGCTGCTTTTTCTGGCCAAATTATATGTCCTCTCCTTGGATCTTATGCTATCCCTAATTTCCCTTGTTAGCCACAGTTGAGTCACCTTATTTGTTTTATTTTTATGCCTGATAGAGATCATTAAGTATATAAAAGGGTCTGTTAGGATACATGTGCAGAAGATGTTGCCACTTGTGGGAGAGACCAGAACTAGCAGCCAAAAATATAAAATAGACACGAATAAATCCAATAGGGAATTCAGGAGAAACTTTTTTACTCGCTACCACAAGGAGTAGTTGAGGTGATGAGCTTAGATGCATTTAAGGGGAAGCTAGATAAACGCACGAGGGAGAGAGGAATAGAAGAGGAATAGAAGGATATGTTGATGGGGTTGGATGAAGAAGGCTGGGAGGAGGCTCGTGTGGAGCATAAACACCGGCATGGACCAGTTGGGCCAAATGGCCTATTTCTGTGCTGTAAATACTGTATAATACTATGTAAAGTTTGCTTAATTCTACTTAAGATGAATATAATGAACAAAATAACCTTGAGAAAAGTTGTTTTTTAAGTTTTTATAAATGGCTCAGCATTTCTAGCTATATGAGGATCGTTAGAATATTTCTGAAATGAGAACCATCTCTATTACCATTACAATAGGTAGTATACTGGGTTATTATAACAGGCCTATGTGTTATTGAAATGGGAGCGGGCAGGGAAGTGGAGTTGAGGCCAAGATCAGATCAGCCATGATCTTATTGAATGGCGGAGCAGGCTCGAGGGGCCAAATGACCTACTCCTGCTCCTACGTCTTATGTTCTTATGAAACATTCCACTGAGGAGGAGAGCCACACATCCTCCTGCTGAAATCTTGCCACAGGAAAGAAACTGTCAAGAAACACATTACTTGGTAGGTGGAACCAGTAGCTTTTGATTTTTAAACAATGAACCTGTTGTTGTTAAGGTTGGAAATAATACAGGCACCGCCATCCACTTCTGATCTTACTGAAACTAGTTGAAAATAACATGCTGACGGATCGTATGATGCAGGCTAAAAATTACTAATGAATCCCCTTTCCTTTGTCCATTTTCTGTCTCTTAAAAAACTTTTAATTTTAACCTGTATTATATGGTCTGTCTGCACGCTATTTTTTTCCATTAGCCAAATAATAATACTAGCTTTTCCCACTGACACTTTAAAATCGTTTCAGAATGATAAAAGTCCAGAAGCCAAAGTAATCCTTGTAATCTTAGGCCATACATTATTAAAAATAGCTTTTAGCTGAGAAAGATATTCCATAGATTCCTCCGTTTGCCTCTGGCCTTATAGTGGTACAGTAACAAGGGAGCTAAGAGCACAGGACACACAGCTAGTTTATATGCCTCCATTGCTTTTTGATGTTGAGCTGATACAAAAGAAGGTATAAGGTCCCTTCACAGGTAAACAGAACTATTAATCAAAAATACATTTCAAACGACTTCTCAGAATTCTGATAAGCAATTTGCATGACTTCAAGAGGAAGTAAAACTGCAAGTCTCACAGAAGCCCCTGATAGGACAATTGTAAACACCATAGACTGTAAATGTAAGCAGGTGACAGTTTGGTTATCAGTATTAATTATTTTTATTAATTGGCTGGATTTGATAACTACTACCCTTTGCTCGGCAGTATTGTAACTAGCACAATCCTAAATGCCACAAGTATCTGCCAAAGCAAACAAACTATTTTCTTTGAATGAGGCAATGCCTATAGGCAATCAGCTTAAACAGAGATGAATCATTGCCTATTAAAAGCTACGGACAATTTTGTGTAATCTACAACTTCCTTTATACAGAAAAACACAACCAATGTTCCCAGAAATTCTTACTGAAAGCAGTGTACAAGGGCAAATTTTGTGAAACACCACACTGTCAGCAGAGTCTTACATGCAGCTAGAGCAAACAGAATAATCACAGTCGTGTGTCTGCGATTACCCGATATGTGCTGGCTCTGTGCGAACTCCCATCTGCAATGGATGGCGTTGCAAAATGTATCTATAATTTAGACTGTATTATTGATTCATATGATCTGAAATAGGGCCAATGGGTCTGTCACAACAAGTAAATCCTTTCAGCATTCCGAAGGGACCGCTCCCTCCACAACACCCTGGTCCACTCCTCAATCACCCCCAACAGCCCCTTCCCTCCCCATGGCACCTTCCCATGCAAGTGCAGGAGATGCAACACCTGCCTTTTTACCTTCTCCCTTCCCACTGTCCAGGGCCCCAAACACTCCTTCCAGGTGAAACAGCGATTTACTTGTACTTCTTGCAATTTAGTATACTGTATTTGCTGCTCACGATGCGGTCTCATCTACATTGGGGAGACCAAACGCAGATTGGGTGACCGCTTTGCGGAACACCTCTGTTCAGTCCGTAAGGGTAACCCCGAGCTTCCGGTCGCCTGTCACTTTAATTCTCCGCTCCACTCCCACTCTGACCTCTCCATCCTCAGCCTCTTACACTGTTCCAATGAAGCTCAACATAAGCTCGAGGAACAGCACCTCATCTTTCTATTAGGCACTTTACAGCCTTCTGGACTCAACATTGAGTTCAACAATTTCAGACCATAACCTCTGCCCCTATTTTTTCAGGAGGTAGCTGTTGATTATTCTGCCATTGCCATTTGCAGCATTTAATCTCTCCTGCTTTCCACCCTATCACAGACCCTCCCTTTTGTTCTTTCCTCCCCTCCCCCCTTTCCCTGCCTCTGCACCTGCGTAAAATCTGTTACATCTCTAACTTTTTCCAGTTCTGCCGAAGGGTCACAGACCTGAAACGTTAACTCTGTTTCTCGCTCCACCGATGCTGCCTGTCCTGCTGAGTGTTTCCAGCATTTTCTGATGTTATTTTAAACTCTTTTGTGTTGAGTAAGGTTTACAATTAAATATTTCTTTGGAAGGGAAGTACTTTCAATTAAAATATTCGATCCAGAAAGATCCTAAGAAAGATTGTGTAAAGTGTCATCTCCTTTGCAGGAAATAATTTCCAGTTTACTATTGAAGAAGTAATCTTATGCAAACTTGCCACTTTGACTGCCATTAAAACGGCACAGGATTTGCAACATTCCTGGTCTTGAAAATTGATTCTGGTGTTCAACCCAAATAGAATTTCAGTACTTATAATGCTTGTGCTCAATTGTTCACTGCACTGGAATATAACTGCAGGGCAATTTGGGATGTAAACTTGTAAATTTCAATCTAGATAAGCATCTGTACTAGTAAGAAAACTGTGAAAACCTTGCCAAATTACACAAAGCAGTCAAAATAGACATACAAGTACACAAAAAGAAGGGTCAGAAAAGACCATCAGGCAATCACAGAATCACAGAAACCTCACAGTACAGATAGAGGCCATTTCGATCAGTATCACACTATCTGTTAAAAGGTGCAGCCTCATGCACCATGCAGCCCAATCACTAGTAATGTTAACCCCTGGGAGAGGTAAATATACAAAAAACAAAAAGCTTGTGGCCAATTTCCGGAAGAACTGGAAAATTCCGCTGCAACTCCCTAAAGCAATTAAGCATGCTCCAGGAGATCACGGTTACCATGACGCATCAATGGACATCCTTAACTATCCCTCGCTCTTCCCCCTCTCCCCCAAGCCCCTGGAAATGTCCTTAGACTGTACAGGACTGGAAAAGACCATTTCCATCCATCGAACAGTCCCAAATATCACAGACTTCTTTTCAAATCCTATTTCTCCTAATCTTCAATTGCCTTTTCCAAAAAAACTTTCTCCATAATCCTCCTAAAATTTATACCATCCTTCAAACTTTTACTGCCTTCTTTAATAGGCTATTCCACATAATCATATAATCACCACTCTCTGCATGAAGGTGTTATATTTTAACAATGCATTCACTTTGCCTTATTGTGGAGCTTAATATTGAACAACTCTTTGGGGTTGGGTGGATTAGGAAAATAAGTCACAAAAACT
Organism: Somniosus microcephalus; assembly: GCF_052327205.1. Lineage (NCBI taxonomy): Eukaryota > Metazoa > Chordata > Chondrichthyes > Squaliformes > Somniosidae > Somniosus > Somniosus microcephalus. The sequence goes on from NC_140994.1 coordinate 164,784,937, forward strand.
TCTTGTTCTGAGGGAATTTTCATAATTACATTTGTATATTAAATTCATATGTTTTAAATAATATTTCAATAACAGTGCATTATAGTAAAGCTGTTCTTAAGTATTGTATTGCCTATATTCTTACCTTGTATACAAATGTGCACACAAAGTCAATGAAACCAACTTGAAGTTTGGGAAGTTCAGCAGACTTGTTTCTGTCCATCATAGGCTAAAAGAGTCATGAAGAGACTAAGTAATATTTTTAATAACCAAAAATACTGTACAGTTCAAAATGTGTTAATTCTGACATTTGCCTGTCATTTTTCTCAAGTTCATTTTTTGAATACATTTTAAAATTAATTATTGAATTACAACCTGCAAAATACCTGTAACAAAGAAACATTTTTAGGAAAATATCTTGAACCTATCATTTTGTTTTAAAATTGTTGTGCTTCAAGCCATTGAACCAGCCATATCAGTACTTACAATAGGTTGCTGTTCTAATACAGTTCGTTCCAAGTCACCCTGTTCCCAGAATTCAGCTGCTACAGAAAGTGCTATCTTGAATAGAAGAGAAAGATGTCAGATTTGGGACACAGTGGGGGGAATTTTAACCCCACAAAACATCAGGTTTGGGTCAGGTGGTAGGTTAAAGTGTTAAAAATCTAAATCCTGCCCCCACCCCGCCCACTTCTGGTTTAAATGGAGGCAGGATGGGGGCGGGCAACCAACTCACTCCCAGGAGGCTGATTGGCACTTTATATATGGTAATGAGGCTGGAAGCCTCGGATTTAACCTGCTTTGCAGATTTAACAGCGGCCGGCCAAGGATCCCAGGTCTCAGGAAGCCCAGCAGCTGCAGTGAGGTGAGGACAACCTCGGGGAGCACTCTTTGTGGGCTGGAAAGAGCAGGAGTGCTCCTGGCCCCCCACCCCCCAAGCTCCCCCACTATCAGCCTCCCCCTCCATCCAAACGTCCCCCTCACCACCCCCCAGGGATCGGATACCCTGGGGTCAGGGATCAGAAGCACACCCCAACCCTGATGTCAGGGATCAGATGCCCACCCTCCCCGGGTTGGGGATCGGACCCCTCTCCCAGGATCGGGGATCAGACCTCCCTCCACTCCCCTGGGTTTGGACCCTCGGACCCCTCCCTCGGGGTTGGAGTCAGGGCTGCGGCCTCTTCTCCAGCATTCCCCGCCCAACTGGAAGCCAAGCCTGTCAATCAGGCCGACTTCCGGGCAGGGAACCTGTCAGTGATGTCACACGCATGCTGTGGAGTTAAAACTCCACAGTGTGCGGGGAAACCCAGCCCGTGCGCTACTGCCACTCCCCACCCCACTCCCGGTGGGTCCAAAAGTTAAATGACCTCCCAGCGTAACAGCACAGAATTGGCTGCCATCAATTTTAATGAAGGAATATAGGGCTCCCCAAAATTGTAACGCATATTGACAACCTGTAAGAAATGTTGTTCAGTTCATCTGTTTAATGGCTGGCTATTATTGTAATCATGGAGTCACTGGAGGTGGTAACTGACTGGTCTCACTTTATCCAGTCATCCAAGGAAGTGTTTGGCCATGCTAGTCGATGATTACCATGGATGTATGGCAGACATTGGGAATAGGAAATATGTCTCCAGTAATATAATAGACATCAATTAAAGAGCAATTGGGGTAATGAATCATGCTGGTTAGATCCCAACCCTTTATTGTTTTAGGATAATGGTTTCCATGGAGATGGGCGAGATTGAAGTCTAAGTGCTGCAGCCTGTGGCTTTTCTGATTGGGAAATTTTCTGTGGGAGGATTATTTGCTTGTCATACTGTTCAGAGAAGCCATGGTGTGGAGATGCCGGTGTTGGACTGGGGTGGACAAATGTAAGAAGTCACACAACACCAGGTTATAGTCCAACAGTTTTATTTGAAATCACAAGCTTTCGGAGCGCTGTTCCTTCATCAGGTGAAGTGGAGAGATACATAAAGACACAGCTTATATAGTCAGAGAATAGTGCCAGATGATTACAGGTAATCTATCTAACTACCATTTATCACATCTCGGCAGAGAGATAATCACAGCAATCAAAGGTGTGAATGGTGTCCAAACAGGTCAGTCAGGAAAAAATTACATCAAAGAACAATGAGGTGGGGTCACAAGGGGTCAAATGTTGCAGATGCTGGGGTCTGTATGAAAAACAAAAAACAGACAAAAAAACATTTTTTTTGCTGGAAATCACAGCAGGTCCGGCCACATCTGTGTAGAGAGAACAAGCCAACGATGACTCGAGTCTGGATGACACTACGTCAGGTAGGGTTATATGTAGCGTGACATGTGTAATGTATATACCTTTAAGGGGAGCTATCTTTTACAGCTCATGTAGACTGCAGTACCGGCAGTGACCACACCTGTATATAGTACTGAGTAGTAATCTGTACAGATCAGTTCCACTGTGAGCCACGTTGAGTAAACACCTGTTGTACCATTTCTCCTGCAGTCTGTGTCTTATTATACACGGACGCAACATTGGCGACGAGGCAAGTTCGAACCTACCTGCAACACTGCATCACCTCCCGGGGATTCGTTCCTGGAGATCAGTGGATTGGAGGTCAAGGCCAGAGACTCGGGCGTCGACCACAGGTAACCACCCAGTCATCCAGCAGAGACTCGAGAATTGCGGGGGAGGCTGTCGAGAGCCAGGCTTAGCTTTCCAGTCGAGGCGGTCCAGCGAAACGGGCTGGCAACAGGTAGTGCGCAGACCCTTCCCGGACAGCGGCGGGCTAGAGCCCGACCAAGCGGCACAGCAAAGGGCCGAGCAGCGTCGACGGGGGAGAGAGAGGGCAGAGCGCACAGGGCGCAGCCGGTGTTCAGGGGCCGAGCAGTGTCGAAGAGAGGGAGAGAGAGAGAGAGAGGGCAGAGCGCACAGGGTGCAGCCGGTGTTCAGGGGCCGAGCAGCGTCGGAGAGAGGGAGCGAGAGAGACGCACAGAAACCCGCGAGGCGCCGCCATTGCCACGAGGACCGCCGAGAGCGGCGTTGGCAGCAGCGCAGGAGAAGCGCGCGAAACCTACAGGGCGCCGCCATTGCCACAAGAACCACCGGGAGCGGCGTTGGCAGCAGCGGGGGAGGAAGGAAAGCGCGGGAGACGCCATTTTAAGTCATTGGTAGATGCCATTTTAAACCACACCCAAAATGCCGAAGAGTGGCAGTATTTGACAATGAAGTCGAAGATTGGACTACATATGTCGAACGAATAGAGGTGTACTGCAAGACAAATGAGGTGTCAGATGACAAGAAAGCGTCGGTATTGTTAAATTTAATGGGTGCAAAGACGTATGGTTTATTACGAAATCTAGTAACCCCAACGAAGCCAATGGAAAAGAGTTTTGAAGACATAGTAACGACACTACAGGAACATTTAAACCCCACACCGCTGCTGATAGCAGAAAGATTCAAGTTTCACAAACGGAACCAGCATAAGGGTGAAAGCAATGCTGATTATTTAACAGAACTGCGCAAACTATCGAAACACTGCCAGTTTGGAGCGGGACTGGCAGATACCTTAAGGGACAAGTTTGTGTGTGGGCTTCAAAGTGAAGGAACCCAGAAACGGCTTTTATCTGAAAAGGACCTTACGCTGGAAAAGGCTTTCAGCATTGTGGTTGATGGGCCTTCAATAACCACAAAACTAGAAGTTATAGACTTTAACAAGTTGGCTTTTAATCACTAAGATCAGAGCTAACATCTCAACACGCCGACTCGTTCACAGGAATGAGTCATACAGATCCTGGGATCTTTATGTAAGAGAAGTCAGGGGCAGAGCCAAGAGCCAAGACCTGGAACCTCCCAGGTTAGTCGGGAAAGAGGAAGTGAAACTATACACAGTGGGGGAGGGTAATATACATGAGTGCAAAACGAATACAGGATCAAGACAAACAGATTTCATTACAGCGGTATCATATGAAGCAGCAGCACGGGGCGCTGCAGAGATACAACAGAGACCGCAAGAATATGGCACAAACGAAATGTCATATGGAACAGAGAAGTGCTATCGTTGCGTCAGAACAACACATGACCAGAATGATTGCTGGTTCAAAGACAAAGTGTGCAGACAGTGTGGAAAAGTAGGACACATAGCACGAGTCTGCAGGTCGGGAAAGAAAACCAGCAATAAGAAACCTACCAAAGGAAAGTACAAGAAGGTACATAAGATGACGGAGAATAGTTCAGACGAACAAAAGAGTGATAACGGCTCCGAAAGCAGGGAACTGAGTTGTCTGAAACTACATAATGTGATCACAACGGAGGATCACCGAACCATTTGGGTCACTCTCAAGATAGCAGGAATCCAGGTAAAGATGGAATTGGACACAGGATCAGCCCTAACAGTCATAAACCGACGGGACTACGAGCGGCTATTCTCACACATACCCTTGAGAGACACAAAAATTATTTTGAAGACGTACACGGGGCAAAAAGTCTACCCCAAAGGAAAAATAAGGGTGACCGTTATATATAACGGTAAGGAAACACCAAAACTAGACCTGTATGTATTGCAAGATGGAGGACCACCATTACTGGGACGTGAATGGATCCGGAAAATACAACTGGATTGGCATTCCATACAGGCACTGACTGTGGCTGACAAAAAGGATGAAGACGTCACACCTGGGCGACTGTCAAAGATCCTAACTGATGCGAAAGAAGTGTTCCAGCAAGGACTCGGAACACTAAAAGGCATGACAGCGACGATTAAAATTGAAGAAAACGCAAGCCCAAAATTTTTTAAGGCCAGACGCCTTATGTGATCCACCCAGCCGTCGAAGCAGAGCTGGAGAGTCTGGAACGTTCAGGTGTACTATCCAAGGTAGACTGGAGCGAGTGGGCTACACCCATCGTCCCTGTGATGAAAAAGTAATTGAGCAGCACGCCTGGGGAACCAAGGAAGGTTCGCATCTGTGGGGACTTTAAGGTAACAGTGAACCCGGTCCTTCACACCGTACAATATCCACTTCCGCAGATTGAAGATATTTTCGCCTCGCTATCTGGAGGGAAACGCTTCACTAAGATTGATCTGGCCCAGGCGTATCTGCAAATGGAGGTAGAAGAAGCATCAAAAAAATACCTCACAATCAACACCCATAAAGGTCTCTACCAATACAACCGGCTGGTATTCGGGGTAGCATCAGCTCCAGCTATTTGGCAGAGGGCAATGGAACAAGTCCTGCAAGGGATCCCAGGGACCCAGTGTTATTTGGACGACATCCTGGTCACGGGCGAAAATGACAATGATCACCTTGCCAACCTGGAGCAGGTGCTCACTAGGTTGCAGGAATATGGGCTCCGAGCTAACCGCCCCAAATGCGAGTTTTTTAGAAAACAGATCTCGTATTGTGGCCACGTTATCGATAAAGAGGGGTTACATAAGACCCCAGAGAAGATTGAGGCAGTAGTGAAGGCTCCAGCACCGGAAAATGTGTCACAACTGAGGTCGTTCCTCAGGCTGGTAAACTACTACCATAAGTTCTTGCCAAATTTGTCTACAATACTACACCCACTGAACACCCTACTGCAAACTGGGGTGCCATGGAAGTGGAGTGACGAATGTAGACGAGCTTTCCAGAAGAGCAAAACACTAATCACATCGAAAGAGGTATTGGCCCATTACAACCCGGCATTACCAATTCGGTTGGCATGTGATGCGTCACCCTACGGCATTGGAGCGGTGCTGTCGCACAAATTCTCGGACGGCTCAGGGAGGCCAATAGCCTTTGCGTCACGATCACTAACCTCAGCCGAGCGTAACTACGCCCAGGTTGACAGGGAGGCCCTCAGCCTAGTGTGGGGAGTGAAAAAGTTCAATCACTATCTGCACGGGCAGAAATTCACCTTGCTGACTGATCACCAGCCTCTTGTCTCCATTTTTAATCCGAAGAAGGGCGTTCCGGTGATGACTGCGCAACGACTACAAAGATGGTCCCTTTTTCTAGGGGCGCACCACTATGAGATTGAATATAAGGGCACGAAACAGCATGGAAATGCTGATGGGCTATCACGCCTGCCACTGCCTACTGCGGAGGAAGCACCAGCAGTGGATCCTGTCGAAATATTCCATTCGACTATAGTTGAATACCTACCGGTAACTAACGCTTGTATCGAAAAGGAAACCCGAAATGACCCGACACTGTCTCGGGTATATGATTTGACGGTGAAGGGATGGCCAGCACATGGCGCCTCACTGTTGCCAGCATTCTCGACAAGGAGAAAACAGCTGTCAGTGTGCCAGGGGACCTTGATGTGTGGATCCCGAGTGGTAATTCCACCCAAGTTAAGGGATAGAGTGCTCAATGAGCTTCATGAGGGTCATCTGGGAGGGGTAAAAATGAAAAGCCTAGCCAGGGCTTATGTGTGGTGGCCGGGAATCGATAAACAAATCGAGGATCTGACCAAGAGCTGCTCACGATGCCAGAAAGTCCAAAATGCACCACCACAGGCCCCTCTACACCCATGGGAGTGGCCCTCATCTCCATGGCAACGGGTGCATATTGATTTTGCTGGTCCATTCTTGGACTCAATGTTTTTAATAGCCGTGGATGCGCACTCGAAATGGCCTGAGGTCATCAAAATGTCCTCCACCACCACGGAAAAAACTATTGCAGTCCTATGGACCATTTTTGCCAGGAATGGCTTGCCAGAACTGATTTGCTCCGACAACGGACCACAGTTTGTGTCCGAAGAGTTCCGGACGTTCTTGAAAAAGAAGGGGGTAAGGCATTACACATCCCCCCCGTATCATCCAGCCACAAATGGATTGGCTGAGAGGTTCGTACAAACCTTTAAGAAGGCAATAAAGGCTATGTACAATGACAACATTCCACTGCAGCACAAGGTGGACAATTTCCTGTTCACCTACCGGAATGCGACACATGCAGTCACCAACCAGGCCCCAGCCATGATGTTCTTTAACCGAAGGTTAAGATCTCGCCTGGATTTGCTCAGACCAAACGTACGAAGAGATGTTGAGAGTAAGCAATTCCAGCACATCCATGAGAAGCCAACAAGGAGCTTCAATGTAGGGCAACCAGTCTTGGCCCGCGACTACCGAACAGAAAAATGGCAGCCAGGAACGATATGCACACGGCAGGGCCCACTAATGTACACAGTGGACGTTGGGGAGAGCATCGTGAGACGCCATGCTGACCAGATCCTAGAGTCACAGGAACAAGTCAACCCCATGCCTCGCCCATGCGTACCTGGTGACGAACCCGACGTACAGGTCGCATCTACCCCAGAAACAGTAGCATCGGAAGCTGATGAACCAACCGACGACAGGGGGCCAGAATCGCCTCCGCACCAAGAGCAAGACACTCGGGAAAGGCGATATCCAGAAAGGATCAGGAAGCCTCCCCAAAGACTGAATATATAAATAGACTATTTTCAGCTAATGTTGCATGTTAAAAGTGTTAATTGTAATTAGTTTGATATTTAATTGTTAAATGAGTGTTATGGTACTGTTAATCTAAAAGGGGAGAAATTGTAATGTATATACCTTTAAGGGGAACTATCTTTTACAGCTCATGTGGACTGCAGTACTGGCTGCAGTACTGGCAGTGACCACACCTGTATATAGCACTGAGTAGTAATCTGTACAGATCAGTTCCACTATGAGCCACGTTGAGTAAACACCTGTTGTACCGTTTCTCCTGCAGTCTGTGTCTTATTATACATGGACAAAACAACATGAACCCAAGATCCCGGTTGAGGCCGTCCTCATGAGTGCGGAACTTGGCTATCAGTTTCTGCTCTACGATTTTGCGTTGTCGTGTGTCTCGAAGGCCGCCTTGGAGAATGCTTACCCGAAGATCGGAGGCTGAATGTCCTTGACTGCTGAAGTGTTCCCTGACTGGGAGGGAACACTCCTGCCTGGCGATTGTTGCGTGGTGTCCGTTCATCCGTTGTCGCAGTGTCTGCATGGTCTCGCCGATGTACCATGCTCCGGAGCGTCCTTTCCTGCAACGTATGAGGTAGACAACGTTGGCCGAGTCACATGAGTATGTACCATGTACCTGGTGGGTGGTGTCCTCACGTGTGATGATGGTATCTGTGTTGATGATCTGGCATGTCTTGCAGAGGTTGCCGTGGCAGTGTTGTGTGGTGTCGTGGTCGCTGTTCTCCTGAAAGCTGGGTAATTTGCTGCGAACGATGGTCTGTTTGAGGTTAGGCGGCTGTTTGAAGGCGAGTAGTGGAGGCGTGGGGATGGCCTTAGCGAGGTGTTCGTCGTCATCGATGACATGTTGAAGGCTGCGAAGAACATGGCGTAGTTTCTCCACTCTGGGGAAGTACTGGACGACGAAGGGCACTCTATTGGTTGTGTCCCGTGTTTGTCTTCTGAGGAGGTCTATGCGATTTTTTGCTGTGGCCCGTTGGAACGGTCGATCGACGAGTCGAGCGTCATATCCCGTTCTTACGAGGGCGTCTTTCAGCGTCTGTAGGTGTCCATCACGTTCCTCCTCGTCTGAGCAGATCCTATGTATTCGCAGGGCTTGTCCATAGGGCATGGCTTCTTTAACGTGGTTAGGGTGGAAGCTGGAGAAGTGGAGCATCCTGAGGTTGTCCGTGGGCTTGCGGTAGAGTGAAGTGCTGAGGTGTCCGTCTTTGATGGAGATTCGTGTGTCCAAGAATGAAACCGATTCTGAGGAGTAGTCCATGGTGAGTTTGATGGTGGGATGGAACTTGTTGATGTTATCGTGTAGTCTTTTCAGTGATTCTTCGCCGTGGGTCCATAGGAAGAAAATGTCGTCGATGTATCTGGTGTATGTTCTTCGCAGCCTTCAACATGTCATCGATGATGATGAACACCTCGCTAAGGCCATCCCCACGCCTCCACTATTCACCTTCAAACAGCCGCCTAACCTCAAACAGACCATCGTTCACAGCAAATTACCCAGCTTTCAGGAGAACAGCGACCATGACACCACACAACCCTGCCATGGCAACTTCTGCAAGACATGCCAGATCATCAACACAGATACCATCATCACACGTGAGGACACCACCCACCAGGTACATGGTACATACTCATGTGACTCGGCCAACGTTGTCTACCTCATACGTTGCAGGAAAGGATGCCCCGGAGCATGGTACATCGGCGAGACCATGCAGACACTGTGACAACGGATGAACGGACACCGCGCAACAATCGCTAGGCAGGAGTGTTCCCTCCCAGTCGGGGAACACTTCAGCAGTCAAGGACATTCAGCCTCCGATCTTCAGGTAAGCATTCTCCAAGGCGGCCTTCGAGACACACGACAACGCAAAATCGTAGAGCAGAAACTGATAGCCAAGTTCCGCACTCATGAGGATGGCCTCAACCGGGATCTTGGGTTCATGTCACGCTACATGTAACCCCACCTGACGTAGGGTCATCCAGACTCGAGTCGTCATTGGATTGTTCTCTCTACACAGATGCGGCCGGACCTGCTGTGATTTCTAGCAAAAAAAATGTTTTTTGTCTGTTTTTGTTTTTCATACAGACCCCAGCATCTGCAACATTTGACCCCTTGTGACCCCACCTCATTGTTCTTTGATGCAATGTTTTCCTGACTGACCTGTTTGGACACCATTCACACCTTTGATTGCTGTGATTATCTCTCTGCCGAGGTGTGATAAATGGCAGTTAGAAAGATTACCTGTAATCATCTGGCATTATTCTCTGACTATATAAGCTGTGTCTTTATGCATCTCTCCACTTCACCTGACGAAGGAGCAGCGCTCCGAAAGCTTGTGATTTCAAATAAAACTGTTGGACTATAACCTGGTGTTGTGTGACTTCTTACATTTGTTCAGAGAAGAACAGGAACAACATAAATATTTTTCATATGCTTTCCGTCTCTACCTCCTGGCTGGACCCTTTTCCTGAATTTTTATGTACTCTTGGCTGCATTTTGCACATTGCATTTTGTTGCACAGTAGATCTCCATTTTTTTGCATTTTTTTCTCCCTGCCATTTCTTTTCTTCCTTATTTCTGCTGGCTTTGGTGTGGTACCTGACCAAGAGGAGAGGATGCAGGTTCCGAACATAGTGCATAAATGACATGAGAAAGATGAGTTTGTGAGGAGAAAACAAATGCTTTTAGAAACTCTATTAAACTTGTCAGGCACAACTTGTCTTTTGCAAATCCATGCTGGCTGTCCATAATTAACCCACGTGTTTCCAAATGAGTATTAATTTTATCCTATTTTATGAACCCCCAAAGCTTACCAAGGGCGAATGGTCTTTAGTTAACAGGTTTATCCCTTTCTTCCTTCTTGAAGTGATGTTAACTTGGCAACACTCCAATCCACTGGCACAATTTACATATCTATGGATGCTTGAAAGATTGTGGTCAGAGCCTCAACCCCAACCTCCATCTTACTTGAAGCCACTTTGGATTATTGCAACATGCTGCATCATAGAGTGAATGCCTACGATTAGTATACAGTGAACGCCAATCACTGCCATTGTGCCCATTATTAAATAAGGCAGATTGCTATAAATAGGTTCTAATTCATAACACTTTAATCAACTCCTTAGCAAATTATCCATCTAAATTTAAAGAAAGAACACCAAAGCAGGAATAAAACTAAAAATATATATTTTTTACCTTGCTCTGCATTTCCCAAGGTTTTGTGATGGCAGATAAGTCACAGGCTGTCATCATCATGGCCCTAAATTAATGATGCACAGGATGATATATAAATAAGAAATTAAACTCAGTACTATAACCACAATAATAATTACAAGTAACCAATGTTCCCTGTAGGCTGCTGTATGTTCTGCGCGACCTGTTTCTTTCAATGCGTGGTCCCTTTAAATTTCTGCGCATGTGCGGTATGTCCAATGTAAAAGCTTGTGGACGGCCTGCACAGGATCTTGCAGATTACTGCGCGGCCGTGCACGCGGCGGCTTAGATGGAACACTGCAAGTAACCGTAGTATCATAACCCCAGCAAACGCCTTGGATGGAAACATAGCATAAGTAACATTAACTTGAAAATTCTCAAGCCAAGATTTAATTAAAGCTATGTTTTTTCAACAAATTTTAAAGTCTAATTGCAGGTTTGAAATTTCAAAGCGATTCCATAAAAAAAATCTAAAAATAGGCTTACATGATAATCTCTTTCCTGGTTGTTTGCAGTATCATAAACTGCACCCATTCTTCATTGTCTTCATATGTTTCAGACAGGTCTACTATCTTTTGAAACATTGTCCTTTTTCTGTCATGTAATAGAAATAACAATATTACACACTAATTGACTGTTGAATTTTAAACCAATAGAGTTTGCATTTAATTATTTCTAATGAAAATGACATAAAATCCCAATCTGTGATTTTTTTAATAAGATATTTGAAAAATATACTTGAAATAAAGTGCCAAGTCTGTAGCAATGATGGCAATGTCCATCAGATGGAATACATGTTCATACTGTCTTCGGTTGAGATTTTGGAAGATATTTAAATCCTGTTAAAATCAAATAACACCACTAAGTAAAACATGAGTCAGACTCAGCACCATCTACTACATTGCAGTAAAAATCACATGTAAAAGAAAAATATTTCAGAGCACATTATTAATGCTTTTCAAAATTCATTCTAATCTACCTTCTAATTTTTTCTAATTATTTTCTCCATTGGTATCTCTAGCCATATGTTTCCTATCACAACAGAATGGGAGAATGACTTAGCTCTGTGGTGAAAAAAAGCCAGTCTTAAACCAGCTGTTAAGAAGCATGTAGGATTACCCTGATGACATGCACTCTTTGATTTTCTCTACCTTCCTACAGAAAGTATTTACTCTCTACTCACTGCCTCCCATAGCAATGTGACAGAGATTGGGAACAATTCCAGGTGGGCGATTAAACCTGTGTATTGCCAATCAGTCACAATGTGCATTGGTGTTACAAAGAACTGTAGCCCTGGAGATGGAGCACACGGTGTCCGCCAGCACACTCGAGGCCTTCTGCGGCCGGTGGGCACCGCAGCGACTGGAGTGCATTATCACCCCTGGGAATACAATTTTAATTTAAGTTGTTAAGTTTTATTTAATGTTTTTGTTAAGTAACAGTTTATTTGTTTAGAGGGTGCATCAAAAGAGTACAAAGAATTGTGCCACTTGACAATGATGTCCTTTTTAAAAATAAATTATTTTTTGTGTTCATCAAGTTGAACGATGTCAACGCTGTGTACCTTCTGAATGCAGTGGTAACATTAAGCACTCCCAGGTTAGGTATAGTATATTGGTGAGATGCCCTAAAATTGTGCCTTAACTCCAGCAACAGATGACTACCAATTACTCAATCAATAATGGTGGGGTTCATTTTAACTTAACACTCCCGGCAGTAAACTTACGGTATTTGATCAGCTGCCCGTTTTATACCCTGCCCTACTTCACTTGCCATTGTGAAAAGTAAAATCGGGTGAGGTGTAAAAAAGGCAGCCACTCTGAACCCGTCCATTTCCTGTCAGGCGGGTTAAATTAAAATGATTCCTGATCTTACAATTTCCAACATCAATCATTCCATTCTTCTCCCTCAAACTTTTCTGGTACCCAGAATAACAACGATGAGACCAAAATACTGGCATCCGTTTGCGGAAAGCCTCCGATCACAAATTCAGGCCCAATGAAATTAAGATTGCAAGAACATAAAAAAAGCACCTCTATAAGTACTTCTGATGGGAATGTGCACTGACATGGTGCTTTGTTACTGATGGAGGTTAGAATCATATAGGAAAGGGTGCAGTTATATGATGCTGACAAAAAGAGCTGATGTGTTGGCAGCTTTTGTCAGCAAAAAATTCCTACCAGGAACTGTGCCAAAAATGGTGAGGAAATTCATCACCAATAGGAAGTGGAAAAATAACACAGGAGGAGCTTACATTTCACCAACGCACAATCATGTCTTGCAGGAAGTCTTGCTTACATCAAAACTTTCAAAATTAGGCTTGGCACCAAGGCAATGAAAATAATGTGGTATCAGTGCGAAAAAGAATTATGACTGCATTAAATGTGGAATAGCTTACACTGATGATTTAATTACAAGCAAACAAAAGAAGAATTTCCTTCTATTCTTGTGCAAGCTAATGGTTAATAGTGAAAATGTTAATGAAAATAACCATAGATACCTAGGTTACCTAAAAGCAACATCAATACATGTTCTTGCCATTTTTTTCCAATATTTATTGTATGTAAAATTATATGCAATCTTACTCTCTGATCTCTGAGTATTGTCTTTTTACATTTTCAATATAATAATCACTTAATATAAATAAAATATTTTAAATCTGTAAATTTTCCTTCTGTTTTCCTAGGAAGGCTGGGAATTACCACAGTTATCACATACCTCATCTTGGAGCAGGGTTTTACTAAACTCCAAATGATGTCGCTCCATAATGGATGACCCATGAAGTCTTGCCAATGGATCCTGTGACCTATTGGATTTATGAAATGTAATTAATAAGAGTGTTTCTTATAATAGCTTGACACAATAAGTGAACTAACACATGATAACTACCTTTAGTAATGGTGACTCACTTCATTTGATAGAGGTTGTTTGTTCCTCTGTGATCAATGTCATGGCAAAATGCAGCTGTCACCATAGCGAATGCCTCCAGATCTGTGTAGTAGCACTTTAAATTTCCAGTCTAAAAAGAAGTTCATAGGGCAATGTTAATGGCCCAGAATTTTCATGAGCGCGGCATCTCATGACGTGCCCTATGATTTTGATTTTTTTCCCTCACCCTTCAGCTCAAAATGTTTTTGTGCCGCACATTACTGGAAGTACAAACTGATAACAGGCAGCAGGGCACCTGGGACCTTGGTGAACAATGGGACCAACAGTCTATCTCCTTAACCAATGAGATTTAAGGATAGAGAAAGAAACAGAGGAATGATGGAGAAGGAAATATGGTGAATTAAAGTCAAATTAGGTACTGAAAGAGAAATAAAGAGAGGGAAAGAAAGACTGGATTAAGAGAGAGAGATTAAAGAGACAAGAAGAAAAAAAATAAAATTTTAAATGTTCAAAACCTCATAGAACAATTTACTACCTGAAGGAATAAGACTCCACAGTTTTATTGGTTCCCATTCTGGGCCGGAGAGGTTGAGTGGCATTGCAGGAACATTAATTTCATAATTAAAAGGGTCCTTACGCTGTTAAGTACCAGCATTAACTTTCTGCGGTAAGTTTAATTCATATTTACTGCGCAAATGTAGCAATTCCTTGAAACTCACGAGGAAGTTGACGGCGAGTTATTGTTTTCGCAAGACTATTAGCAGAGCAGCCCAAATCGTCCAGCAATTTGTGACGATTCGCAACTCACTGGGTATCTCTTCCACATCACAGATTAAGGGACAATTTATACATATATATAATGGTGTATGCATTAAACTCACTGTTATTTTCCCAGCGAATCTGGCCCAATGTGTTCTGACAACATTAAATATATATTTTGTTTACATACCAGCCAAACAACACTGAAATAAAAATGTTACACCACATAGCAACTGCAGCACCACTACCAATACAATATTTAAGAAAAATCTAACTGAAAGCGAAAAATACATTGGCCCAAAATTTGCGGTCAGTGGCGAAGTGACGGTGTTCGCCGCTGACCACGAAGAAAGCTGCCCACAAAGATCTCGCAATCTCTTTGGCAAAAACTTAAGCTTTCTCAGTGTTAATTTGATTGTAGTGCTGTCAATAGGGTCTCCCCAATGTGATGCAGTAGTGACATCATCAAGCTGTCTAAGCAGCCAATCACATTGAAGAATTCTCACAGACAGCAAGCCAGGAAATAAAAAGCACTGATTCAATTCACTTTTATAATTTTTTACATTGGGACATACACATGGGGTTAAGGTAGAAGCTGAAAATGATAAACAAACTTTTAAAAAAGAATTAAAAAGATAATGTTTTATTATTTTAATAATCTAGTAATTTTCTATCATAATGGAGAAATTTTACATTCCACAAATATAAAATGTGTTTTTCAGGGCCAGAACAGTTGTTCAGCAGTCAATACGGCATTAAAACACCAGTTACACCTATTCCAACAAGGCTGAACTTTTAATGGGGTAATTTGGTCAGAAAAGCTTTAAGTTTTCGCCAATTCAACTGATTTCACTGATTGCCAACTATGGGGAGTTACACAGCGCAGCCTGTGGCGGAGCAGTGAATGACTGACCGCAACTTAAGGATTTCCACATTTAGAAGCGCATGCGCTAAATCCTGAAGTTACGGTCAGTTTCAGGGGCATGTTCATCGTCATTACCATAGCAAAATCTGGGCCATTGTAATAGAAACATAGAAAAATAGGAGCAGCAGTAGGCCATTCGGCCCTTCGAGCTTGCTCCACCATTCAATATGTTCATGGCTGATCACTTATCTCAATACCATATTCCCGCTCTCTCCCCATACCCCTTGATGCCTTTTGTGTCTAGAAATGCAAATCCTTCCTATTTGTTTTGAACAGGTGCTTACGAACAAATAACCACCAATTTGAATTTGCATTTTAGGCAATAAACTTGATTTTGCTAATGTTATTCTGAGTTCTCTTGTAATTACATTGCTAGTAGACTAAAGACATCTATTTAGACAGTTATTAGGGAGCAGATCAATTTGATTTTAGCAAGTATAAATTTTGCACTATTGGAAAGCCTTATGATGCCTACATTACAGACTAGATTTTGATACTGGAGGCGTGTAGGAGGCGGGACTACAACTTTTGGGCTTGTAGTCCCGCCTCCATCGAGTTGTGGCCAACCAACTCGATTTTCACTTGATTGACCTTGTTGAGCCCACCCAGTGGGCTCAGCAGGCCAATTAAGGGCCACCCGGCAACAGGTGATGTCACAGATTGACATTTCATCTGTCAAGAGCTTTTGACAGATGAAATATCAATGTTTGACAGCTCTTTGAAGCTGTCAAACACTTACAATCTGTACATTAAGTTAATTCCTTCCTCTCAGGCTGATTTAGAGATCTCTCCAGAACAGAAAGCTGAATGCTGCAACTTTTGACAGCTCGCGCCATTCTGCTTTCTGTGCCGGTGGGATGAGGGACTCCCGAGACCTGAAGGAAGGAAGGCTGTAAAGGTAAGTAAAGGTAAGTAAAACTTCTTTAAACACTTTACACACACCAAACCCACTTAACTCTGCACTCATGCACCCATCACTCACCTGAACACCGGACATCTCGAACCCTCCAAGCCCACACTTCAGGAATAAAAATAGTGATTAGGCTAAAAACTGCCTGTTAACTACCTGTTAACAGGCAGTTAATTGGCACTAATCCCCTTCCCACCTCGGGGAGGTGGCTCCCAGCACAGGTTAGGTATCCACCTCATTTGAAACTGGCATGGAGGCGGGATGAGTTCGTGCCCCCCCCCCCGATTTCAAAATTTGAACCCCCAACATGCCTCCAGTCCCGCCTCCATGGCCCAGTGAAAATCCTGCCCTACAAGTTCCAATGGATGCATATTCCACTACTAAAATAGGACTAAAGCTGACTTTGCAATAAAAAAAGTTGTTAATGCAGTTATTGGCTACAGGCTTGTTTTAAATTTCAGGAAATGTCTTTTCTGATACTATTGAGAGTATCATGCCTAGCTGTAGTGATAATTCGCGTGATACATTTTTCCTGAGCGAAGAATTCTGATATGTGCTGGCTATATGTGAGGTCCCACCTGTGATGCAAAACCTTGCAAAACTTACCCACAACTGTTGGCTTTGAATATCTCTATAGTGAAAGATTTCCATACTATCCTTCTGGACAGGGATTACAGCTGATCTCTCCCATAGGGCCTGAACCCAGCTATAACTTGGGAATCTGTATTCAATGTGTTGTGAAGAACACTGCCACAAATATTTGCTGATCTCCTAAGATTGCCCAAGGTAATGAAGGTAAGCATGAGTATTCATGCACATCCTGAAGGAATGCTAGAGATATGACTCACCTCCACATCTACTTCTGCCACTGTTGAGGATTCTCTATGTTTTTCATGGAAAAGACTTGAACATGAGTTATCTTAAGATGTGTTTTTTTTTTAACAAAGACTTGCCTAAAAGGGGTTAGCTTTCCAAAACAGCCCCATGCTGAGTTGTGGATCGATAGGCAGACAACAACAACAACTTCCATTTATATAGCACCTTTAATATAGTGAAACATCCTAAGGTGCTTTATAGGAGCGTTATCAAACAAAATTTGACATCAAGCCACAAAAGGAGATATTAAGATAGGTGACCAAAAGCTTGGTCACAGAAGTAGGTTTTAAGGATCGTCTTAAAGGAGGAGAGAGTGATAGAGAGGCGGAAAGGCATGGAGAGAGACTTCCAGAGCTTAGAACCCAGGAAGCTAAAGCCACAGTCACCATTAGTGGAGTGATTAAAATTGGGAATGCTCAAGAGGCCTGATTTGGAGGAGCACCGAGACCTCAGAGGGTTGTAGGGCTGGAGGAGGTTACAGAGATAGGGAGGAGTGAGGCCATGGAGGGATTTGAAAACAAGGATGAGAATTTTAAAAATCGAGGCATTGCTCAGCCAGGAGCCAATGTAGATCAGCGAGTACAGGGGTGATGGGTGAATGGGACTTGGTGAGAGTTAGGATACAGGCAGCTGGGTTTAGAATGTGTCCAAGTTTATGGAGGGTGGAAGATGGGAGGCCAGTCAGGACAGCATTGGAATAGTCAAGTCTACAGGTAACAAAGGCATGGATGAGAGTTTCAGCAGCAGATGGTCTTGGTGAAAAATAAAGAAGAAAATAATAAAACTAGTCCAAGAACAGCCTAGAAATTCTTACTTTACCGTTTAGATGATTCCCCCTGCTAGAGCTGTCTATCGGGTAACTAAGTGTGACTTGGACGAGGCATTCTGCATGTCTGCATACCAGGAAGTTGCAATTAGGATATTTCCATCCCCTTCTTAATAATCAAACAAAGCTTCCATCAGCTTCAAATAGGAGTTTACACTGCTAGCACCAGAACTGATCAAGAAATCCACCAGTGTTGAAAATAGGCGGGATTCAGGCAAAACAGAATTCTGCTGAATTTAAAGTTCTGTTATGCGCAGTCAGCCACATGATGTCATCTATAACTCACACTAAAACTGTGTTAAATTATTTATTTCCTGCTGCCCATTTTCTTGCCAATTTCCCCCTCAATGTTTTATGATTTTATTCCTCAGCCAAAAGGTATGAGGTTCTCATACATTTGATAACACTATTCTGAAATCAACGTTTAGAAGTCACATGAGAATGTCATTGTTGATGTGCCTCTCCCACATTACTTTGCATAGATTAGGAGCTAGTTGGGCAATCAGGTTACCCAGTGAAATATTATCCAATAAATGAGTTTTGTAAGAATATGATGCTTCATTACATTGTCTACTTACAATACTTAATGATGACAGGGAACTGGAATTTGATATAGAATGCTAAATTATAATGATGTGAGGTTTCAACGAATAATGATTACAAACTGAATACTGAAATGTCCATATACAAGTAGGGACACTGATGATTGGAAAGTTACTGAAAACTTTATGAAAGTCACCAATTACAATGGGGGTAATTTTTAAAATCTCAAACCCGACCTCAACATGCTGCCAACCCGCCCACTTTTGGATTTAACGGAGCTGTGAGAGGGGGAGGGGCAGCCAACTCGCTCCTAGAAGGTGGGTTAGCCATTTAAATATTAGAATGAGGCTGGGAGCCCCACATTTAATCTGTTTTACAGGTTTAACCCTGGCCAGCCAGGTTTTTGGCAGCTCAAGGGAGGCGAGGACAGCTTAGGGAAAAGGTAAGTGCCCTTACAGAACTTCTTGCGGGCCAGGAGGAGCAGGAGTGCTTCCCCTGGCCCCCCAAGCTTACCTGCTTCCCTGGAATCACACCCCCTCCCCCATCAGACCATCCCCAACCAAAGACCAACCCCCCCAGGTCAGGGATCGGAGCCCCTCTGGATTGGATCACCCCGCCCCGGGGACAGGAATCGGACCCCTCCCCAGTTCAGGGATCCGACAACCCCTCCCTCCCTTCCTCACAGGGTCGGCGATCAGACTCTCCCTGCCCACTAACACAACAGCAGATTCCTTATCAATTCAATTCAATTCAATTCAAATCGCTTTATTGGCATGATAAGGTACATCTTATGTTGCCAAAGCATCAAAATACATTTATGGTTGAACACATAAACGCAGTTCTATTCATACAGTGTATAAACAGGTATATCCCTGAGTGTATAAATATACATTCGCATTATTTATACATACTCTTGTCTTAGTTTACTGGTTGTCCCTCTGTTCATGGCAAGCTGTAACATAGTGTGCCGCCAGTGCTACACAGCTTCTCTCCTCCCCCAGTAGGTATGGGAGTTTTTGGTTGCCATTCAGATTTCTGAATTCAGGGCATATTTGTGAGAATTTTTGGTAGAAATTCTCCCTGATGCCCTGATATTTTCCACAGGCTGTGAGGAAGTGCATCTCTGTCTCCACTACTCCCTGACTGCAGTGAGAGCATATCCTGTCCTCTCTTGGCAGCCTGGTCTGCCTGTGTCTGTCTTTTTCGATGCTAGGCTATGTTCGCTAAGTCTGTACCTTGTCAAGGTTTTTCTCAGTTTGTTATCCTTTACCATGGTCAGGTAATCAGCTATGTTGTATTGTCTGTTTAGGGCCAAGTAGCAATTGAGTTTGCTTTGGGTTTTTGTTGTTTCTGCCCAATATGTCAGATATTTTTCCTTTTGCTTAGCGACTGCTGTGGCTCCGGCCTCCTCCAGAGTTCGCCCCGCCCAGCTGGGAGCCAAGCCTGTCAATCAGGTTGGCTTCTGGGCGGGGATCCTGTTTAAAAAAAAAGACGCCACTAACGCCACAGCATGCGGTCCCAACCAAAACTCCCCCTCCCCTCCACCCCGGCTCGGAAAACCTGCCCCTCACAATATCGGGGCTAATGTTTCCCTTTGCATTTCACAGACTGAATGATTTAATTCAAGTTAGATGAAATGAAAAAAAACTGATTTCACCTGGAAAATCAGCAAGACTTACCATGAGCAGCGTAAACATGGTGTGTCCAACATTGAACCCATGGCGCCAGTTGTGATAGGTAATTTTTCTATATCCTTTACTCAGGCTATACATGAAACGCACCAGTACCTGCAGCATGGAAAAAGTTTTGACATTATTTTATTCTTAATAAAGCATTAGTTTTGAGATATGTTGATCTTCAAACTCACACCAGCTGGTTATGTTTTCAATAATTTGTGATCATTTTTCCAAAACACCAAGCTATTTCCTATTGAATTATATAGGCTGGATTTCCTTTAATCCATCCCTACATTACAACAGTGACTCCAAGTCAAAAGTATTTCATTGGCTGTGAAGCACTTTGGGACATCCTGAGGTTAAGAAATGCGCTCTTTAAATGCAAGATGTTTCTTACAGTGTCTCAGCAGGACTTCTGCCTATTGCCTAACTGTGCCCCAACCCTGGCCAAGCTTCCTGGGTTAGGGGCCATTATGGCGGGTTCCCAACCAGTTATCACTAGTGGTCACCAGGAAAATCAAGATGCTACAGAGGCAGTGCTACCTCTACAGCACCAGAAGAGGTGCAAGGAAATGTTAAACGGGGCCTCGTACATCTTTCATCGAGATCGAGGCTTTCAGCAGGTAAGGGATCAGGTAGAGAAAGAGGAATCCTCTACTGGGCCCTTCCTCTCTAATTTTAACATTTGTGACCATTACTGTCATTACCCAGGTCTACTACTACCTTCACCAAGCAGTCCTGGGGAGCAGCAGTGAGCAGGGTGGA
The DNA here is from genome assembly GCF_052327205.1 of Somniosus microcephalus. Taxonomy (NCBI): domain Eukaryota; kingdom Metazoa; phylum Chordata; class Chondrichthyes; order Squaliformes; family Somniosidae; genus Somniosus; species Somniosus microcephalus. The sequence goes on from NC_140994.1 coordinate 164,805,735, forward strand.
CAGGAGGAAAATAAACTGGGAATCTGGGCCCCACACTTTCACCAGCATTTGCCTGTGGTAGTCAGTGATGGAACAGTTAAGAGCGGTCCTGGCCTGGGGAGGAGTGAGGGAAATCAAGTTTGGGTTTTGTGGGCAGGAGTAGGCCTCACTGCCTGGATTTCCCTGTTGTTTCCCCCAAACTCTTACCTGATTTGGGGTGGAGAATTACAGAGGAAAATCCAGGCCCATACCTGAATTTACCAGAAACCTTTTGCAGAGATGCAAAAATGACATTTCATTGCCGTAAAAATTAAAAGTGTATGAAATGTACAGAGTGAAGTGCCACAACCTGGATTATATGAAAACTGTTATATCCGTGTATCTTAATGTTGTGTCCTTCAATAATCAGACAACAGACTGCAGGGAACGATCAACAGGTGTTTACTGAATGAGGGTTCAAACTGCAACTGACTGTACAGATCACTACTCAGGGTTTATATACAGGTGTGGTCACTGCCGGTACTACAGGGTACAGGAGCTGTAAAAAGTAGTTCTCCCCCTTAAAGGTACATACATTACAAAAACTATAGTTATTTTGAAGCCCTTTCTACATCATTAATCGCGGCATTTATCGTGTGCTTCAACAACTGGCATGGAGACAACATCCAATGATATTAACTGGAGAACAGCCAATAGTGAAATTCAGCCATTTCTTCTCACATTGCAAAGATTAAAAATAAATTGAAATAAAAAATAAAACAAAATAAACTATTATATAGTGGAACCCTTACTGAAGTGAAAGGTTACAATTATGATCTGCTAAAACGCATGTTATTACAAAATGCACTTGCTTTGTACACAAAATAAAATTCATAATGTACATATTAGGTGGTGATATTTTTCAACAGGATGGTTTTTGTATCTCACAGTAATGGATTACTGCATCTTATTTTATCACATAAATAATAGTAAAGCTGAGACATAAGTTTATTTGGTATGCCTTGTAGGTAAATAAAATTACTTACCTCCTGTGGTATGTGGAACTTATCAACCACACCAAGTTCATAATACATCTGTATTCCACATTTCACAAGTTCCAGTGGAGACCACTCAAAATCACAAAAGTGAAATTCATAGATTTCTGCTTCTTCAGCATTTGGAAGTTCTTGGTCCTTAAATATAAAATGAAAAGGTGAATAATAATAGACGATGGGGTGGAATTTCTGCAGGGCTTGTCCCGATCCCCTACCATTACTTCTGCATTACCCTGGAGAAATTACATAAACAGCCATTTACACCATTTCTGAGGGGTTTCTGTTGATCTTCTACCAAAATTATAGCAAAGGTCAGAAGAACCCCAGAATTGCGGGCAGGTGTAGCTAGATAGGTGGAAAGAAAGAAACCTATGGAAGCCTTGACATGCTGCATCGCAGTACGATGAAACACAGGTTGATGACTGCAGTCTCCTGTGTGCTGAGGAGACACCAAGCAATGTTCAAGCACTTCTCTCAGGAAGGAGGAGGGGGAAATCAGCGGGACAGTCACCTTAAGCTCTCTTGTACCCCTTCAAGTGGCAACTTCAGAGCAGCAATGGTGGAATCTTAGAGCAGGCTGCCCACCTGTTCATCCTTTTATGGGACTGTCTGTGGCAAGGGGAGGGGGGCAAGCTCTCAGAAGGGGAAGGGAGAAAATACATTTATTTAAAAATGTATGGAGACAATCGCTGCAGCCCATTATTCTGAATAATTATTGCAACTATTCTTAAAGCTACACTTTTGTTCAGTGTGTTTTTATCAGTCTATTTTTAATTATTCAATACCAAAAAAATTGCTTGTCATCTTTAAAAAAAAATAATAAAAAATAATTGTGCAATCTTAGCTGCAACTCTACTCACCAATAGTTCTTGAAGTTCTTCTTCTTCACATTCATTTGGTTCTTTATCAAAGTATTCTCTGGTTTTCTGATAAGTTTAGTGATATGGTGTTATTTTCAAAATCATAAAATTGAACGAAATGTAATTTCAATATTACATAATTTCTAAAAAATAATAGGTCTTCACTATTGTTCCAACATACCAGGATGTCCTGTATATCCTCGTTAGAGCATTTAACATGATAGTTCACCATGTCTTGGGCAATGTCTTTCCTGTTTTCTAGCTTGTTCATTTTGTCATATGTATCAGTGTTCAAAACAGACCACCCAAGGAACTGTGTCAAGGCCTGTAAAAGATAAAGAGCTCTCAAAAAGGCGCTTTCTGTAGATTGGTTGGGATTCTAAAGGTACCTCATTGAATCTTACTTCCATCAGAGTTTCATCCATGTCATCAAATGGCTTTCCATCCTTCCTGTTATAAAATGTGGCAACTCCAACAATTTCCTCTTTCTTGTTTACTATTGGCATTGAGAGCACATTCTTAATTGTCCATCCCATATTATCAAGTGGCTCCGTCTGTAAATGTGATACAGAATTTGATTAAGAGACACACAGGGTATTTGTGGCTAATACAGGAACTTATCTATGTACTTTAATTTTGGATAGGTCTATCCAGGTAAGCATTAATATGTTTATAAAGAAAGGGTTTCCCACCTGAAATTCAAAGAATTCATCTGCAGCTGCATTCATAATGTTGCATATCTGGGAAAACAACACATGAAATATAGGTGTTTTTCCCCTTAATCCCAATTCATTCTACATTACGTTAATAGTAGAAAACTTGCATTGTAAAAACAACCTGCATTTATATAGCGCCAAAGCACAGCAAAGTACTGTCGTACATGCTCTAGGATTTCAACACTTACAAGACTGTTTTCTGCAACATATGTTGGCAATCCACTAACAAGGGCCCAATGGTCCGCAGGAGGGGTCCTGGAAGAAAGTAAAGCACCCAAATTAGACGAGAAGGTTTCGCTTAAAATGGTAATTGAAATTATTTTCTTTGTATTTATAAGTAATACCAAACAAGTCTAATATTTAACAAGAAAAATAAAAAAGACTGTGATTGCTGGAAATCTGAAACAAAAACAATAAATGCAGACAGCATCTGTAAGGAAAAGTCATTATTTTCTAGATAGCACCTCAAAAACTGTAAATCCCATCTCAAATTAAACAAAAAAATTCTAATGAGCATTCTTGAATATTAATATTGGGTATAATTTCATCCTTTAGTTTGCAGAGTTGCTGGTCGCAGAAATGTTGCTGTGAGCAGAAAGAAAATTGAAGAGAAGGGCAGCCCTAGGCTACAATCATGGGCCACCTTCCATCCCCATTCAAATTAGGAGGAGGTTTGTTAGAAATAATTGATAAAAAATTTGCTCCACTCGAGTTGATTTTGAAATTAGGATCTCAGCCTTCAGTTTTCTTTTTGTTGTTGCTATTTTCAAAACGCTATTCTGATTTTTAAAATTGTTTCAAATAAATTGCTTAATTTGTTAATTAAAAAGAATGGAGGTTACCTCATACTAAAAATATTTAGATAATTTCAATTGCATTTGCTGCAGCCCAGAGGTATAGGTGGCGACATTGGGGTCAAAGACCAAGGTGCATGGAGTGCACACCCAGTGCCAACAATGGCACCATAATTAGTGTCCATCCAATTCTCACAGTAAGCAGCAAGCCTAAGTAAATTGAGTTAATAGAAACATAGAAGATAGGAGCAGGAGTAGGCCATTCGGGCCTTCGAGCCTGCTCCACCATTCAATGAGATCATGGCTGATCATCCAAATTCAGTACCCTGTCCCTGCCTTCTCCCCATATCCCTTGATCCCTTTAGCCTTAAGAAATATATCCAACTCCTTCTTGAATATATTTAATGAACTGGCCTCCACCGCCCTCTGTGGCAGAGAATTCCACAGGTTCACCACTATCTGGGTGAAGAAATTCCTCCTCAATTCAGTCCTAAATGGCTTACCCCTTATCCTTAGACTATGACCCCTGGTTCTGGACTCCCCGGCCATCAGAAACATCCTTCCTGCATCTAGTCTGTCCAGGCCTGACAGAATTTTATAGGTTTCGATGAGATCCCCTCTCAATCTTCTAAACTCCAGTGAGTATAAGCCCAATCGACACAATCTCTCCTCATACGTCATTCCTGCCATCCTAGGTATCAGCTTGGTGAATCTTCGCTGCACTCCTTCCATGGCAAGAACGTCCTTCCTCAGATAAGGCGACCAAAACTGCACACAATACACAAGGTGCGGTCTCACCAAGGCCCTGTACAACTGCAGCAAGACATCCTTGTTCCTGTACTCGAACCCTCTTGCTACCATTTGCCTTCTTAACTGCCTGCTGCACCTGCATGCTTACCTTCAGCGACTGGTGCACAAGAACACCCAGGTCTCTTTGCACTTCCCCTTCTCCCAATCTATTGCCATTCAAAAAATAATCTGCCTTCCTGTTTTTGCCACCAAAGTGGATAACCTCACATTTATCCACATTATAGTGCATTTGCCATGTTTCTGCCCAATCACCCACCCTGTCCAAATCATACTGGAGTTTCACGACATCCTCCTCACAGCATATCCTCCCACCCGGCTTTGTGTCGTCTGCAAATTTGGAGATATTACATCCAATTCCCTCGTCCAGATCATTAATATATATTGTGAACAGCTGGGGTCCTAGGACCGATCCTTGCGGTACCCCACTAGTCACTGCCTGCCACTTGGAAAATGACCCGTTTATTCCAACTCTTTGCTTTCTGTCCGCCAACCAGTTCTCTATCCAAGTCAATGCCTTGCCCCCAATCCTGTGTGCCTTAATTTTGCACGCTAATCTCTTATGCGGGACCTTATCGAAAGCCTTCTGAAAGTCCAAATACACCACATCCACTGGTTCTCCCTTATCTATTTTACCAGTTACATCCTCAAAAAATTCCAGTCGATTAGTCAAGCATGATTTACCTTTTGTAAATCCATGTTGACTTTGTCCGATCCTGTCACTGCTTTCCAAGTGCTCTGCTATTACGTCTTTTATAATGGACTCTAGCATTTTCCCCACAACCGATGTCAGAGTTAATGCTGTTTCGCTTTCCATTACAGACTTAACTATTCTTATCTGAAGGTGAGAGCCACTGCCCCAAAACAGTTCCTTTATGGAGCCTTGCCCAGCTTCAGCTATAACCAAATTCCATTCCTGCACCACATTGACCTCCAAGGTAACCAAAAACTGACTCTTCCTGGGAGAAGGAAGGGAGATATAGATTGTAATAAAGGGGACAGAAAAATGGGAATTGATTGAAATGAAGGAAACAGGGGAAGGGGAAACCAACACAGATCAACATTTTATTATGCTTGGACTTGGATAAATGTCAGCATTCTCAACTGCTCTTCTATTTTTAAGGATGAAGATGAAAGTGAAGGGAGACCAAACACAGATTGGGTGACCGCTTTGCGGAACACCTCCGTTCAGTCCGTAAGGGTGACCCCGAGCTTCCGGACGCCTGTCATTTTAATTCACCGCCCCATTCCCACTCGGACCTCACCATCCTCGGCCTCTTGCATTGTTCCACGGAAGCTCACCGTAAACTCGAGGAACAGCACCTCATCTTCCAATTAGGCACTTTACAGCCTTCCGGACTCAATATCGAGTTCAACAATTTCAGATCATAACCTCGGCCCCTATTACATTTTTACTTATATTTTTTATCCACACCTTTGTTTTGGCCTCCCCCCCGCTTTCTTTTTTTTTCTCTCTCCCACATGGCAGCTGTCTCCCATTCTGCCAGCGCATTTCACACCATCTTTTGTCTCCACTAGTCCTATCACCATCTTGTCTCATTTTGAATACCTCTTAATGTCTCTTCTTTTTTGTTCTCTCCCAGCCTGGCCTCTTAGTCTATTTCATTTCCTGTGCCTCTTTAGTCTTGACAAAGGGTTCACCCGAAACGTTGACTCTATTTTTTTCTCCACGGATGTTGCCTGGCCTGCTGAGTTTTTCCAGCATTTTCTGTTGTTATTTCGGATTTCCAGCATCTGCAGTATTTTGCTATCGTAATAGAGTTTACAAGCTTGTTTGGAATTTCCACCAAACCCCCTAAAAGCGAGGTCCATTCTCAGTAAAAGCACATTGTGTAATAGTTCCAGGTACATATCCTGTGTACCCTTATTAAAATAATAAATTTACCTTCAGCATCCAGAACCTGACTGTTAATTTAGCACTGTCATTATACTACAGAATAGCTACACTATAGCATCCATTGTTTTAAGAAGAGGTCATTAAACTGGGGTATGGAAATTGAGTTAAGGATTTCTGTGTCAATTTCATGTTATTTGGTATAGACAATACCAAATGGCAACAATTGGATTAGTCACAATCGACAGTCACTTAGTCAATCGGCATTACATCTATTGCTTCCCATCCCACCGATGAAAACCATGGCCCGGAATTTGCAGTCCAGATGCCGGCAAACTGACTGCAACTTCGGGATTTGACGCATGATCGTGAAGTTGCGGGCTGTCATCCAATGCTCCGACACAGGCTGTGCTATGCCCCACCAGTAACAGAGCCAACAATCAGTGACATCTCTCATATCAGGGAAACTTATGAAAACTTCAACTCTTCCGCAGTAAGTACGCTGTTAAATTCCCCACTAAAAATTAGTCCCAAAGGGATTAGGTGTAACTGAGGTTTTAACAGCGTATTGACTGCTAAACATAAGCTATGGGCCTGAAAAACAAATTTTAATTTTGTGCAGTGTCATCTTTATTTCAGGCTTACCTTTTCCCCATGCGAGAACCCCAATCCTTGTTTTGCTCACTAACATTTTAAAAAAGTTAGGGGGGAAAATTTGGTTGCTTTGTGACTTCCGTTAATGCCCGAGGCACTGTGCCTCCGGCGATGACATCAACGCTGTGCGCAATGCCCTGCTCGCGCCCCAGCCGCAAACTTCGCTCGCGCCCCCTGACCTACCGCCGGACACAATGTCCGACAGAGTCAGGATGCTGTGTTTACGGCCAGGGCGGCGCAAATTAAAGGGCAGATGCCGGGCGGCCATTTTTTTTGAGCCACCTGCCAGCACCTGCCCGCTCTCGCCTCCTCCTGCGGGGTGCCAGCCACGATCGGTCAGCCCGGCACTCCTCTGCAGTACCATGGGGCTACTGCATGTAGTGCTGCAATATTCAATGGGAGCACCCCAAGAGGGAGGGGGTGCACTTCCAGTAGCGCCCCACCTCCTGCTTGGGTCACTACCATTCAATTTCGGGCGCGGGGGCAGTAACTTTTTCGGGGTGCTAAAAGTAGCATCCCAGCAAAGTTAACGCCCCAAAGGGGGCACGACCCAATTTTTCCCCACTATACTCTGTTGATTTACTCTCCCTAGCATCTGTCTGAGGCTGAACCACACTGTTCGCAAACCTGGTGTCATATTTGACCCTGAAATGAGCTTCCGACCACATATCCACGCCATAACTAAGACTACTTATTTCCACCTCCGTAGCATTGCCCACCTCCGCCCTTGCCTCAGCTCACCTGTTGCTGAAACCCTCATCCATGCCTTTGTTAACTCTAGACTTGCCTATTCCAATGCACTCCTAGCCGGCCTCCCACGTTCTACCCAACGTAAACTTAAGGTGATCCAAAACTTGGCTGGCTGGGTCCTAACTCACACCAAGTCCCGTTCACTCATCACCCCTGGCTCTTGGTTAAGCAATGCCTCGATTTTTAAAATTCTCATCCTTGTTTTCAAATCCCTCCATGGCCTGCCCCTCACTATCTCTGTAACCTCTTCCAGCCTAATAACCCCCCAAAATATCTGCACTACTCAAATTCTGCACTCTTGAGCATCCCTGATTTTAATCGCTCAACCATTGGCGGCTGTGCCTTCAGCTGCCTAGACCCTAAGCTCTGGAATTCCCTGTCTAAACCAATCTGCCTCGCTACCTCTCTTTCCTCCTTTAAGACATTCCTTAAAACCTATCCCTTTGACCAAGGTTTTGGTCATCTGCCCTAATTTCTCCTTAAGTGGCTCGGTGTCAAATTTTTTGTCTTACAACACTCCTGTGCAGCGCCTTGGGACATTTTACTATGTTAAGGGCGCTATATAAATACAAGTTGTTGTTGTTGTTGTTATTGTTGAATTGAATGTCGGAAAACCTGAACTTCTCAATACACAGATCATGAGATCTTTGTGCAAAGCATACATTGGGGCCAGTGATGAATGCCTTTGCTTCACCGCAGACCGCAAATTCCGGGTCTTTATAATTTGTTTGAATTCCTACCCTATAAATACACCAATTAAACCATTCATTGAACTCCCAAAACAGCTAGCCGCCCATATGTTGACTGGTGGGCTTGTCCTTTCTCCTTGCTTCATACTTAAAGAATGCAGCATGTGAACTGGTGGGGCACTGGTATCCCACAAATTGGAGGGAAATTCTGAACAAGATTCCATTCTAAATATCGATACAACCAAATCCCTTTTTTTCCATTACATTTCTTCCCTTTCTTTTTCTGCGATTCTAAATGTGGGCCTGAGAAGTAAATTGCATTGACTCAGAGAAGTGTATCACTTCTCAACCTTTTTTTTTAAGCACAGACTTACGGGATGACTTTAATTTCCTCTTTTCCATGAAGGATGTAATCAATTATTTTGTAGAAGTTTATTTCCTATGGATAAAGCAAAACATGTAAGAATGAAAATGTTGAAACAATAGCAGTAACATTTGAATGAATCTAATAGTAAAGCATACCCTTCCATCTGGGGTTCTTGGCCCATCATATGGTGGTACTTCACCCATTTGTACTGGCCAGAGATCAAAAAATTCCTACGGTTAAAATGAATAAAAGCAAAATAAAAAGGAAGTTATTTGTACATATTACATAGTCATGTCAATGACTTGATATTTGAAGTACACTGATGTAGAAAATACAAAACCTTTTCCTTTGTCATGTCTAGGAGTGCAACCGAGTACCTATCACAGTTCAAATATCCTCGCACGGTGTAAAGGGCTTTGTGAAACTGTCGCTCAATATCAGTAAGTTCTTCAAATACTTTGCTTGCAGACCATAAAAGAACCTATAGAATAAATGCATATAGATTTTATTGTATTAGCCAGTAACGTTAACACATTCCCTGTGATATTCAAGACTGAAAGTTCATCAGATTCAACTTGTAAGACATATGTTAATTGTAACACAGGGAACAGCTGTCTTCTGGCAAAGAAACAGTAAGGCAATAGTGCATATTGACAGTCCTTACTATAATATGGCATTAGACACTTGGGAGATGGTTTCCTCTGTTTGTTAAGTGCGACACTATTGTAGACATGTGTACAGACAGTGGCTGGGGATTTCTGCTTCTGCTTGCCAGCCTCAATTATCCTCTAGATTAAAATGGATGTTGCGAAAATCATAAGCTGGCAAGTGGACAAGCAGAAACCCCTGACATGTTTACAACTTCACTGCAAACAATAGGAAATCTTCACCCAACTGGTTTGTATGTGTGTAAGTCAGTACAGGAAACTCTTGTTTAAACGACACCTAAATATCCGGAATTCTCTATTAACCGGCAAAATTCAGGAGTAGGGTCAGGTAAGTTTTACTGTATATTAGTGGCCGTGTAACCGGGGTTCCTGCACCTGTGGCCGTGTAACAGGGACTCTTGGATCTATGGCCATGTAACTGGGGTTGCTGCACCTGTGGCCATATAACAGAGACTCCTGGATCTGTGGCCGTGTAACCGGGGCTCCTGCACAAGTGGCCGTGTAACCGGGGTTCCTGCACCTGTGGCCGTGTAACAGGGACTCCTGGATCTATGGCCATGTAACTGGGGTTCCTGCACCTGTGGCCATGTAACAAGGACTCCTGGATCTGTGGCCGTGTAACCGGGGCTCCTGCACAAGTGGCCGTGTAACCGGGGTTCCTGCACCTGTGGCCGTGTAACAGGGACTCCTGGATCTATGGCCATGTAACTGGGGTTCCTGCACCTGTGGCCATGTAACAGGGACTCCTGGATCTGTGGCCATGTAACCGGGGCTCCTGCACAAGTAGCCGTGTAACCGGGGTTCCTGCACCTGTGACCGTGTAACCGGGGTTCCTGGATCTGTGGCCGTGTAACCGGGGTTCCTGCACCTCTGGCTGTGTAACAGGGACTCCTGGATCTGTGGCTGTGTAACAGGGACTCCTGGATCTGTGGCTGTGTAACAGGGACTTCTGGATCTGTGGCCATGTAACTGGGGTTCCCGCACCTGTGGTTGTGTAACGGGGCTCTCATACCTTGGTAGGTATACCTCTCCATTATCCAAAATTTTTAATCAACCGGCACTATCCCGGTCCCATAGGTGCCGGATACCAAAGAGTTTCCTGTATTTAGGAATTAATTTAATTATTGTCAGAGGTATTGATAGAAAACAGTGCTATAATAGTCCAAACTTGTTGTTGTGTTTGTACCGCTATACACAACTGCATAAAATAATAAAGCAGCAGAGACTGAGAGTAACTTCAAGTGATCTTTACTGGTTAACTGGAACTTCGGCACTGACTATACAAATCAACACGCGTCTGTTATATACACTCGCAACTAAGGATGTACATCCGCAAAACAAAGTAGTCCCTTCAATGTTGTATACATTACACTTCCTCCCCCTTTAGTTTAATAGTATATTAATGCAAAATTTCTATAATTAACATACAGAGCCTGTCTTTACAATAACCTTTTTGTTTTCTTAAAAGTAACAAAATTCAAATTCCAACATAACATTTTATTTTGTCAACAGCCCTTTTACAAGTCAAGTCTCTGGGGAGGCCTCTCTGCCTCTCTGGGTAACATCTCTCCAGACTCTTTTGCTTTGGGGAATGAGACTGTGCAGGGACAGATGCATTAGGTGAACTATCAGCACAGGTAGAGTTCTCAGCTGTGGATGAGGCTGATGCTGATGCTAATGAATCAGGAGTGTCTGTTTCCATGTCAGGTGAGTCTGGGCGAGGTATAGGGGTGTTTTCCACCTGAACATCCAGAATTTGGTCCACATGACGTCTCAAAACGTTCTCTCCCACATCCACTGTATACATCAGTGGTCCCTCTCTTGTGGATATTGTCCCTGGTTGCCACTTTTCCGTCCGGAAATCACGAGCAAGAACTGACTGTCCCACACTGAAGCTTCTTGTTGGCTTAGCATTCAAATGTTTGAACTGTTTGTTCTCTGCATCACGACGTACATTCGGTTTAAGAAGGTCCATGCGAGGTCTCAGGTTCCTGTTCAGAAACATCATCGCTGGAGTCTGATTAGTGGCTACGTGTACTGCGTTCCAATAAGCAAAGAGGAAATTGTCTATCTTGTGTTGCAGTGGTAGATTCTTGCTGTACATTGCTTTGATGGCCTTCTTGAAAGTCTGTACAAATCTTTCTGCCAAGCCATTTGTAGCTGGATGGTACGGGGCAGATGTGTAGTGCTTGATTCCATTTTTCCTCATGAAACCTTGGAATTCGTCAGAGACAAATTGTCGTCCATTGTCTGTGCAGATTTGTTCTGGTAGGCCATTTCTAGCGAACATGATCCTCAGAACTGAAATGGTCTTTTCAGATGTGGTTAATTTCATTTTAATGACCTCGGGCCATTTGGAATGTGCATCGACTGCAATCAAGAACATGGAGTCCATGAACGGTCCAGCAAAGTCGATGTGCACACGTTGCCATGGTGATGAGGGCCATTCCCATGGATGGAGAGGGGCTTGTGGTGGTGCGTTCTGGACCTTTTGACATCCTGAGCAGCTCTTTGTCAGGTCCTTGATCTGTTTGTCAATTCCCAGCCACCACACGTAACCACGGGCAAGGCTTTTCATCTTTACCATACTTAAGTGGCCTTCATGCAGTTCATCTAGCACTTGGTTACAAAGCTTGGGAGGAATCACAACTCGTGAGCCGCACATCAGTGTTCCCCGACACATTGATAACTGCTCCCTCCTAGCTGAGAATGCTGGAAACAATGAGTCACCATGCGCTGGCCATCCCTTCACAGTGATGTCATAAACTTTTGACAATGTAGGGTCATTGCATGTTTCTCTTTCAATGAGGGAGTTTGTCACTGGTAGCTGCTCAACTATTGTTGTGTGAAATACCTCTGCTGAGTCAACTGTTGTAGTTCTCTCTGAGGTCGGCAGTGGTAAACGTGACAAACCGTCGGCGTTGCCATGTTGCTTGGTCCCCTTGTATTCAATATCATACAGGTGAGCCCCTAGGAAGAGTGACCATCGCTGTAGCCGTTGTGCCGTCATCACTGGAACGCCCTTCCTTGGGTTAAAGATTGAAACGAGAGGCTGGTGGTCAGTTAACAGTGTAAACTGTTGACCATACAAGTAGTGGTTGAATTTCTTGACTCCCCACACAAGGCTGAGGTCTTCTCGGTCAATCTGTGCATAATTGCGTTCAGCTGTAGTCAATGATCTTGAGGCAAAGACTATTGGTCTTTCTGAGCCATCTGGGAACTTAAGTGACAACACGGCACCAATGCCATGGGGTGAAGCATCACATGCCAGTCGAATAGGTGAGGATGGGTCAAAGTGAGCTAGCACCTCTTCTGAAGTATTGAGTCTTTTACTCTCTTGAAAAGCTTGTTCACAGCTGTCACTCCACTTCCATTGTGACCCTGTCTGTAGCAGTGCATTTAGTGGATGTAACACTGTGGATAGGTTGGGCAAGAACTTGTGATAGTAGTTCACCAGTCCAAGATATGATCTCAACTGAGACACATTTTCAGGTGTTGGTGCATTAATCACAGCTTCAATCTTGTCTGGAGACTTGTGTAAACCGTCCTTGTCAATCACATGTCCACAGTATGAGATTTCCTTTTTGAAAAACTCACACTTGTCTCGGTTCGCTCGGAGCCCATACTCCCGTAACCTGATGAGCACCTGTTCGAGGTTGGAAAGGTGGTCGTTGTCATTCTTGCCAGTAATGATGATGTCATCAAGATAACACTGAGTACCTGGGATCCCCTGCAGGACTTGGTCCATTGCCCTTTGCCAGATTGCAGGTGCTGATGCTATTCCGAATACCAGCCGATTGTACTGGTAAAGGCCTTTATGCGTATTTATTGTCAGGTACTTCTTTGATGCATCATCAATTTCCATTTGGAGATAGGCCTGGGCCAAGTCAATCTTTGTGAAGCATTCCCCTCTAGACAGGGAAGCAAAGATGTCCTCAATGCGAGGCAATGGGTACTGTACTGTGTGGAGGACTGGGTTAACAGTCACTTTAAAGTCTCCACAGATGCGCACTTTTCTTGGCTTTCCTGGTTTTGTGCTGGAGGTTTTCTTCATCACTGGAACTATTGGTGTGGCCCATTCACTCCAATCCACCTTGGACAGGACCCCTAACTGCTCCAAGTTCTCCAGCTCTGCTTCTACTGAAGGGCGAATTGCATAAGGCACTGGTCTGGCCTTGTGGAACTTTGGATTTGCGTTCTCCTCAATCTTAATTTTTGCTTTCATGCCCTTAAGTGTTCCTATTCCCTTCTTGAACACTTCCTGAGAGTCAGAGAGTATTTGTGACAGTCTCTCAGGAGTGGCGTTGCTGTCCTCCTTTGCTGACACAAACAGTGCTTGGATGGTGTGCCAATCCAACTGTATTTTCCTGAGCCATTCACGTCCCAGCAATGGTGGTCCTCCATTTTCCACTACATAGAGGTTCAATTGTGGTATTTTTTTTTTCTTTGTATGTCACTGTCACTTTTATTTTATCTTTGGGGCACACTCTTTGTCCTGTGTATGTCTTTAACAGTACATTAGTTGGCCTTAGCAGTATGTGTGAAAACAGTCATTTGTAGTCATGTACAGAGATCACTGTTAAAGCTGAGCCTGTGTCCAACTCCATTTTCAGCCTAACTCCTGCCACTTCTGGAGTAATCCATATTATTTTGTGATTCCCGTGTCTCTTTCACACTGTGTAGTTTTAGACAAGCCAGATCCTCTTCCTCTGAGTCTGTGTCACTTTTTTCTTTATCTGAACTGTCTCCAGTCATGTAGTGTACCTTCTTGTATCTATCTTTGAAAGGTTTCTTGTTTTCAGTCACTTGATGTACCTTTTGTTACTCTGTATTGTATCAGTTTTCGGCTTCTTATTTGCTTTGCAGACTCTTTCAATGTGCCCTCGTCTGCCACATTGTCTGCAGTCTTTGTCTTTAAACCAACAGTTATTGTGGTCATGTGACATTTTACCACAGCGATAGCACTTCTTTTCTTGTTTCAGTGACATTTTATTAGTTGAATATTCCAGGGATTTTTGTTGAATTTCTAAAGCGCCACGTGCTGCTGCTTCCATTGATATTGCAATACTTAGAGCCTTCTCCAATGTGAGGTCTTTTTCAGACAGGAGCTTCTTTTGTGTGCTTTCACTTTGCATGCCACACACAAATCTGTCCCTCAATGCGTCTGATAAGCCCACTCCGAATTGGCAATGTTCTGATAATTTGCGCAACTTTGCCAAATATTCAGAAATGCTTTCATTTTTGCTCTGGTTCCGTTTATGGAATTTAAATCTTTCAGCTATGAGCAGTGGTTTGGGGCTTAAATGGTCTTGGAGTGTGTCCACTATTTGTTTGAATGTTTTGTTTGCTGGCTTTTCAGGGGTTAATAAACTACGTAGTAGCCCGTATGTCTTTGCGCCCATAACACTCAGCAAAACAGTGGCTTTCTTTTCTACCTCCACTCCGTTAGCCTCACAGTACAACTCCACTCTTTCAATGTAAGTTGCCCAGTCTTCAATGCTGCTATCAAATGCTGCAATCGTGCCAATCATCGCCATTTTTTTTTTCCAAACCCATTTTTCTTTCTTTACTACTTAGCTAGCATCATGCAAGTCCTGTGCACTTTTCACTTGACTTACGTATCCCCTGCCTAGCTTAGCAAGTGTGTTCCATTTTCTCTACCTTCTCACTCCTTTCTTCCAAGTTTCAGTGTCCTCTGGATGCGATGCCAGAATAGGAAGACGTAGGTTCATAATTCTCGTCGCCAATTCGTTGTGTTTGTACCGCTATACACAACTACATAAAATAATAAAGCAGCAGAGACTGAGAGTAACTTCAAGTGATCTTTACTGGTTAACTGGAACTTCGGCACTGACTATTCAAATCGATACGTGTCTGTTATATACACTCGCAACTAAGGATGTACATCCGCAAAACAAAGTAGTCCCTTCAATGTTGTATACATTACACTTGTAATAGATATACAGGTAGACTATCCTTTATCCGAAAACCTCGGGACCAGCCGTGTTTCGGTTTTCGGAAAATTTCGGATTTCAGAAGGTATTTTATAAGACTGGGAAATTTGTCGGGGGTGGGGGTCGGCGGGGGGGTCGGGGGTCGGCGGGGATCGGGGGTCGGCGGGGGGTCGGGGTCGGCGGTGGGTCGGCGGGGGTCAGGGTCGGCGGGGGGTCGGGGTGGGGGTCGGCGGGGGTCGGGGTCGGCGGGGGTTCGGCGGTGGGGGTCGGCAGGGGTCAGGGTCTTGCGCACGACTTACGCTGAACGAAACCTTTCGGTTTTCAGAGGATTTCGGTTTTCGGAAGTGCGGATAAAGGATACACTATCCCTTATCCGAAAGGGTGGGGGGTCGGCGGTGGGGGTCGGCGGGGGTCGGGGTCGTGCGCACGACTTACGCTGAACGAAAACACCTTTGGTTTTTAGAGGGTTTCGGTTTTCGGAAGTTCGGATAAAGGGTAGTCTATCTGTATTACTAAATTTCAACCATAAAATATATTAAATCCTGTTTTCTATAGGAAATTTCCTTAGCAATTTACAATCCTTTGTTTAAATGAAAGTCTTGTTTAACTTTACCTGCCCTTTCCTGGTTTCACAGCCATGGAGATAACTCAGATGATAGATCTTGAGTGTTATGTTGAGAAAATTGAGATACTTTAACAAAATCTGTAATTAAAAACAAATCATTTTCAATATAATAGGCTAAAACTCAGAAACTTAGGCCCCACAACTCCACAGCTCCATTTGCCCTGACATTGTGCTGCTAAGTCAAATTTTCCATCAGCCAATGCTAATTAGAGCTGACTCTGAAGTAAAACGTGGGAGCAGGTTATTCTCATATATTTATTAGCGTTTCAGTAGCGCAACACCCATGTAACATGAAAGTAATGCGTGGGGTGGGATTTAAAAATTAGGAGTATATCCTTTATAAAGCTAAGAATCACTGAAGATTGCAGGAGTAGGCTGGGGGAGTAGCAGGTAAGTTATAAAATGTTTGGCACAGTAAGCTGACTGTCAGCTAACTATAATGGATGCCTCATCTGAGTTTTTGTGCCAATTTTACAGACCATCTTGCATTGGAGGATCCGGCAGAGGCACCTACAGAAGAGAGCATGGCATTGAAAAGAGGTAGAAGAACCAACACTTTTCATGAGACTGATCTTCAGACACTCCTGGGTGAAATTCAGATTTACCAGAATGATAGGACGGCTTAAAAGGTTAAATTATGAGGACAGGTTGCATAAACTTGGCTTCTATTCCCTTGAGTTTAGAAAGTTGAGGAGTTAGCTAACCGTGGTGCTTAAAATGATAAAGGGCTTTTGTTGTGTATGTACCTTTAAGAGAGAACTGCTTTTATACTGTAGTACCGGCAGTGACCACACCTGTATATAAAGCCGTAGCAGGCTTCTGTACTTTCAGTTCCAGCATACCCTCTGTTCAGTAAACACCTGTTATTACCGTTCTCCTGCAGTCCGTGTGTTATTGATACGCGGACACTACAGCTTTGATGGACTAGATACAGAGCAACTATTACCTCTGATGGGGAAATCCAGAACGGGTGGGTGTAATCTTAGTGTTAGAGCTAGGTCATTTAGGAGTGAAGGCACAAAGCAATCTTCCACACAAAGGGTAGTGGAAATCTGGAGCTCTCTCTCCTAAAAGGCTGTGGGTGCTGGATCAATTGACATTTTCAATACTGAGATCAATAGATTTTTGTTGGGTAAGAGTATCAAGGGAAATGGAACAAAGGTGGGCAAATGGTGCAGATCAGCTATGATCTAATTGAATGTGCAGAACAGGCTAGAAGAACTGAATGGCCTGCTCCTGTTCCTATATTCCTGTGTTCCTAAATGCAACAAAGGAGAGAACAACAGCTGGGTTCTCATGGGAGGAAACCTGCTTTTTACAAGGTAAGTGGTGAATTAATTAAAATTAAAACATTTTTTCCACAGGTTTATTATTTTTAAATACTTTAAAGCAAGGTAAGTTGATTTTTAGCCCTGTTAGAAAATAAAATTATTTTTTTCAAAAATTTAAATTATTGTTTAAAATAGTTATTTCATGTAATTTATAGTTTATTTAAAAAAGGTGATTTAAAAAAAAAATTATTTGAAGATTTAGTGCTATTTTGGGGCTGTAGTATTTATAAGTCTTGACAGCACTTCCTTTGGCTGCCCATGGCCCATGTGATCCCTGGGGACGCATCGAACTAACTGCGCCCCTAGGATACGCAAGCACTGCGCGCCAGCAGCTGGACCAGGCCCCGGATCGGAATTCCACGCGGGCCCACAGCTCAACGGCCGGCGCGCAAGGTAAGTGCAGATCGGGGGCTTGCACCCGCGGGAAGCCTCCGACCCGAATTTCTGGGCCAATATATGTAATCCCTAACAGCAATTATTTGCATGCAGAACTTCAAGGGGGAAAAATTTGGTTGCTTTGCACCTCCTGTTAAAAGGGTGCTAACGGGGCGCAAAGCAACTAGGGCCCGGGCGCGGCGATGTTTGCGCCACTCGCGAAATTGACCAGACATTTTGCGGCGGTGCTAAACACTACCGCCACGATCTCCTGCACCCACAAATCTTGATGTCAGTCAAGCGTGCACTGCTCCGGTAGCCCCCCGGACTGGATATTGAGTGGCACCCCCTGCCTTTCCACCTGCCGCTAGCAACGACAGGTAGAGGGGAACATTTTGCATTCGGGAAGGGACTGGGGGAGTGCTATTTAAAGACGGCCGCTTCCTGCTTTTTTTTGTCGGTGACATTTTTGCACCACGCATTCTGAGAGACAGAGAGACTTCTGGAGAGATTCAATGCTGTGTGAAGGAGTTTTGGGTACTGCACAGCACTTTGCAGGTTCATTTTGATTTGACCTTCCTTGCATCGATTTAAAAGAGACTATGGAGGCTGCACTCTGGGCTCTTTCCCTGGGCCTCTACATTGTTCTTTCCAGCAGCATTGATGTACAGGTCTCTTCAGGCCGAGATTCAAGGCTGCAATGAGCAGGGTGTGGATCGAGAGCAAGATCGACCCTCCCCTTTAAGAATTGGCCGGCGCCAGTGTGTCTGTGTTCCATTGCTGACTGACATCACATGAGCTTCGCCAGCGCTATGAGGTAGCGCCTCGTTCCTCGGCGTTAGCGCCTTAAGAGAGGTGTGTAGCACCTGATTTAGCGCTTCAATCACCTCCAGGGGCGATAGAAGCCAAGTTTGCAGTCAGAGGCGATAATTAGCGCCAGGCGCTAAACTTTGCGCCCGGCTGATAATTGCGCCCCAAACGGGACGATACCGAATTTCTCCCCTAAAACTCTTACTCCACTTTAACAGGGTGAAATTATTAGATCTAATACATCAGCTGTCTGATACCACCTGGAAGTTATCCCTTAAATGTTAGCCTTTAGCTAATTCTCTCAATCTTGTTACAAAGAGCAACTTGCACAAAATGAAAAGGTAAAAGAACCAGAGACAGAACCTCGAAAACTGCATCCTTTAGAGGAGCAGGTGAAGTGTTTGCTGGGGAACATAATTCTTTCTGGTGGACCAAGATGATGACATTGAGGAAGAGGATGTTGAGAACAAGGCCATACAGGGGTCTCAGGACCAAGATCTTGCTTCATGTTCCTCTGCCTCAACCCCACTTGATGTCACCCCCGCCATCATCTGCTTTCACACTCTCATGCATCAACTCAGAAACTTTCTCCTGGGGGGAATTAGCAAGTGCAAGTGAGAGTGTGACACCGGATAATTCACAGAGCATACGGCAGCTAGAGGAGTGTGAAGCGAGTGAGGGTGTACCAGCTTCCCAGCAGAGGCAGACTTGTAGGTTGCTCATAGCGGTGGAGTCATGGGTACATGCCTGAAAAGTAGGATGCTCCAGGAAAATCACGCCTATATGCAGAAACTTGGGTCAGTCTCTGAGGATGTGTGGCAACTGACAGCTGTGATTCTCATTTGAGGTATCATCAAAGAAACTTCCTCCTCATTGCAGGAATCATTGGAGCATGTGGCAGCTTTTTTGAACAAGGGTGTAACATTTACAATTCTCCAGTCCTCTGGCACCACCCCCATTTCTAAAGAGGATTGGAAGATTATGGCCAGTACCTCTGCAATTTCATCCTTCACTTCCCTCAGCGTCCTAGGGTGCATCCCATCTGGTTCTGGTGACTTATCTACTTTAAGTACAGTGAGCCTTTCTAGTACCTCCTCTATCAATGTTTATCCCATCCAATATCTCCTCTACCTCCTCCTTCACTATGTCTATGGCAGCTTCTTCTTCCTTGGTGAAGACAGATGCAAAGTACTCATTTAGCACATCAGCCATACACTGTACCTCCATGTGTAGGTCTCCTTTTTGGTCCCTAATCAGCCCCACCCATCCTCTTACTACCCGTTTACTATTTACATGTCTATAGAAGACTTTTGGATTACCTTTTATGTTGGCTGCCATTCTATTCTCATACCCTCTCTTTGCCCCTCTTATTTTCTTTTTCACTTCTCCTCTGAACTTTCTATATTAGCCTGATTCTCAGATGTATTCTCGACCTGACATCTGTCATATGTGCTCTTTTTCTGCTTCTTCTTACTCTCTATCACTTTCGCCATCCAGGGAGCTCTGACTTTAGTTACCCTATCACTCCCCCTAGTGGGAATGTACCTTGACTGTACCCAAACTATTTCCTCTTTAAAGGCAGCCAATTATCCTTATTTATAGATATTTAAGTGACCCTCCCTCCAACTACATTAGTATGTGCATCATGGGAAAGCCCCAGACAGCAATAGAAACTGGACCACAGCCATTATGGGGCAGAAAGCCAGCGGAATTTTCATTCACCCCAATTTTTAGGTCACAAAAAACAAAATTGTCATTGCAGTGTCAAAAGAAGTGCTGGAAATGATGTTGAATTTCAAGGCCTTAATTTTCACAATATCCATTATATGCGTACAAAAAGAAGCAGCAAAATTCTTACTTCTTCATCTTTTGTGGTGAAATGTGGTCCGTCTACTTTGTTTACAGCCATTACAACAGCTACAACATCTTTTCCATTCATTATTGGAGTTGCCAGAACATTTTTTGTTTCATACTCTGTAAGAGTGTCCACAAAATCACTGAAATGGTCGTCCTAAAAACAGAAATAGTCAGTCAGTATAACTGTGTATAATATTTCAAGGATCATACCCCATTGTGCTGATAATGTTTAATCCAATTGTGACAAGCCAAACAACAGGATATGAAAGTTGCAGCAATTTGGAAACTCTCAACACATATCACAAAATCTATTACTGAAACCTCCAGAAAGAACACCACCACCTCCAAGTTCCCTACCAAGTCACACACCATCCTGACTTGGAACTATATCGCCGATCCTTCATCGTCACTGGGTCAAAATCCTGGAACACCTTATCTAACAGCACTGTGGGAGTACCTTCAACACACGGACTGCAGCGATTCAAGAAGGTGGCTCACCACCACCTTCTCAAGGGCAATTAGGGATGGGCAATAAATGCTGGCCTTGCCAGCGACACCCACATCCCATGAATGAATAACTCACTGTGAGCAGAGCGGGCCTAATCGGGGACCAGCGCGGAGGCAGGTAAATAAAGAGCGCGGTCGGAGAGGGGCCCAAACTCCATGCGAGCAGCGGAGGTGGAGCAGAACTAACTGGGGATCGGAGCAGAGAGTGAAAAAAAAATCAAAGAGTGACATCACAGGACAGCAGGTAGGCGATTGGTTGGTGAGTATTAGAGCATTTTTTTTGTCTCTAAGCTAGTGCAGTGTTTTAATCTAAGAGCTAGGGAACAATAACTAATGCTTTATTAAATGAATAACTTAACTAGAAAAACTAATTAATTAATATAACTCAAAATAATCAGTTGATTAAAAACTTTAATTAATTTTAATAAGCATATAAATAAAAAATTCTAGAGATAGGAGGGCAGGCTATGTGTCAGGACTGTAGTATGTGGGAGTTTGTGGACAGCGAGACTGTCCCAGATTTCCATATCTACAGGAAATGTCTCTGCCTCCAGTCACTCCGGCTAAGAGTCATTGAGCTGGAGTGCGAATTAGAGACACTCCGAAACATAAGGAAGGGGGAGGAATTTCTGGATAGTTTTATCCAGAATACAGTCACACCCCAGAGGAAAGCATAGGTTCAGGAAGGAGAGGGAATGACTGCTAGGGAGATAGGTTGCGACAACGTAGGAGAGGTTGAGATGGAAGTCCCGCAGATACCGGCCCTATCCAACAGGTACGATGTACTCACTACCTGTGAGGACAAGGAGAAACACTGCAGGGAGGACAGCCACAATGTAGACCAGGGCACCATGGCTCAGAAGACTGTCCAAGGCGGGGAAGAGCAGAATAGAAATGCGATAGTGATAGGGTATTCTATAATTAGGGGGATAGATAACGCCCACTGCAGCCAAGAACGAGAATCCCGAAGGGTGTGTTGCCTACCCGATGTCAAGTAAGGGATATCTCGGGGCGGCTGGAGAGGAATTTGGAAAGGGAGGGGGTAAATCCAGTTGTTGTGGTCCATGTCAGAACAAACGACATAGGCAGGAACAGGGAGGAGGTCTTGGTGAAAGAGTATCAGGAGTTAGGAGCTAAATTAAAAGGCAGGACATTGAGGGTAATAATCTCTGGATTATTTCCCGAGCCATGTGCAGATTGGCATAGAAGCAGCCTGATCAGGAGAATTAACACATGGCTAAAGGGCTGGCGTGGAAAAGAGAGATTCCTTTTCATGGGACACTGGCACCTGTACTGGGACAGGAAGGAGCTGTACCAATGGGACGGGCTCCACCTGAACCGGGATGGGACCAGTGTCCTAGTGGAAAGGGTAAATAGGGAGGTGGTAAAGGCTTTAAACTAGTAAGATGGGGGGAGGGATCTACAAGAAATGAAACTAGCCTAAATATAAATAAAACAGGAAAGGCGAGCATAGGAAAGAGTAAAGTAAGGGAGAACATTGATGGCCAAGAAATAAATGGAGTTATAGAACAGGAGTGTAAAAAGATGGCTAAAAATAAAGTGAAAGGAACTGCTATTAAAAATGAGTTAAACTGTACAGCAATGCACATAGTGTCCATAATAAAACAGGGGAGCTGAAAGCAATCATGCATTGCGAGGAACCAGACATAGTAGGGATTACTGAGACATGGCTACAGAAAAATCAGGACTGGGAATTAAACATTGCAGCGTATAACATATTTAGAAAAGATAGAGAGGGAAAAAAGGGAAGGTAGAGTAGCTGTACTTATTAGGGATAACATAATGGCAGTAGAAAAAAGTGACACAGCTATCAGCAAGACAGAAATAGAATCCCTGTGGATAGAGATAAAAGATAATAAAGGATCAATCACACTAATAGGGGTAGTCTACAGGCCACCTAATCGTGGAAGGGAGGTGGAGGGAGAAATATGCAGACAAATTAGGGAAATGAGTAAACAACATAGAATAATAATCACAGGGGATTTCAACTACCTCGATAATAATTGCACAGAAGAGGTAGGTAAAGGTAGGGATAAAGGAATGGAGTTCCTACAATGTGTGCAATACTTCTTTCTAACCCAATATGTAAAAAGCTCAACAAGGGAGGATTTGTTATTGGATCTAGTAATGGGGAATGAACCAGAGCAGATAAGAGAAGAAAAATTAGGGGAACATCTAGGCAATAGTGACCATAATATAATACGCTTTAAATTAATAATTGAGAAGGACATAAGTATGATGAAGACCAGGGTAATAGATTGGAGAAAAGCTGATTTTCAGGGGTTGAGAATAGAACTTGGGAAAATAAAATGGACAACAATATTGGCAAACAATGACATAGAACAGCATTGGGAAACATTTAAAAAGTTGTTCAACAGAGTCCAGGAAAAATATATTCTGCTAAAAAACAAGAACAAGCTAAACACTAATGAGACACCATGGATGAATAAAGCCAGAAGAGAAAAATTGAGGGTAAGGAAAGAGGCATACATTAAATACATGGACAACAGGGGAGAGCATGATAAGGGAAAATACAAAAAGAATAGGTGAGAAGTAAAAAAAAATTAGGAAGGCAAAGAGGAAATATAACATTAAATTATCAAGGAACATAAAACAAAATAGTAAAATATTTTACAGGTACATCAATAAAAACAGCAAGGTCGGGATGGGAATAGGACCACTAAGGGAGGAACAGGATAATACAGTGATAGAGAGTTGGCAGCAATATTAAATAATTATTTTGCTTCAGTATTTACCAGGGAGATAGAACAGGGGGACATGACATTGGATCATGAGATTAATAATGAAATATCTGCATTTAAAATAAAAAGAGGAGATATATTAAATAATCTAATCAAACTCAGGGCAACTAGGAATGGGCAATAAATTGACCTTGTCCACAACCAAGAAAATATAATAAAAATGTTTTTTATAAAACTACCCAATATTTCCCATGTACCTAATTATCTGGAGCACTTTGAGTGAAGATCCACATTTATTTCATTTGAAAAGCTATAAAATTATATTAAGTGCAGTGAATCCCTAAATTACAAACACTTCATTGGTCTTTTATTTTGCAAGTCATGTTTCTGCTTTTCTAAGCAAAGCATAATTGACACGTGGCTCAAATATT
This sequence comes from Somniosus microcephalus, assembly GCF_052327205.1. Classification (NCBI taxonomy): domain Eukaryota; kingdom Metazoa; phylum Chordata; class Chondrichthyes; order Squaliformes; family Somniosidae; genus Somniosus; species Somniosus microcephalus. Next base: position 164,829,521 of record NC_140994.1, read on the forward strand.
GTTCATTATTGTGCCACTAGAACATCTGGCATGATTACATAAAATATAGTGCAGCTATTAGTCAAAGATTTCCATAGTGGATACACATTTTGAAAGGTCTCATATTAAAGGGGCTGGATGCTCAATAGCAGTGCTATTCATTAATTTTTCTCAAGAGCTATCACCCCAACCAGTGTCTTGGTTGAGGGCTACTCTCAAGAATGCTGCACCTTGCAGTGATGCGGTCTGTGCCCGTGATTCTCTACATAGTGAGCTATTGGCCCTAAATTTCCGATCGGAGGCTTCCTGCGTGCGGATGCCTCTGATCGGAAAAAATCTACGCACTTACCTGCTGGTTCCGTAGGTCCCGAGACTTCCGATCCTGGGCCTATGCGCTACGAAAAGCACAGAGGCCCAGGTATCCCAGGGGTGCATGCGGTTCGCAAGCATCCCTGGGATCACGTGGGCCATGGGGAACCAATCAAAGAAGGGAATCCCCCTTCACACTTCTGACAGGTCTCTTTGTGCAGACCTGTCAAAAGTATGAATGAGGATCACAATTAAAAACACAGTTAAACATTAAGGGCTAGATTTTCAGTATAGGCAGTTTTGGGGCGCTAACCTTAGCGTCCGCCCGAAGTTAGCGCCCGCCCCAAAGTAGCGCCCCGTTGCCGGAAATTCAGTGGCTTCGCCCTAAGAGGTTGGTGGAGCGCTAAAAGAGGCGTTCCACTACTATCTTTAGGCGCTAAGCCGGCAGTCCAGAGGGATAGCGCCCAGGCGGGGCGCAGCACAGGTGCGGTCATTTTTGGACTGACAGCAGACCCTGTGGCGCCGACCAGCTCTTAAAGGGGGAAGGGACGAATTGGTCTGCTGCCACGCCCTGCACACTGCAGCCTTGCAAAGAGGCCTCAACACTGCTGCTCAGCCCCAGGGAGTCATGGCAACGCCAGAGAAGGCCCGTCAGCGTGCCCTGCGCTTCTCAGAGGGTGATCTGGACATAACGGTCACAGCTCTGGAGGTGAGGCGCAAGATCTTGTTCCCAGAGAGTGGGAGGAATCCAACCCACCACGACTACACCAAAGCCTGGAAGCAGATCGCCCAGAGGGTGACGTTCACCGGCGATGCCCCCAGGACCCACAAACAATGTCGTAAAAAATACAACGACCTGACCAGGATTGTCAGGGTGAGTACCCTTTCCAGTCTCCTCCTCATTCTTGCATGTACACCTGACATGATGGGCAAAGGGAGCTGAAAGTCCTATTGGCCAGCCCTCAGCCAGCAGCATTGGGACAGTCATGAGCATCATTTGGCCATTCGGCACTCTACACTCTGTCCAAGCTATTCCACCATGGGAGGCAGTGCACACTACATCAGGGCTTCACTCTGTCCAAGCTATTCCACCATGGGAGGCAGTGCACACTACATCAGGGCTTCACTCTGGCCAAGCTATTCCACCATGGGAGGCAGTGCACACTACATCAGGGCTACACTGCGCACTTACAGCCCGTCCTTTCTCTTGCAGGCTAAAGTAGCCTTTAATCGCCAGGCCCGTGCCAGGGGTGGCCGCACCAAGCTGCAGAAGCTCACTCGGCTGGAGGAGCGCGTGTGTGTGCTCATGGGAGCCCGTGTGATCGTCCCCACAGCGTGCGGAGTAGCCGACCCTCCACTGCCCGGCAATGGTAAGGACCTCGCCTTTTGGCCCTCTCGCGTCGCACTGGCCCATCCGAGCTACCTCCTTTGCCACTGTCCCACCAATGCGCTGAATGCCACCAGTCCTAACTCCCTCGCTGACGCCGTCTCCTCACTCTGAAGCTACTCTTGTGCATTCCTGCTTTCAGCTGGTGACGACCAGGACGCTGAAGCTGCCAGTGACAGCACCTCCGAGCAGGAGGAGGAGGAGGAGCAAGCCAGACCATCGGGGGAACAGTCACGTCCCGCAGGAGAGGAGGAAATGCTTGACACCTCCTCACTGGATGAGTGCCTGGAGGAACTGTCGCAGGGCAATGCAGCTTCTGGGACCAGTGGCGTCCAGCCACCCAGGAGCCGTGCGCGTGGCCCGCGGCCTTCCCCCCAAAGGGGGGAAGGATCAGAGGGGAGTGCTGCTGATCGGCACACTCGCCGCCACCAATGTGGCAAGGGTCCCCTAGTTCGGCCCCCTCCTCCCCAGTGGGAGAGTCGCGACTCCAGTCCGGACACCTTCACCTCGGAGGAGGTGCGGAAGCTGGATAAGATGGCCGAGGATTCGGACCGGCGCCACACGGAGCTCATGAGCGTGGTGGGGCGCATGCCTGAGGCCATCGAGTCGCTGGCGACCAGTGTGCGCGAGTTCGGGGCAGCAACTGCCGCGAGTGGCCGCATGCTGACTGATGCCGTCAAGACCCTGGCGGATGTGATGTGGGCGCACACCAGGACAACAGGGGCACTCACTGCTGCCACACGCGCTGTCTCAGGCAGGCATCGCCAGGGCAGCTGCCGCGCTGGACCATCCCAGCAAGCCGCCCCTCGGCTGATTGTTGCGGATCCTGCAGTGCGGGCCCGGCCGAGTGCCACCGCGCCACAGCACCAGCCAGCGCATCCCAGACGCCAGCTGGCCCACATTGCGCCATCCGTCGCCGCCATTCCCCCACTGGGGCGTCAAGGGCAAGCGGCTGCAGCTGATGGTGGCCAGGCTCAGGTGCGCCACTCAGCAGACGGCCCCTCGAGGCCCAAACGCCGTGTAGGCCGCCCCCCAGCGGCATCTGGCGGAAGGGCATCTGAGCCTCAGGCGCCTTCCCCCAGCCTCGCAGCAGCCACTGGGCAGAGCTTGCGAAGGAGCAGCAGGCCGGGCAGGGGAGGCAAAAGGCTGGGCAAGGTCTCGCCCTCGCGGGCCACTCAGTAGAGGGTGTGGCCAGCTTTCCTTTTATATGGCGGTGGCCATCTTTATTTTGCCCATGGTTGTGTTGTTGGAGGGCTTATTTTTTGCGTTAGGCCGACGTTGAGGCCCGGTTTGAAGAAATGTGGAGTGACTCCTCCCCAGTTTGTGGGAGTGAGTCGTTTGTTGGGCTTTTTGTGGGGCCCGTTTATTGTTTTTGGGGATTCATGTGGGAAGGGCTTTTCATTTTTGTGTAATAAAAAATTATCTTTATTCATGCAGTCTCCATGGTTGTTCTTCTTAGTGTTTGTTGGCTTCGCCGGCTGAGGGCTTGCGGAGCGGCTGCATTCATCTTCCCTCATGGCCCCTGGCCATTCCCTGACAGGGGGCTTAGAAGTACCGTGTAATAAGGTGGCATCGTGCGGCCCTTGGCCCTGGTCGCTCCCTCCTGGGAATGTACTCCTGCTCCTCCTCCTCCTCCTCCTCATGCTCCTCCTGCTCCTCCTCCTGAGGTGCTGGTCCAACGTCAGGTGGCAGTGCCTGAGTCCTGCGGATAGCCAGGTTGTGTAGCATGCAGCAAACCACCACAAATTGGGAGACCCGGTCCGGCGAATACTGGAGAGCTCCTCCGGAGCGATCAAGGCAGCAGAACCGCTGCTTGAGGACCCCAATAGTTTGCTCGATGATGTTGCGGGTGGTTTGATGGCTCTCGTTGTAGGCCTCTTCAGCAGCGGTCCTGGGCGTGCGGAGCGGGGTCATGAGCCAGGTGCACAAAGGATAGCCTTTGTCCCCGAGTAGCCATCCTCTTGGGGGAGGCTGTGCCTGGAACATGTCATGCACAGTACTCTGCCGCAGGATAAAGGCATCGTGGCTGCTGCCTGGGAAGCTGGCATTGACTGCCATGATGCGCTGCTTGTGGTCACACACCAGCTGCACATTCAGAGAATGGTAGCCCTTCCTGTTGCGATACTGCTCGCCATGCTCCAGAGGGGCCCGCAAAGCCACATGCGTACAGTCAATGGCGCCCTGCACCAAGGGGAATTCCCCGAGTCTGGAAAATCCCAATGCGCGCTGATGCTGGCTCTCCAGGGCCATGGGGAAGGGGATGAATTGGCTTCTCCTTCTGAACAGTGCTTCGGTCACCTGGCGGATGCAGCGATGCGCGCCGTACTGGGAGATGTTTGCTATGTCCCCAGCAGCGTATTGGAAGGAGCCGGTGGCATAGAAGTTCAATGCCACCGTCACCTTCACTTCCACCGACAGAGACGTCCTGCACCTGAGCTTTGGCCGCAGATCTCGGCGAAGCAGGTGGCAGATCTCTGCAATCACCTCCTTTCGGAATCGGAGCCTTTTAACACATCGCGCGGCACTCATGTTTAGGTAGGAGCGCTGCTGGCGGTATAGCCTGACTGGGTAAGGCCTACGTGGCCGACGCCTGTAGCCCCCTCTGCCTCTAGCCAGGGCTGCCCCTCTCACAATGCGTCTGCGAGCCCTACGGACATGGAGCTGCAGCTCCGCGTTGGCACCCCATGCAACCCCTATCAAATCCTGGCAAACACTCAAATTTCCAAAAGGCCACTTGCAGCGCTCTGGCCTGAGTCCAAAAATACCTGAGCTCTTGCTGCTTGAAACCAGTTAGCTATCCTCCTTGTTGTGTCTCAGAAATGCGTTGCACAAGAGTGTTTTCTGAAAAAAGGCTGGCCTTTATACTGGAGAGCACATCCCCTTTAATTTGCGCCCCTCGGGGCCCGCGCTGGTTGTGTTGCGTTCCTTTTTCCAAACGCTCCGGCCGCCAGCCGCACAATGGGGCGGTCCGACTGAAGTTTGGAATCGGGGCGGCCAAAGGGCGTTGCACGAGGATGTGACGTCATTTTCTGCGCGCACCCGGCCGGGCGCTAAACTTTGCGCTGGCGCTAACGGGCAACTTAATTTGGGGCGGGGCGCAAACTGCGCTGCGCACGGGCGCTACACGCATAGCGCCCGAAAATCACTTCTCTTAAGGCGCTAACTGCTGGCGCTAGCAACTGAAAATCTAGCCCTAAATACATTTTTTTTAAATCACTTATTTAAAATGAGTTAAAATTACATTCAGTTAAATATTTTAAACAAAAATTTTAATTTTTTGAAAAAATAATTAAAGTTTTTTACAGGGCTAAAAATAAACTTACCTTTTTTAAAGTATTTTTAAATTATAAATGAGTGAAAAAAAATATTTTTTTCTTTTTTAAAAACTCTTATGCTGGTAAAAGCAGGCTGCTTTTACCAGGCGTAAGATTTTTAAAGGTTTTCAGCGGGCAGAAGTTGTGCAGAAAGCGGAACTCTCTGCCCACGGAGGCACTTTTCCCAGGCAGGCGGATGATCTGTCAAGTGGATTCTTGACAGAACGCAAGTGCCGGTTTTCAGCATATGCGCTTCGCATGCCTGAAACCAGCACTTGCGAAGCCCCAACGGGGGCATACGCGCCAGTGGGGGTCGGAAAATCCGGCCCATTGATTTCAGTAAAGCCATAGAGGACAGTTGCCAGTGGAAGGTAAGCATTCTTCGACAAAAAAAGATGCCTAGAAGTTACTGTTGGCAATGTTAACAGGCAAATGCTTAATATATTTGTACAACAATCCTCTGTCCACTACTTTAGCATTTAAAATAAATGGAGTAAAGCCTGCATTAAAAGAGTGGACATACAGACATACTAAGTGCTCATCCTCTAAAATATTGTCAACAGTCATTTTAAGGTTTATAGGACCAATAATTCTCTATTAATAAGGCTCTTTCACTTGTGTGAAAACTGGGACAGTTCTGCCTCCTAAAGCCCTTGTGTTCTTTTACTGAAAAGTTAGAATTGAATCCCAGTTTGGACAACATTCCATAGCTGCCATGCTGTGAATGGATGCCAGAGGTACACGGAATAGCAAGTCTTGTGAAGGACACAGGTGAATGGAAGTGGGTGACAAATCGCTTCAGGGTTGTATGATGAGCATCATTGAACTACTAATAAGTCTTTAATAAATCTCTCCGGTTGGGAGAATTAATTATTGTCATCAGCTGTCATCAAATGGCTTTGGCATACTTTTATTTATTGATGCCAATTCATATCTATCATCATTAAATAACTTAGTACCAGCTGCGTACATAGAATTACACAGGTATACTGAACTATTTAAACCTGAAAAGTTTTGAATGAGCATCAAATTTCCTTTGAGTGAATGGACGCACTCACTGACTAAACTGTTGATGTCACCTGAGTGTGTATCTGGGCTTCCACTAAACACAAAAGGGAGAATTTAAACTCCAGGGTGGAAAGCTGGCAGGACGCATGGGCCGTCTGCCCAGGAGCTTTAGTACGAGACCCAGTCCATTTTAATGGCTGGATCTCATTAAAATTCCACCCGCTAGCTACCTGACCAAAGTGGGCATCCAGAGACAGCATCCCAGCTTTGAGCTTGTGAAGATGGAAAGACCCAAAGGCCACCAGACGGGAGTTCGATAAGTCACGTGGTGGGGGAGAGGGGGAGATGTTCAGGATGGTTTGGAGGTGGGGGTGGAGCCCATGATGGCAGTGGTAAAAACTTTCTTCGTGGGGTCAGAAGTGTTAAACTTACCTGATAGGGCCTTCACTTGGTGTCCCTCAGGTCTTAGTGAGCAAAGCATCTGTGGTGGACACTCCACTCAGCAGGCATTTAAAATTGAATTGGCGTCCTAATGAAATGATAGGGTCCCCATTTACATTTATTCATGAGGGTGCCGCCTGAGTCAGGCAGGCGCCTCAACTGCCCAAGAATCAGCAGCATTAAAATGGCTGCTGGGTGGGAAAAGAGCAATAAGTCCACCGCTTAGATTTTAACTTCCGTTCTGCCGGGTGTCCGCCAGGCAGGGGGAATTAAAAATATCCCTAAAGTGTCAGGGCTCCTTGACGTGGAGGGTAATAATGCTAGAATGTATTTTCCAAGCAGGTAAAAGGATTTTCATAAACTATATTGCTGTTAAGGAAATAATTAGACTATGGAAAATATTACAGAATATAATCCAACTACATACCCCATTGGTAATGACATTAAGTGTGGGTTGTGAAATGACTAGATAATCACAAAATATTTTCCTTGCTCCACTGTTCCTCATCATAGATTCTGGTTATGTTATAAAATGGTTGCACAAAATATTAAGCAATTCTAAATCATTCAGCAGGTATTCCACTGGATACTCTCATCTGCAACAATAGAGTAGCAATGCTTAACAATAGGATCAGGCATACAACATTATCAGTGGCATGTTGTTAGATACTAAATATCCCGTCACATCTGTTAGAATTTTATGCAATGTCTCTGGGCCACATATTATTTTATTCAAAGATTTACGTCCTCATTTCTTGGCATAAAAATGTTGAATCCAGAATTGCGATCCGGAGTTTGGGCCACTTCCATCACATGTTCCTCCCCCTTCCAAATCCCCAGAAATATGGTAAATATTACCACAATCAAATTTCTCCCCCATAAAATACAGAAAATTTAAGCCCAAACATAGATACATCCTACAAAATGCAGTAAACATCATCCCAAAACAGAACTGTACCCTAGAATTACAGTAAACACATCTACACCCCAAAATAATACAGAAATTATCACCCATACCTCCCCCACACACATACGCAATTACATTGGAAAACAATATTATAAATATCCACATACACAAACAGAACTAAACCATAAAATATGATAATAAATATCCCTAACCAAAACAAAAAATGTGATAAGTGAATATCCCCAACTATACAAGAAAATGATCGTAAATACCCCAACTATATCAGAAAATATTAGTCAATATCCTCAAGTATATAAGAAAACATGATAGTGTATATCCCCCACTATACCAGAAAAAATAAGTAAATATCCCTTTTTAAACAAGGGTACCACATTAGCAGTCCTCCAGTCCTCCAGCACCACACCTGAAGCCAGAGAGGATTGAAAAATGATGGTCAGGGCCTCTGCTGTTTCCTCTTCTGCTTCGCTTAACAGCCTGGGATACATTTCATCCGGGCCTGGGGATTTATCCACTTTTAAAGCAGCTAAACCCCTTAATACTTCCTCTCTCACTATGTTTATTTCATCTAATATTTCACACTCCTCCTCCCTGATAGCAATGTCTGCTTCGCCCCTCTCCTTCGTGAAAACAGACGCAATGTATTCATTAAGAACCCTACCGACGTCTCCTGCCTCCACACACAGATTACCCTCATGATCTCTAATAGGCCCTACCCTTTCTTTAGTTATGCTCTTACTCTTAATATATTTATAAAACATCTTTGGGTTTTCCTTGATTTTACTTACCAAGAATTTTTCATGCTCTCTCTTTGCTTTCCTAATATCCTTTTTAATTGCACCCCTGTACTTTCTGTACTCCTCTAAAGATTCTGGAGTATTTAGCCCTCAGTATCTGTCATATGCCTCCCTTTTTTTTCATTATTCTACCCTGTATGTCCCTAGACATCCAGGGGGCTCTAGATTTGTTAGTCCCACCTTTTTTCTTTAAGGGCACATATTTGGTCTGAACCCTCCGGATCTCCTTCTTGAATGCCTCCCACTGCTCTGACACTGATTTACCTTCAAGTAGCTGTTTCCAGTCCACTATGGCTAAATCCCCTCTGAGCTTAGCAAAATTTGCTTTTCCCCAATTTAGAATTTTTATTCCTGGTCTATCCTTGTCCTTTTCCATAACTAGCTTAAATCTAACAGAATTATGGTCACTAGCACCAAAATGCTCCCCCACTGATACGTCTTCTACCTGCCCAACTTCATTCCCTAAAACTAAGTCTAGAACCGCCCCCTCCCTTGTTGGGCTTGCTATATACTGGCTAAAAAAGTTATTTTGGATGCATTTTAGGAATTCCGCACCCTCTATACACTTCACACTAATTTCATCACAGTTAATATTGGGGTAGTTGAAATTCCCTACTATAACTGCCCTATAGTTTTTGCACTTCTCATAAATTTATCTACATATTTGTTCTTCTATCTCCCTCTCACTGTTTGGGGGGTCTGTAGTACACTCCCAGCAGTGTGATCAATTCGACCCATATGGCCTCATTTGATGATCCTGCCAACATATCATCCCTCCTCACAGCTGTAATAGTTTCTTTAATCAATACCGCGGCCCCCTTCCCTTTTTAGCTCCCTCTCTATCCCGTCTGAAAATCTTGTAACCAGGAATGTTGAGCTGCCATACCTGCCCCTCTTTCAGCCATGTCTCTGTAATAGTTATAATATCATAGTCCCAAGTATCTACCTGTGCCCTCAGCTTATCTGCCTTGTTCACTATACTCCTTGCATTGAAGTATATACCATTTAGTACAGGCAAACCTCCTTGTTGACTACTATCTAGCCCTTGATTCCTCTGTCCTTCCAATTTACTTTCTACATTTTTGTTTTCCAATTCCATTTCCCCCCCCTCCCTCTTGACTCTATACTTAGGTTAGCTAAGGTGGCTCTTGTGGAGAAAAATACTGGCACAGACTTGTTGGACATATTGAGTTGTTCTGAGCTGTGCTGTAACATTCTATGATTCAATGATGAGTTACTGATCCCTCAATTAAACAAGTTGGATAACAATAATAATACAGTAAGAAAACAAGTTTTATATTTATGAGATATATGTACAGCATTAGATTTGAAGCCATAAAAATGCAATGGTTTTTGACTATGTTGTTCTTTTAGTTTGAAAGTTTATTTTGAAATGAATAAATTGAAAAGTACCCTCATGACAAATGTAGTTTAATTTTCTGATTATAAAATGCAAAATGTTGTAAAAAAAAATACAATTTACAACCAATACAAGTGCTGACAAAGAAGTTCCATTAAATCAGCCTGTAGGACATGACCTACAAGGTAATCCGTGTGGTTATAAGGATTAGTTTGTATGGTGATTTCAAATTAATACTTAATTCTTCATGTAACAATTATCAAAACAATATAACCTTGTGTAATATGCAAATGCGTGCCTCATAATAAATAACTCTCACCCAGACACTATTCCACAACCCGAAATATCAATAACTTGCCATATTGCTTTACAATCGCTGACTGACCTGCTGTGTTTTTCCAGCAGTTTTTGTTCCATAATGAATTGCTATATATTAATTATTGCTGTTACTAATTAACTGGTTTAATCTTTCAGGATGTCTGACATTTTTAAGGTCTCTACATACACCATCATCTTTCCTTTCTAACAAAAGATTGTTACAGACCAATAGTGAAAATGGAAATCGCTGTCAGTGAGATTCAAACTCACCGTTTTGTTAAAATATAGCTCCTTACAGGACTAGCAAAATACATTTTAAATTACAGTAGTACAAATATGGCATTATTTTGATAATGTTTTATCTACTAGTTGTATCTAAATTCTGAAATATAACCTGATAAAGGGAGCATAAAACATTTAATCAATCATAAATCCAAAACCCTAAAACTTGAACACAAGATTGGGCTACAACAGTTCCAAATATGTTTCAAGTAACAAATTTTGTTCACATTTCAGTAATCTTCTATAGTATCTATTCTAATTACATTGCTAAACCAAATGCACTTTTCTTGTACTACATCAGTTATACACAGACTGCGGCTCGAATTAGAGAAATGAGCTCAGCTGCTGCATCATCTCTGTGCTTATGCTTCTCTGATTGGCATTAAGTGCAACAAACTCTTTTCAAGATACATGTCAGGTTTCATTTTATCAATTGTATGAAGTCATGTAAAGAATATATTTTCATTATGCTTTCCTAAAAGCACACATTGCGATGCATTATGCTGTATATTCCTTTTACATGTGGAGTTGTACCTACACTAAAGTGTATAGATATACTAAGCTAAAATATCTAGCTCACAGGTGGTGCTGCACTGATCCAATAGCAGCTCCGTATGTCCTCATTGTTACTGGTACAGGTTTATTATTGTTACATACAGTACCTGCATGGAAACCAGTTTGATATTTATTTTGGGCCACCTGTAGTTACAAGTAGAAATTGTTGTCCCTTGCAAATGTTCTAAACTAGAAATCATTACAGATATTTTAAATCTATTTACATAACTGCAGAAATAGAGTATGAAAACATAAAATGCATGAAGTAGTTTCTCTGGTGAATTAAGTTCAAAAAGAATTAAGCTTTTTGTTGGTATGTATTTAAGCATAATATTCTGCACTTTCCCTATTTGAGTCTTTAATAGTGTTCATGTAATTAAGTCTGCTAATGTGTTATCTATTGGTAATAGGCCTTTATATAGCTCTATTCAGATTTACATTTATTTAGTGCTCCTCATAATCCAAAAGACATGACACAGCTATCTTTCCTTTTTATCCTACAAAATTCTCTGATACTTTAATGGAATGTTCAATTACATATTGAAGCTTCATTATTACAAATTATGCTACTATAAAGCTCTTGTATAACAAATTCTTTGCCTGGTCCTAGCAGAAGCTCCATTATAGATAATGATAGTGTTCAAGCATTAAGAAGATGTTTTGAAGAACTATTTATACACTGGGCTACCTATTAATTTCTGATACCAAAATTGTACTGTAACAAAGATTTTGATTTTTTTAAATTTACCCCTTCAATTTCATTGCTTCTTAGCTACAAAGCAAACACATCTACCTTTGTCCTAAAAAATAAAATGTTAACTTACATTTTAATCAGTATTTATTGATCTCCTTGTTCACTGACATTTTTAGTGTCTGTCTTTCCTGCAAATGTCTTTGTTTCTCTCACAATCCATAATTCTGTCTTTCTCAACTTTCCTTGTTGATTTCCACTCTGTCTCACTCATTTTCTCATTCTCCATTTGCCTTCACATGCTTTTCCTTGTCATAATTTCTGTATATCTCTGCGCTAACTTTATGTCTTATCCTTTCTCTCTCTGTCTTTCTGTCAGCCTCTCCTTTCCTCTGTAAGTCTCTTTTATCCTCTATTTTCTATCTCCTCTTTATGTCTCCTACTCCCCTCTGTATGCCTTCCATACATGTTCCTTCATTACTTGACTCAATCTGGATGTTTTACTTTCCCTCACTAACGGACATACAGTGGCTCTGAGGGGAATAAACATTTTGAAAAATAAATGTACGGTAAATTCGCCTGCCCTCACCTGGCAACACGGTCTGTCTCTAAAGAATATTATATATATAAACTACATGGTTTCTGTCATTATTTTAAATACTCTTCATTAGGCTAGAACATTATTGAAACTAAAAAACACTTTCAGTACCTTCGCTACATCATGGGTATTTATTGTTTTCTTAGTGTGAGCCACATGACCAATGATCCCAGTGTCAAGAGGAAAAACTATTTCACATTCTGGTGCAACGAAGCAGTCTTCAAAAGCAGAATCTTTCTGAATATTGAACAGCCTGGTGGCAAGTTCAGGAGTGCCATTCCTAGATCTGAACAGGAACAAACTCATGCAGTCTGCATGAATGAGAAATGTAATCCTCCTGAGTGTATTAAACACTGTCTTTTCCATATTAATATCCTGCATGTCGCGAATTAGTTCAAAAATGATCTCACTTTCTTCCACACAGTTCACATCTCGGAAAGTGCTATAGTCTACATTTGCTTGTTGAGCTCCCAGCAAGTTAGCAATATGTACAGGTCGTAGTCTTGTGTCATAGTATTCCTTGGCAAAGGCAGGATTACTATCCAGGAACTTTTCCACATCTTCTTTTGTCAAAGTCATTTTGGAATATATGTTTCCTTTTCCACAAACAATAATGGAATAAATTTTCTAAAATAAGCTAATAATATATGATCATTCCTTCCATTCCAGAGTTTATGGAGTAATGATGTTTCATGGAAACAGTAGGTTTAATAACACCTGCTCAGATCTAAGGCTACCCATGCCACTTAACAGCTTTCAATTGCATTTGCTTAGTGATGCTGAAGGTGAAAGTAGGATTACGATTTATGATCACATGACATTGATTAAGCCTATAGCTAATCAAAATATACGGAGCTAAATTTCAATTTAAGAGAAGAATAAATCATATAGATTGATATTAAGTGCTAACCCCCAATATCTATTTAATTATACTACAGAATTTAAAACAGTTGCATGTAAACTTGTTAAATTTTACACAGTAAAGCACATTCAATTAATAAGGAGTAAGCTCATGTAGCATAAGAGAACCTATCAATGAACCCTGTTTAAATTGGAACAGGCTCAGTAATTTACATTCCTATAGAACATGTTACATTATCCAGGGTAGGGATAGATTTTCAAAGTCTGCTTGCACTTTACTTGAATTAAAACCTGAATCATTATCTATCAAACAAAGGATAGCAGGTATTTGGATTGGGTTTGGATTGAAAATCCTCCTGTCATCCCTTGTTGATTTAAATACTTATAATGAGATGAAGACATCTTTATCTGAGGATTAAGTTTGTAGGTAGGCCTTATAGGTACAAGGTTATTCTTGTAATGGCAACAGTGCAAAAATCTAAACTATTGTGTGCTTACATAATTATTAATTTATAAATGTATTTTGAAATAATTCACATTGCTAGCACTAATTCACAACACAACAATGTAAGTTATTAAAGCTACAATTTCAAGCACCACAGAGTAAATTATCCCATCGGGCATAAATGGGCATCACACTTGCTAAACACGTAAGGGGTACTTTTATAATGTGGCTAACGCTGACCCTTGTCCATTGGGTGGGCATATTAGAAATTCAGACATATGCTGTATGATTTTCCAACTATTTAAAGTGTAATGGTCATAAAATCATGCAAAGTCCCAAAATAGCCCAGTAGCGCCTTGGTCCCACAAGTATGGAGTCAGCCTCATTTTAATACTGTAGGCGAGTTCCACATTTGGAAGCTTGCCTGTTAATGGTGGGAAATCACATGCTGCTACAGCATTTACATTTCTGCCCAACTTAAAGGGTCAGAAGGCCCGCCCAGTGGCAAACCCGCTGAGTAAAACCTAGCAGGATTGGTTCCACAAACTGACATGACTGGAAGCTGGATTTAAAGGGGCACTCACCTACAGGCTTTAAGGCCATTAGGATCTGTGTGCTATTGTGAGTAGTGGATTTCCACTGCACTTCTGATCTTCCAATTCGCTTCCTTCTGATTTATTCCCCTCTTACTGATCCTGATTAAATGCTCAGTTGTAGAGTTTCTATTTTGGGCACAATTGGGAAGAATGGTAACTTGGTGCAGTTTTATTAATACAGTTGAAAATGGGTTTATCACCAAAAATAAGTATTTTTTAATAAGTGTGTCCAGTCCACCACCTGTGAGTAATCTGATTTAAAATCATGGAAAAATGATTTTAAGAAACTATACTGAACCATTTATAAGTTTCATGGTCAGTTTCTTATTAAATTAAATATTTTTTGATATGAAAACTTTTAAATTGTGCCTACTAGTGCCTGTGCGCCTAAAAAAAAAAAGCATGATTTGAAGAGCCTTCCTGAACTAGCACAATCGGTGGAATCTCAAAATTTCCCCTGTATCGTGGCCAGTTTTATGGGTGTGGTGAATTGAATCTTAAACCAGCATAAAAGATTGCGGAAACCACAAAAGTAAATGGTTTTGGGAGTAACTCGCGTACATTTAAACTTCCTAGATCTTTTGCGCTGGTTTGGCCATTTCCGCGCTGATAATTACTGGCTTAAGTCAAAGGAGGAAGCTTATAAAGTTGCCAGAAAAAGCGGTCAACCTGAGGATTGGGATCTTTTTAGAAATCAGCAAAGGGGGACCAAGAAATTGATAAAGAAAGGGAAAATAGAATATGTGCACAAACTAGCGAAAAATATAAAAATGGATTGTAAAAGCTTCTATAGGTATGTGAAAAGGAAAAGACTGGCGAAAGTAAATGTAGGTCCTTTAAAGTCAGAGATGGGAGAATTTATAATGGGTAATGAGGAAATGGCAGAGATATTGGCCCAGAAATTCGGGTCTCCACGGGTGAGTACGCACGGGGTACTCACCCACAGGCCCAATGGAAGTGCCAGTTTCCTGCATGGCACTGCGCATTCGCGGGAAACCGGCACTTCCGTTCTTCTGAACGAAGGGGTTCAGAGTTCGAACGCGGTGCGCGGGAGAGGCTGCGCGTGCGCATCGAACTTCGTTTTTTTTTTACAGGTTTTCCCGCTAAGGTAAGCCTGCAGAAGTTAGAAATGTTAAAAGCAGGCGTATGGCCTGATTTTTACAAGGTAAGTGGTGAATTAATAAAAATAAAAACATTTTTTTCCACAGGTTTATTATTTTTAAATACTTTAAAGCAAGGTAAGTTTATTTTTAGACCCGTTAGAAAATAAAATTATTTTTTTCAAAAATTTAAATTATTGTTTAAAATAGTTATTTCATGTAATTTATAGTTTACTAGCTGGAGTGCCCGGCGGTGCCGAGGCTTTTTCGAGGGCATGTTGTTGTTGGAAGAGAGAGGAGTAACTGGGGGGGGAAGAGAAGAGAGCGACTGGGGGGGAAGAGAGAGAGCGACTGGGGGGGGAAAAGAGAGCGCGACTGGGGGGGAAGAGAGAGCGCGACTGGGGGGAAGGGGGGAAAGGGGGGAAAGAGGGGGAAGGGGGAAAGGGGGGAAGGGGAAGGGGGGAGGGGGAAGGGGGGAGGGGAAGGGGTGGAGGGGAATGGGGGAAGGGGAATGGGGGAAGGGGAAGGGAGAAGGGGAGGGGGGAAGGGGAGGGGGGTGAAGGGGAGGGGGAGAAGAGGGGAAGGGGGAGAAGGGGAGGGGGGAGAAGGGGAGGGGGAAGGGGAGGGGGGGCAAGGGGAGGGGTGGAAGGGGAGGTGGGGAAAGGGGGAAGGGGGGGAGAGAGAGTGTGACTGGGGGGAGGGGAGGGGGGGAGGAGGTGGAGGGGGAGGGAGGGGAGGTGGAGGGGGAGGGGGGGAGAGGGGAGGGGGAGGGGGGAGGGGCAGGGGGAGGGGGAGGAAGGGGAGGGGGGAGGAGGGGAGTGGAGGAAGGGGAGGGGGAGGAAGGGGAGGGGGAGGGGGGGAGGGGCGAGGGGGAGAGGGGGGGGGAGGGGGAGGGGGGGAGGGGTGGGAGGAGCGAGGGGGCGAGGGGGAGGGGAGGGGGGAAGTGAGGGGGAGAGGGGAGTGGGAGGGGAGGGGGAGGGAGTGGAGGGTGAGAGGGGAGTGGGAGAGGAGGGGAGGGGGAGAGGGGGAGTGGGAGGGGGAGAGGGGTCAGGGGTGGGGTGAGGTTGGGGGAAGGAGGGGGGGGAGAAAGGGAGTGGGGGAGCCAGCAGACCCTCACCCCTCTGCTGGCGATGGCTCCACTGAGCTCCGTGCCGCCCCACACACTGACATGCCGAGCGCAGCGCCCCGGTGAGCCCGAGCCCTGCCCTCCCGAGGCAGGGCCTGAGACGGCCGATTGCGGCTGGCCGGGCCCGGTTTGCCTTGGTAACCCTCCTCCCCTCTCCACCTCCCGATCTCCGGGACCGGGCTGACCGGCTTGAGACGGCCGATTGAAGCTGGCGAGCCCGGTTGCCGGGTTAACCCTCTCGCGCCCCCCTCCCCTCCCGAGCCCCGCCCCCCCCCCATACCGGCTCACTTCTCTCTGGCCGCGCTCCTGTGTGGAGGTGCGCGTGCGCCGGTGCAGCACGAGCGAGGAGCTTGCAGTGAGCCCAGCCAGCCTTTACCAAGTTGGCTGGCCGCTGGTTCAGAAGCGGGCCCAGCGGGATGGCCGGTGCGTAGCTCGTGCGTGGCTGGGCAACAGACGCCCAGGCTTCGAGGCCTGCCTGGAAAAATGGTGAAAGGTAGGAAAATTATAGAGGTTAGAAAAAAGATTTACAAATGAATTAACTTTTTAAAAAACAATTTGTGTTTTAAAAGCAACTTTTTTTTTTGGTGTGAAATGCAGATTTGAAAAGTAACACGCAGCAAGCGGGAAAAAGAAATGAAAAGTTTGGAATCAAGATGGCGGTGACTCACCTCGGTTCAGAACAATAAGGCCCCCCCACACACGCACCGGTTGGTTGACCGTCAGGTCACCGAAGCGTAGGATTGGTCAATCGTCCCATCACTCGAATCTAGGAGGGCCCGCCCGCACGTGCCTGGAACCCGCCCCCACCATGCAGCGATTTGGCTCGACCGTCGGGTCGCTCGACCGTACGATTGGTCAACCTCGACGTCACTCAATCTTAATGAGCAGATAATGAGCGGAATTTTGAAAGTTTTTTGGATACCGCGGGCGCAATTTTGTCTGGCCGAAACGTAAATATGCTTACGACCGTTCTGGAATCGTAAGCTTTCTTTTGACGTAACGCACGTGTAGGTACGCTCTATAACTTTAGACTGTATAGCCGGACAGACACACCGTAGGACAGACAGACAGATAGACAGACAGACAGACAGACAGATGTATCCGTTTATATATATAGACTAGCTGGAGTGCCCGGCGGTGCCGAGGCTTTTCGAGGGCTTCTTGTTGTTGGAAGAGAGAGAGCGACTGGGGGGGAAGAGAGAGAGCGACTGGGCGGGGGGGGGGGAGAGAGAGAGCGACTGAGGGGGAAGAGAGAGAGCGACTGGGGGGGAAGAGAGAGAGCGACTGGGGGGTAAGAGAGAGAGCGACAGGGGGGGAAGAGAGAGAGCGACTGGGGGGGAAGAGAGAGAGCGACTGGGGGGTAAGAGAGAGAGCGACTGGGGGGTGAAGGAGAGAGAGCGACTGGGGGGGAAGAGAGAGAGCGACTGGGGGAAGAGAGAGAGTGACTGGGGGGGGAAGAGAGAGCGACTGGGGGGAAGAGAGAGAGCGACTGGGGGGAAGAGAGAGAGCGACTGGGGGGGAAGAGAGAGAGCGACTGGGGGGGAAGAGAGAGAGCGACTCGGGGGGAAGAGAGAGAGCGACTGGGGGGGAAGAGAGAGAGCGACTGGGGGGGAAGAGAGAGCGCGACTGGGGGGGAAGAGAGAGCGCGACTGGGGGGGAAGAGAGAGAGCGACTGGGGGGGAAGAGAGAGAGCGACTGGGGGGGAAGAGAGAGCGCGACTGGGGGGAAAGAGAGAGAGCGACTGTGGGGGAAGAGAGAGAGCGACTGTTGAGGAAGAGAGAGAGCGACTGGGGGTGAAGAGAGAGAACGACTGGGGGGGAAGAGAGAGAGCGGCTGGGGGGGAAGAGAGAGACCGACTGGGGGGAAGAGATAGAGCGACTGGGGGGAAGAGAGAGAGCGATGTGCGGGGGAAGAGAGTGAGCGACTGGGGGGGAAGAGAGAGAGCGACTGGGGGGGAAGAGAGAGAGCGACTGGGGGGGAAGAGAGAGAGGCGACGGGGGGGAAGAGAGAGAGCGAGTGGGGGAGAAGGGAGAGAGCGAGTGGGTGGGAAGAGAGAGAGCGAGTGGGGGGAAGAGAGAGAGCGAGTGGTGGGGAAGAGAGAGAGCGACTGGGGGGGAACAGAGAGAGCGACTGGGGGGAAGAGAGAGAGCGACGGAGGGGAAGAGAGAGAACGACTGGGGGGGAAGAGAGAGAGCGAGGTGGGGGGGAAGAGAGAGAGCGACTGGGGGGAAGAGAGAGAGCGAGTGCGGGGGAAGAGAGTGAGCGACTGGGGGGGGAAGAGAGAGAGCGACCTGGGGGGGAAGAGAGAGAGCGACTGGGGGGAAGAGAGAGAGCGACGGGGGGGAAGAGAGAGAGCGAGTGGGGGAGAAGAGAGAGAGCGAGTGGGGGGGAAGAGAGAGAGCTGAGTGGGGGGAAGAGAGAGAGCGAGTGGTGGGGAAGAGAGAGAGCGACTGGGGGGGGAAGAGAGAGAGCGACTGGGGGGAAGAGAGAGAGCGACGGGGGGGAAGAGAGAGAACGACTGGGGGGGTAGAGAGAGAGCGAGTGGGGGGGAAGAGAGAGAGCGACTGGGGGGATGAGAGAGAGCGACTGGGGGGGAAGAGAGAGAGCGACTGGGGGGGAAGAGAGAGAGCGACTGGGGGGGAAGACAGAGAGCGACTGGGGGGGAAGAGAGAGAGCGGCTGGGGGGGAAGAGAGAGAGCGGCTGGGGGGGAAGAGAGAGAGCAACTGGGGGGAAGAGAGAGAGCGACTGGGGGGGAAGAGAGAGAGCGATGGGGGGGAAGAGAGAGAGCGACTGGGGGGAAGAGAGAGAGTGACTGGGGGGAAGAGACTGAGCGACTGGGGGGGAAGGGGGGAAGGGAAGGGGGAGAAGTGGGGGAAAGGGGGGGTAAAGGTGGGGAAGGGAAGGGGGGAAGAGAAGGGGGGCTGAAGATGGGGGAAGGGTGGGCAGAAGAGGGGGAAGGGGGGAAGAAGAGGGGGAAGGGGGAAGAAGGGGGGGAAGAGGGGGCGAAGGGGTGAAGGGGAAGGGGGAAGGGGGGGAGAGAGATCGACTGGGGGGAAGAGAGAGAGTGACTGGGGGGAAGAGAGAGAGCGACTGGGGGGAAGAGAGAGAGCGACTGGGGGGGAAGAGAGAGAGCGACAGGGGGGGGAAGAGAGAGAGTGACTGGGGGGAAGAGAGAGAGCGACTGGGGGGAAGAGAGTGAGTGACTGGGGGGGAAGAGAGAGAGCGTCTGGGGGGAAGAAAGAGAGCGACTGGGGGGAAGAGAGAGAGCGCGACTGGGGGGAAGAGAGAGCGCGACTGGGCGAAGGGGGGGAAAGGGGGGGAGGGAGGGGGGGGAGGGGGGAAGGGGAAGGTGGGGAGGGGGAAGGGGGAAAGGGGTGGAGGGGAAGGGGGGGAAGTGGGAGGGGGGAAGGGGAAGGGGGAAGGGGAGGGGGGAAGGGGAGGGGGGTGAAGGGGAGGGGGAGAAGGGGAATGGGGGAGGGGGAGAAGGGGAGGGGGGAAGGGGAGGGGGGAAGGGGAGGTGGGGGAAGGGGAGGTGGGGGAAGGGGAAGGGGGGGAGAGAGAGCGCGACTGGGGGGAGGGGGGAGGGGTAGGGAGGGGGAGGGGGGAGGGGAGGGGAGAGGGGTGGAGGGGAGGGGGGAAGGGAGGGGGAGGAGGGAGGGAGGGGAGGGGGAGGGGGTTGGGGGGAGGGGAGGGGGGAGGGGGAGGAAGGGGAGGGGGAGGAAGGGGGAGTGGAGGAAGGGGAGGGAAGGGGGAGGGGGAGGGGGAGAGGGGGGAGGGAGGGGGGAGGGGGTGGGAGGAAGGAGGGGCGAGGGGAGAGGGGGGAGGGAGGGGGAGGGGTGGGAGGAAGGAGGGGCGAGGGGCGAGGGGGAGAGGGGGGAGGGAGGGGTGGGAGGAAGGAGGGGCGAGGGGGAGGGGAGGGGGGAAGGAGGGGGAGAGGGGAGTGGGAGAGGAGGGGAGGGGGCGAGTGGAGAGGCGGGGGAGGTGGGGGAAGGAGGGGGGGAGAAAGGGAGCGGGGGAGCCAGCAAACCCCTCTCCCCTCTGCCGGCGGTGGCTCCACTGAGCTCCGTGCCGCCCCACGCACTGACATGCCCGAGCGCAGCGCCCCGGTGAGCCACGAGCCCCGCCCTCCCGAGGCTGGGCCTGAGACAGCCGATTGCGGCTGGCGGGCCCGGTTGCCTTGGTAACCCTCCTCCCCTCTCCACCTCCCGATCTCCGGGACCCGGGCCTGACCGGCTTGAGACGGCCGATTGCAGCTGGCGAGCCCGGTTGCCGGGTTAACCCTCTCCGCTCCCCCTCCCCTCCCGAGCCCCCGCCCCCCCCATACCGGCTCACTTCCCTCTGGCCGCGCTCTGTGTGGAGGTGCGCGTGCGCCGTGCAGAGCGCGAGCAAGGAGCTTGCAGTGAGCCCAGCCAGCCTTTACCAAGTTGGCTGGCCGCTGGTTCAGAAGCGGGGGCCCAGCGGGATGGCTGGTGCGTAGCTCGGGCGTGGCTGGGCAACAGACGCCCAGGCTTCGAGGCCTGCCTGGAAAAATGGTGAAAGGTAGGAAAATTATAGAGGTTAGAAAAAAGATTTACAAATGAATTAACTTTTTAAAAAACAATTTGTGTGTTTTAAAAGCAACTTTTTTTTTTGGTGGAAATGCAGATTTGAAAAGTAACACGCAGCAAGCGGGGAAAAGAAATGAAAAGTTTGGAATCAAGATGGCGGTGACTCACCTCGGTTCAGAACAATAAGGCCCCCCCACACACGCACCGGTTGGTTTGACCGTCAGGTCACCGAAGCGTAGGATTGGTCAATCGTCCCATCACTCGAATCTAGGAGGGCCCGCCCGCACGTGCCTGGAACCCGCCCCCACCATGCAGCGATTGGTCGACCGTCGGGGTCGCTCGATCCGTACGATTGGTCAACCTCCGACGTCACTCAATGTTAATGAGCAGATAATGAGCGGAATTTTGAAAGTTTTTTGGATACCGCGGGCGCAATTTTTGTCTGGCCGAAACGTAAATACACTTACGACCGTTCTGGCAATTGTAAGGTTTCTTTTTGACGTAATGCACGTGTAGGTACGCTCTATAACTTTAGAGCGTTATAGCCGGACAGACACACCGTAGGAACAGACAGACAGATAGACAGACAGACAGACAGACAGATGTATCCGTTTATATATATATAGACTAGCTGGAGTGCCCGGCGGTGCCGAGGCTTTTCGAGGGCATGTTGTTGTTGGAAGAGAGAGAGCGACTGGGGGGGGAAGAGAGAGAGCGACTGGGCGGGGGGGGGGAAGAGAGAGAGCGACTGAGCGGGAAGAGAGAGAGCGACTGGGGGGGGAAGAGAGAGAGCGACTGGGGGGTAAGAGAGAGAGCGACAGGAGGGGGGAAGAGAGAGAGCGACTGGGGGGAAGAGAGAGAGCGACTGGGGGGAAGAGAGAGAGCGACTGGGGGGGAAAGAGAGAGAGCGACTGGGGGGAGAAGAGAGAGAGCGACTGGGGGGAAGAGAGAGCGACTGGGGGGGAAGAGAGAGAGCGACTGGGGGGAAGAGAGAGAGTGACTGGGGGGGAAGAGAGAGCGACTGGGGGGAAGAGAGAGAGCGACTGGGGGGAAGAGAGAGAGCGGACTGGGGGGAAAGAGAGAGAGCGACTGGGCGGGAAGAGAGAGAGCGACTCGGGGGGAAGAGAGAGAGCGACTGGGGGGGAAGAGAGAGAGCGACTGGAGGGGAAGAGAGCGCGACTGGGGGGAAGAGAGAGAGCGACTGGGGGGGAAGAGAGAGAGCGACTGGGGGGAAGAGAGAGAGCGACTGGGGGAGAAGAGAGAAAGCGAGTGGGGGGGAGGAGAGAGAGCGAGTCGGGGGAAGAGAGAGAGCGACTGGGGGGGAAGAGAGAGCGCGACTGGGGGGGAAGAGAGAGCGCGACTGGGGGGGAAGAGAGAGAGCGACTGGGGGGGAAGAGAGAGAGCGACTGGGGGGGAAGAGAGAGCGCGACTGGGGGGAAAGAGAGAGAGCGACTGTGGGGGAAGAGAAAGAGCGACTGTTGAGGAAGAGAGAGAGCGACTGGGGGTGAAGAGAGAGAACGACTGGGGGGGAAGAGAGAGAGCGGCTGGGGGAGGAAGAGAGAGACCGACTGGGGGGAAGAGATAGAGCGACTGGGGGGGAGAGAGAGAGCGAGTGCGGGGGGAAGAGGAAGTGAGCGACTGGGGGGGAAGAGAGAGAGCGACTGGGGGGAAGAGAGAGAGCGACTGGGGGGGAAGAGAGAGAGCGACGGGGGGAAGAGAGAGAGCGAGTGGGGGAAGAAGGGGAGAGAGCGAGTGGGGGGGAAGAGAGAGAGCGAGTGGGGGAAGAGTAGAGAGCGAGTGGTGGGGAAGAGAGAGAGCGACTGGGGGGGAAGAGAGAGAG